>NC_080599.1:47763744-48063744 GCF_027887145.1 Ammospiza caudacuta | reverse complement strand
ATGCCAAATTAAAAGCTGATGAAAACAGGGAAAATAAAAGATCTTTTTTTTTTCTTGACATTTACAATTAATGCCACAGATATGTTGGTTTAATCAGACAATATGGGGGCTCAAAAGGTGAAATTGGAAGTTTCCAGCGCTGAATGCTCGTGTAAAAGTTAATAAATTCAGCTCGTAATCATTATGCACATGCTAGTTATAATAATTTACTGTCCATACCAAATCTTTATAAGCATTGTAATTAAATATAAAATGCACATTAGAATTATAATGAGTAATTAGGGCAACATAACTAATGTGCCTAAAAGTCCCGAAGCTCATTAAAATGTTAAAAGAGGAAACCTGCTGGGGCTGGAGCATTCCCTGTGCCCGGGAATGCCATGGGTCTGACTCTCCCTTTAGACACTTGGAAGCACAATGGAGATAGTTGGGATGGGACCATGTCCAGCAGGTCTTTGGGCTGGTTTTGATTGCATGGCCTGGGAATGCCATGGGTCTGACTCTTCCTTTAGACCTTTGGAAGCAGAATGGAGATAGTTGGGATGGGACCAGGTCCAACAGGTCTTTGGGCTGGTTTGGAGCAGAACCTCAGGGGCTAAGTTTGGGTTTCCATGCAAAGGTGTTGGGGAGATGCAGAGTGAGAACCAGGGGCTGGTTGGGTTGGGAGAGACCCTAAATCCCATCTCATCCCACCCCAGTCATGGCAGGGACCCCGTCCATAGCCCAGGTCCCGTTCAGCCTGGCCTGGGCACTGCTCTGTGTGGGGTGACACCTGTGTGGGTCCCAGGTGTGACACCGAGCCCTTGGGGACACCTGGCACCAGCTCTGGGGCGTGCTGAGCCCAGCTCTTCTCCCTGCTGTCAGAGCCCAGAACACCTGTGGGTTTGATTATGACTCATGGAGCAAGTTACCAGCTTTGTATGAGGACCTGAAAGCCACAGAAGTTTAAGTAGTGTAATAATAAAATTATCACTGGGTGAAAAAGTAGATTTTGGGGTTTTTAGAATAAGAGTTTTGGGGACAAGATGGAGGGACTTGGGTGTGTCCAGCCTTTCTTCTCCTTCTTCTCTACCTCCATTTTCTGCAGTGATGTTGGCACTTTTGGATTGGTTTAGAGTAGAAGCTCACTGTCTAACATAGGTGATTGGAAAATTTGTAATTATAAATATGTCATACATAGTTTGTAGTATAAAGAGATAACACCACCCCGGGGGCAGTCAGTATGCCTGGAATTGTCCAGCTGGACGGACCTCAGCAGGGCAGGAGAAAAATTTTTATAGATAAGATACAATAAACAACTCTGAGAGCGAGAAATGAAGAGCTCCGACTCATTCTTTGACCGTGCGGGCGAAACAGAGACTGTTCTTGTGTCTCAGGGCTGCAATAAACTGCAGCCTTCGAGCCCCTGCCACCCTCCTGCCCAGCCCCTGCTGTGGGGTGCACAGATCTGTGTTTTGGGGACAGCAAATGTGAGCTGTGGCCAGCAGCAGTGCCTGCCTGCCGTGTCGCAGGGACAGACAGACGTGCAGGACATGGGGATGCTCTGCACGGCTCCAGCCCCCACCCCAAAAGCCTTTCCCAGCAAGGCACTTAGAGCCCGCGGGGAAATCGCTACCCAGCAGTTCCTGTAACTCATTTCCAAGGCAGGAATTGGGCTTGGTTTGAAGTGCCCTGCTCGGCAGGGATGAGCCACGGGAGGGGATTGAACAAGGAGCCACTGTGGGGACAGAAACCTCCGGATCTGAGTCACAGGAGCCGGCGCTGCCGACAGACGCGGATAATCGCATTTTCCCTCTGTCATTTTATTTAACCGTTATTTAGCGGACCCAGAAATGACAAATACATTTTAAATTATTAGTTTTACGCCAGTTAAGATCCCTGTTAGGTTTCATTGCGGTGTCTCTCTCGGCCGTTGATTTGTCTGGGTAACACTGCCCTGGGAGATGTGGGGGGCTGGCACCCCTTCCCTCCTCCTGCAGCCTCCCTCAGCCTTCCCTTCCAGCCTTCCTCCCTCCTGCTGCCCATCCCTGAGCCAGGGTGTGATTTCCTCGCTGGTGTTTATTGCTGTTTGTGCTGGGTGCCAGCAGGAATCAATCCCTCCTTCACACCTGCCATGGAGATGCTCCAGCTGTGGGGTGTGAGGGAGGGCTGGAGCTGGGGTCTCGCTGCTCCCACTCCTCCCTTCGGCCCCAGCTTCTCTTTAACCACATTTCTGCTCCCTGTGTTTGTCTCTGCCCGTTCAGGGCAGCCCTGGGCAGGTGAGCAGCAGGTCTGGGTGTGGGATCTCACCTGCAGCTGCTCAGGCTTGCAGGGCTGATGGATTTCTGGCTCCTTAATTAGAGCTCCAGGAGCACAGCTGCACCCCACAGTTTGTCTTTGGAGTAAAAGCCATAAAATAAGCTGACAGTGATAAATCCGGGAGACGGTGGCTCCAGCAATCTCCGCTTTGTGTTTCCATGCCTGTACTAACCAGGGATTTCCTGGAGCAGGGAACATTGATTTCCATTCTTGTTCCGAACAAACAGGAGCTGAAATCCTCCTCAAAGGGAGATCTGAGAAAATTTCCTCCTCAAAAGTTTTCCAGTAGTTTCCAAGCCAGCAGCAGAGTCTGGAATTGTTATTTGGAGCTGGGCTGCAGCTGGCATCCCCATCCCAGCTGCCCATGAAGCAGCAGAAAGCTGCAGGGCTTTATGCACCAGCTCATCCTGAAACACATTGTCAGGGATGTTCTGCCTTTGTGTAAAGAACAGCCAGCCAAGCAAGACAGAAATATCCCCAAAACAGCAAGGGGAAGGTGAGCAGGCCCGGGGGGAAGCAGAAGGTGGTGCCTCTGAGGAACTGGGCTTGGGACGTGACTCAGGCCTTCCTCATCCCTTATTGCTCCTCCAGGGGTCACATCTTTGACACAGCCTGGGGAAGGAGTGGGAATGTTTCACCCGTCCCTGTTGATTTTATGGAATGACAAAAACAATCTGTATTTCTTCTTATGCAGATTATGAAGGAGTCACGCAAATTGCTTATACATGTATTATCCCCTTCAATCGTTGATGTTCCCGGGTGAAAGCTAATGGATTTATGGATTGGTTTGCTGCAGTCATTGCATGAGGAGGCTGGAGGCAAGGGCTGAGAGGCTTGTGAGGGAGGATGGAGGAGGGAGCAGCAGCCCTGCTTTAGCCCCAGGTGAAACTCCCCCTCCCAGTCAGGTTAAAATCAGGGGTTGTGCTGAGGGCTGTGTTTGCTGTGCCTGGCCATGGCAGCTGTGTTCCCAGCAGATTCCCTTCCTGCAGAGTGGGACAGATCCTGCTGGGAGGGGACACTGGCTGTCACTGCCCTGAGGGTCACAGAGAACATCCCCACCTGTGTCAGTGACCTCCTCCCAAGGAATGGCTAACGCAGGGGGATTTGGGCACAGGAGCCTTTGCAGAGCTGGATGCGGGCACTGCCACGGTAAAGCACACAAAGGAAAATCCCTCAGAAGGGTCTGGGATGATCCACAGAGGATTTGGCAAAGCAGAAGGCAGTGCAAAGGACAGGGATGCAGAGATAAGGCTGCACAAGGGCTTAGCGGTGCTCAGTCGTTGAGTGTTTCAGATTTACAAAGCGATTTGGTGGGGTAACAAATCAGTTTACTGTAATTACAGCAAAGCTCAGCTACAGAGCTGGGATAGCTGCACCGATCCATAATCAACTCACACTCAGGTAAAACCTGGTGTGCACCTGTTTCCAGGTGTGGAAATAGCCTCTCCAAGATTCCCTGTGCCTCAGTGAGACATTCCCATCCCATCCCTTGGGGTTTGCACCTGGAGGAGGTGGGGATGGGTCGGGGTCACTCAGCCCTGCTGCTCTGGGGCTGAAGGTGTTCCTGTGGCCACCACCAAGCTCCATCCAAGCCAGCACCTCCTGGGCTTCTTCCCAGCTTTTCTGAGAGCTCCTGGCTGGCCAGGCTCGGCTGGGGTGGTCCCAGGACCCCTCAGCCCTCAGTGGTTCAGCTCCTGGATCCGGGCTGGGGGAGCAGCACCACACAACGTGAGGGGAGCAGAGCGAGGCAGGCAGAGCTCCAGGGGCCCATAAACACCTTAGAGCAACATCTGGAGAGCTGCTCGGGAAAAAATAAACAGATTTTTATTTATAAGTGATGTGGTTTGGTTTTTACAGCGTTTTGATGATGCACATAAATTATTGTTTAAAACCAGAGGATGTAAAAAGTTCCAGGAGGAGGCAGTTGTTGCCTTTGATAATCTCTTTCCTGAGGAATTTGCTGTGTTTTATTTTCAGCTGGTGGTTCCTTCTGCAGGCAACTGGAAAACCTGACAATTGCTTTTCATCTTTATTTGTGTCTGTAGTTCTAAGCTCAAAAAGTTTATTCCTATTTACGGTGTTTACTATTTAAAAAGACAAAATGTACTTACTGAAACAACTCAACATGTGGCGGAATGATGGGAAAATCACTTTTCTCTGATATTTGTGGTTGGCTCATCACTTTGGAGGTTCACTCTGTTAGTTGGAGACCTCAGAGGTTTGGGGGTGTGTGCAGCCGATCCAGGAGATCAGGGACCTGTCAGTGACAGGGTCCCCCAGTTCTGGGGGCTCCTGTGCCTTTTGCAGTGCTCAGGGTTTAAACCCTGATGGCTAATTAAAGAATAATATGGCTTGTGTTTGGGGACTGACAAGCAGCATTTGCAGGACTGCATTGCTGTGTCTCCACGTCTCAGCTGGGTTCCCACACCATGCACACGGAGCAGGATGAGCAGAGTGGGATGTGCAGAGTGGGATGTGCAGAGTGGGATGTGCAGTGTGGGATGTGCAGTGTGTACCAGAGCAGGATGAGCAGTGTGGGATGTGCGGTGTGATGCAGGGTAAGATGTTCAGTGTGGGATGTTCAGTGTGGGATGTGCAGTGTGGGATGTGCAATGTGCACCAGAGCAGGATGAGCAGTGTGGGATGTGCAGTGTGGGATGTGCAGTGTGGGATGTGCAGTGTGGGATGTGCAGCGTGCACCAGGCACACACAGCAGGATGAGCAGTGTGGGATGTGCAGTGTGGGATGTGCAGTGTGCACCAGGCACACACAGCAGGATGAGCAGTGTGGGAGGTGCAGCGTGTGCCAGGCACACACAGCAGGATGAGCACTGTGGGATGTGCAGTGTGGGATGTGCAGTGTGGGATGTGCAGTGTGGGATGTGCAGCATGTGCCAGGCACACACAGCAGGATGAGCACTGTGGGATGTGCAGTGTGGGATGTGCAGTGTGGGATGTGCAGTGTGCACCAGGCACACACAGCAGGATGAGCAATGTGGGATGTGCAGTGTGGGATGTGCAGTGTGGGATGTGCAGTGTGGGATGTGCAGTGTGCACCAGGCACACACAGCAGGATGAGCAGTGTGGGAGGTGCAGCGTGTGCCAGGCACACACAGCAGGATGAGCAGTGTGGGATGTGCAGTGTGGGATGTGCAGCGTGCACCAGGCACACACAGCAGGATGAGCAGTGTGGGATGTGCAGTGTGCACCAGGCACACACAGCAGGATGAGCAGTGTGGGATGTGCAGTGTGCACCAGGCACACACAGCAGGATGAGCAGTGTGGGATGTGCAGTGTGCACCAGGCACACGCAGCAGGATGAGCAGAGTGGGATCTTTTCCCTCTGCGGATGCACACAGTGCTGCCACGTGCCTCAGGCTGGAGCGAAGCCCCTGGAGGGGCCGAGAGGAGCAGCGGCGTTGGGTGACCTGCCTGTCCAGATGCCAATGTCCATCTCTTTCACAATTCTTATTTTGCAGTTGTCCCCACAATTCAGGAACTTAAATCCAGCGGTGTGATGCTTGGAGGGAACGGCCTGATCCGGTGCGAAGGTGCAGGAGTGCCTGCCCCGGACTTTGTGTGGTACAAAGGAGAGAGGAAGTAAGTAGCCCCTGCTCGCCCACCCCTCGTGTGCCAGGGCTGCTGCCAGGCTGGGGCTGCCCGGGGGCCCATTCCAGCACCTTCCCGGCCCCAGCAGCAGTGCTTGGAGCTCGTACCAGTGTGCCTGGTACACACTGCTTGGTGCTGGAGCTGCCCCGTGGCTCCTGTTGTGGCAGAGGGGAAATGGCACAGCCTGACATCCAAAGGAGCTGCAGGAGCTGCAGCCTTTGGAGGGTGACAGCCAGAAAAGCACTGGGAAAAGCTGCAAAGAGGATTTCTGTTTAATTTGCCGTCCTCACCTTTGAGAGCAAGGCTTTGAGGCAGGGTGAGCGGTGCCCTGGTTGTGCTCCCTGGGGTGAGCCCTGCAGGTCGCTGCAGCCAAGGGGTCAGGGGGGCTCTGAGCCCTAAAGCCTGGCCTGTGTTCTGGGTTTGTGGGGCCCTTCTGGGTCAGCAGCAGCACCTCTGCAGAGCCCCTGTGTTCCCAAGGCAGCTCATTAAACAGGAAGGTGTTTGCTTTCCAGCAGGACATTTTACAGGCTCCTGGGCCTTTGCAGGAGCTCGTTCCTCTTGGGCTCGCAGGCTGCAGAAGCAGGTGGATATTGTCCCTTGGAGCTGGGGAGCTTCAGGAATTTCCCAGCCTCCAAGCGCTGGGTTTGTCAGCTCGAACATCCCATTAAACCTGGAGCTGGCAGGAGAATATTAATGACCCTTTTTCACAGAAAGCCATCTGTCAGCTCCCTCCTCAGCTGCTCCCCTCCTGCAGCACGAGCTGCTGTCCTCCTCCCTCCGCTGAGCCATGGCATCCCACCGTGTCCTGCAGCTTCTCTGCAGCTGATCTTCCCTGTAAGGACAGGAGTGTTTCTCTGTGCTGGTGAGATCCATCTGCACCCCATTTCCGTGGCTGTGCTGCTGTGCCCATCCCAGGGCCATTGCAGCACAAACACCCTTTCTGTGGGAGCATTTCAGGGCAGGTGGGCACTCCAGGTTCAGTTAGCAGCTCCCAGCATGCTGATCACCTTTCTGTTTGTAGCTCTGCTCAAACTCCTCCCTGCTGAGCACATCCATGGCAGCAGCAGGAGAGGCCAAGCAGAGCATTTCAGGGCACCCAGGTGTGCATTTCAGGGCACCAGGCTGTGCATTTCAGGGTACCAGGCTGTGCATTTCAGGGCACCCAGGTGTGCATTTCAGGGCACCAGGCTGTGCATTTCAGGGCACCCAGGTGTGCATTTCAGGACACCCAGGTGTGCATTTCAGGGCACCCAGGTGTGCATTTCAGGGCACCCAGGTGTGCATTTCAGGGCACCAGGCTGTGCATTTCAGGGCACCCAGGTGTGCATTTCAGGGCACCCAGGCCGTGCATTTCAGGGCACCAGGCTGTGCATTTCAGGGCACCCAGGTGTGCATTTCAGGGCACCAGGCTGTGCATTTCAGGGCACCCAGGCCGTGCATTTCAGGGCACCAGGCTGTGCATTTCAGGGCACCCAGGTGTGCATTTCAGGGCACCCAGGCCGTGCATTTCAGGGCACCCAGGTGTGCATTTCAGGGCACCAGGCTGTGCATTTCAGGGCACCCAGGCCATGCATTTCAGGGCACCCAGGTGTGCATTTCAGGGCACCCAGGCCGTGCATTTCAGGACACCAGGCTGTGCATTTCAGGACACCCAGGTGTGCATTTCAGGGCACCCAGGTGTGCATTTCAGGACACCCAGGTGTGCATTTCAGGGCACCAGGCTGTGCATTTCAGGGCACCAGGCCGTGCATTTCAGGGCACCCAGGTGTGCATTTCAGGGCACCCCAGGCTGTGCCTCTGCTCCTGTGCTGGTGGAGTTTCACCTCTGCAGGAAATCTCTGTGCTGCTGGCTCCTGCTGCTCAAATCCTGGGTTCAGTCTAGTGCTCCATCCTTTCAGGAACTGGGCTCTGGGGATCCTTGGGGTCCCTTCCAGCTCAGGGCATCCTGTGAGCTCCTGCTGGGGATCTCTGAGCCCCATCCCTTGCAGGAAAGGGGCAAATACCCAGTGTCACTGTAGGACATGAAAGAACACAAGCACACACGGCTGCTCTCAAGGTGAAGGAAAAGGGAAGTTTAATTTCTGACTCCAACATTTATAGATTTCCAGAAGTGACAGCGGATTGGAGGGTGTCACCTCTCCAATGACACTGGACAAACCAACAGTCCATCAGATTTCTCCTGCTCCATAAAGGAATGCAAAACAATGAGTTATTTACAGAAAGCGTGTGAGAAAGTTCACAACAAAGAATATAAACATCAGAAGGCTTAGAAAATCTTAAAAAACCAGGGTGACAACCCAGAGGTGGTTCTTTGCTGGTTTTGGATCCAATGTCTCCCTCTGCCTCTGGATGATGGGCAGCCAGCTCAGGATGGACCTTGGCTAGCTCAGGGTGAGCCATGGCCAGCTCAGGCACTGCTTTCAGCTCTCGGAGAGCATCTCCATTACCCTGCAGATAATTTCCAGCTGTGCTCCACAGCTGAATTTGCTCCCTGGGAGTGCACACCCTGCTGGATTCTCGGCTAACACAATAGAGAGGATCCCATTTATGTCAGATGCTCTGGGGCTGGGACTTCTCTTTGTTAGAAATCGGGATGGATTGTTCAATAAATTAGCAGTGGGAGTTAGCCCTGCAATCATAAGTGTGTGTGCAGTGCCTGAAACAAGGCTTTTGGGGGTGGAAATTGCATTGTTGTTACTGAGATTAATGTGAATCCAAAAGCACCATTCCCAGGCTCCAGGGACCACCTCATCATAAAATACCCATTAAAGCTAAACACAGAGGCAGTAACAGACTGCACTGAGTTAAAGTTATTGCTCTTTGACGCAGGGAGGGCTGGTTCTGCTAATCACTGCCTTCCCAGGAGCTCTGTTCAGCAAATTCCCACAGGAGCTGGTGCACAGGGTGGGGAGAGCTGGAGAAAATTTGGGAGAGAAGTTAATAAATCATCTCAAAACTGTCCTAGAAACATCACATGGTTGGGTTGGAGGGGATCTTGAAGTTGATTCCATTCCAGCCCCCTTCCTCTGTGCCAGGGGGCTCCAGGGTGGATCCGGGGGCACTTCCAGGGATGGGTGTCAGGAATGTGTGTGGCTTTGGAGATTGCTGGGGATCCCCTGTGCAGAGCACCATGGCTTCACTGTGCCACCTCTGAACCCAGGCTGTGTGCTGGGCTTGCAGGAATTAGAGCTCAGGCATTAAACAGCCACAGGGAAGAAGCCCAGAAGTCACCTAAATGAAATATTAAAGTATTCATTCCCTTTTCCCTCTCAAAGCAAACAAGGCTTACATGTGGAATGACAAAGCTCACTATCAGGGTTCCATCAATTACAGCACGGTGCAGGTGCTCTGGGATGGAGGCAGAGGCAGGGCCTGGGGCTGGCACTGGGGGAGCTGGGGATGCCAGGGGCCCATCCCTGCCATGAGGAGGGGCTGGCACTGCCCTGGGTACACAGAGCAGGGGGAAGGGGCGTGCAGGGCGGCTGCACACACCCAGAGTGCTGCTGTGCACACCCAGAACATTATTGTACACCCCAGAGTGCTGTTGTACACACCCAGAGTGCTGCTGTGCACACCCAGAACATTATTGTACACCCCAGAGTGCTGTTGTACACTCCCAGGACACTGCTGTGCACACCCAGAACATTATTGTACACCCCAGAGTGCTGTTGTACACTCCCGGGGCACTGCTGTGCACACCCAGAGTGCTGCTGTGCACACCCAGAACATTATTGTACACCCCAGAATGCTGTTGTACACTCCCGGGACACTGCTGTGCACACCCAGAACATTATTGTACACCCCAGAGTGCTGCTGTGCACACCCAGAGTCTGTTGTACACACCCAGAGAGCTGCTGTGCACACCCAGAGTCTGTTGTACACACCCAGAGTGCTGCTGTGCACACCCAGAACGTTACTGTACACCCCAGAGTGCTGTTGTACACTCCTGGGACACTGTTGTGCACACCCAGAGTGCTGCTGTGCACACCCAGAACATTATTGTACACCCCAGAGTGCTGCTGTGCACACCCAGAGTTTGTTGTACACACCCAGAGTGCTGCTGTGCACACCCAGAACATTATTGTACACCCCAGAGTGCTGTTGTGCACTCCCGGGACACTGTTGTGCACACCCAGAGTGCTGTTGTGCACCCCAGAACGTTACTGTACACCCCAGAGTGCTGCTGTGCACACCCAGAGTCTGTTGTGCACACCCAGAGTGCTGCTGTGCACACCCAGAGTCTGTTGTACACCCCAGAGTGCTGCTGTGCACACCCAGAGTCTGTTGTACACACCCAGAGTGCTGTTGTGCACCCCAGAACTCTGTTGTGCACACCCCAGGATGCTGTTGCACACCCCTCAGGATGCTGTTGCAGCCTGGCAGTCACTGGGTGAGGCCCAGCAATAAATGATTACATAATAAACGCTTATATAATAAGTGATTATACAATAAATGATAAATGTGAGCTCAGTGCTGAGCGTGGCCGAGCCTTGCACAGAGTAACGAATTCCCCAGGAACAGTTCTTGCTCCTCCAGCTGCACGCAGACACCCTGGCCAGCCCCTGCTCTGGGAATGGTGTGCTCATCCATCTGCACTCCTGTCCAGCCCCACCTGCCCCAGGATCCCAGCCCTGGGTCCCCAGTGCCAGGCCTGTGCCAGCAGGGCTGCAGGGACACAGCAGGCAGGCACTGTCACTTGTTTGGAGGCAGATGCCACCTGGCACAGGGCATGGTGACAGCAAAGAGGCTCTGCTTGCAATCCCATTTCTCTGTGTTTTATGCCCATGGGGTGTGACACGTCCTCTCCCCAGCCCTGGGCTGGAGGAGCAGGGTCCTGCACAGCCACACAGCCTGCCCAGGGAGCAGAAATCCCCGTGTGAGCAGCACCTGCAGGGCCCCGATGGGACAGGGGCACCCCATGGCGATGGGCAGCGCTCACTCCACAGCCTGCACAAGTGCAATTCACGGCAGGTTTGCCAAGGTTTGCAGACAGAACGGTGGAAGATGGCAGCAATTCCCGGGATATGTGATTATATCCTTCAATATAGCCGACAAAAATTGCATTCTTAATCCAAAACTCTGCTCCTTATGGGAAATGGAAGGAATTATGAGTAGTAACTGTGGCGAGTTTTTAATAACACGGTTCACCTTCTCGTCTCCTTGTTTGATCAGACGTGGCTTGCCTAGGACAACATCATTAAATGGGTTCTCCTGCTTTGTCCTGGTGCCCAGCAGTGCTCCTGGCACGGCTTTGGGAGCACTATCCACACACCTGCATTTTCCCTGTGAATTTGGGACGGGCAGCTCCAAGCTGGGTGAGAAGAGCCCCGATTTGGCTTTTTTCTGTGCTTCATTACCTGCTCCTGCCCAGGCTGCTGCCTCAGCAGTGCTGCTGGAGCATTTTGTCCCTAATTGCAAGGCTCATTTGCAGCTGTGGAGCCCCATAAACAAAACCACGGCCACAATCCTGGCTCCTAATCCTCCCCTGCCACCAGCCAGAGCTGTGACAGCACACAGCAACCTCCAGAGCCTGAAAAGACCCCCTTGAAATGACTCTCTTAGAAAGGCTTACCAGGACCCTTTTTGCCCCAGGGGGGTATTTCAATTCCCAGTTGGCTTTGCCCAGTTTAAAACCCAAGTTGTGCATCCAGGGTTTGTGTCCAGCACAGGCAGCTCACAAAGAGCTCACCGTGCTCCAGGGGCTGGCTGTGAAACCAGGAAAGAAAAGAGAGCTGCGAATAAAAAATAAATAAAATAAATCTTGGTTGCGGTATATGAGTTATAGACATTTTCTTTTTGCTTTCTAGACTGATCAATGGTCAACAAGGAATCACTATTAAAAATTATAGTACAAGATCCCTTCTTACTGTTACCAATGTGACAGAAGAGCACTTTGGCAACTATACTTGTGTCGCTGCCAACAAGCTAGGGACGACCAATGCCAGCCTGCCTCTCAACCGTAAGTAACGGGGACGTGGGGCCAGAGCTCTGCTTGCTTCCTGCCAGCCCCGAGGCTCCCACGGCCGCAGGAGCCGAGTGTTGGCTCCCCCTGAGCACCCGGAGGTGCCCCTGTGCCCGTCGGGGCTCGGCGTTCCGCGAGTTCTGAGCGTGGGGTCTGAGCGTGGGGCCTGAGCGTGGGGCCTGTAATTGGGGCCTGTAATTGGGGTCTGTAATTGGGGTCCGTGCTGTGTTTGGGGCGTCAGGGGCTGGGGCTCTGCCAGCAATCCCAGCTAACCCTTCCTGCCGTGGTGGTGCACAGTGGGCATGGGCACAGCTTCCTGTGATCCTGTGATCCTGCTATCCTGTGATTCTGTGATCCTGTGATCCTGTGATCCTGTGATCCTGCTATCCTGCTATCCTGTGATCCTGCTATCCTGTGATCCTGTGATCCTGTGATCCTGTGATCCTGCTATCCTGTGATCCTGTGATCCTGCTATCCTGCTATCCTGCTATCCTGTGATCCTGCTATCCTGTGATCCTGTGATCCTGTGATCCTGCTATCCTGTGATTCTGTGATCCTGCTATCCTGTGATTCTGTGATCCTGTGATTCTGTGATCCTGCGATCCTGTGATCCTGCGATCCTGTGATCCTGCTATCCTGTGGTTCTGTCATTCTGTGACTCTGTGACTCTGGTTCCTGCTCCCAGCAGCAGCCCCAGATCCCTACAGGGGCACTGCCAACCAAGGGCAGAGATTTCCCAGCACATTCCCAGGGGCAGCCTGAGCTGCAGAGCTGGGCTGTGCCAGGGCTCTGTCCCACCTGGCTCTGGCAGTGGCTGGTGCAGAGGCACAATGGGCACAGGCACAGCTTCCTGTGATTCTGTGATTCTGCGATTCTGTGACTCTGTGACTCTGTGATTCTGTGACTCTGTGACTCTGTGACTCTGGTTCCTGCTCCCAGCAGCAGCCCCAGATCCCTACAGGGGCACTGCCAACCAAGGGCAGAGATTTCCCAGCACATTCCCAGGGGCAGCCTGAGCTGCAGAGCTGGGCTGTGCCAGGGCTCTGTCCCACCTGGCTCTGGCAGTGGCTGGTGCAGAGGCACAATGGGCACAGGCACAGCTTCCTGTGATTCTGTGATTCTGCGATTCTGTGATTCTGTGATTCTGTGACTCTGTGACTCTGTGATTCTGTGATTCTGTGACTCTGTGACTCGGGTTCCTGCTCCCAGCAGCAGCCCCAGATCCCTACAGGGGCACTGCCAACCAAGGGCAGAGATTTCCCAGCACATTCCCAGGGGCAGCCTGAGCTGCAGAGCTGGGCTGTGCCAGGGCTCTGTCCCACCTGGCTCTGGCAGGGCTTGGTGCAGAGCAGAGCAGTCTCTTGGAGAAAAGCAGTGTGAGAGGTGATGGATGCTCGGTGTGGAGGCTGCCCAAAAGGGGCCCAAGGTGCTGTTGGGGAGGGATTTTTGTCTGTGCCTTGGTGGCATTTCAGTGCTGCTGGGTGTTCAGCCATCTGCTGCTGGGTCCAAAGGTGTTCCTGGTGCAGCTCTGGTGCTGCTCTCTTGTTCTGATGGTGATAAAAGAGAGACAAAACTCCTACACTTAAATATATTCCTCACCGCATGGAAATGCAGAGTAGCTCAAATCCCACAATTATTGCCTTCCTGCCATGAAATTTCCTCCTGAACCTGCTCCCCATATGATGAGTGTTGTCAGAGGTTCTGAATTCCTGCAGGAGAGATGTAACAGGCAAAAAATAACAGGGAGCCTTTGCTGCCATTTATTTAATATTTGAGGGATCATTACCAAAGCGGGAATGACGTTACACTTATTTTAAACAGAAAATGCAAGTGAAAACAAAGGAATATTAAGGCAGAAGGAGCTGGAATTTGGTGTATTTGCAATTCAGAGCAGGTAGAAGGAAGGTCTGGCTTCATTTGAACAGAGCAGAGCTGAATCTGTCTCTGAGCTGCTGCCAGGGATTTTTCCATCTTAAATTGTAAGGTGCCTTGTAGCCACCCTTACAAAGCACTTTGAGAGGCAGAGGTTGAAAATGTCACAGAAGTACCAAGTGCACCAGTACAAATCATAAAAATAGATGTTCTCCATCATGAAAGGAAGGGGAGGTGGGAAGCAGAATGGTCTGAGAGAAAATTCTGGAAATCTGGGTCTGCTCCAACCTCGGGAGGGAAATGGGGGGGCGTTGGCTCAGAGGTCTGACCCAAAGAGCAAGCTGAAATGTCTTATTTTATACTGTGGTTGTTTTAATCCTAAAGGTGGTGATCTGGATCTTGGTTGAGAGTGAGGATCATTTGGAGAAGTGTTTCCTTTGCTTATAATTTACATTAATATTATCTAGAAGCATTATCCCTTTAAAAAAAATGACAAAAAAAAAAAAAAAGTAACAATAATTCTCTTATTTTATACTGTGGTTGTTTTAATCCAGCTCTCCAAGCAAGGAGAGCTGTCCTAAAGGTGGTGATCTGGATTTTGGTTGGGAGTGAGGATCATTTGGTGAAGTTTTTCCTCTGCTTATAATTTACATTACTATTATCTGGAAGCATTATGCCTTTAAAAACAAAGACAAAAATAAAGTAACAATAATTCTCGGGGTAGCAACTCGCTAAGCGTGGACTCCTTAATCCCCCAGTGAGAATGCTGTGCTGTGAAGCTCTTGCATTTCATTTAGCTGGCAGGGAGAGTGGCCATATGTGCAGGTTCAGGTGTGTGTGAGGGAGCCCTGCCCGCCCGCCTGCAGCGCCCAGGAACCAAATGTGGGCTCAGGGCAGCTCCATTTGCTACTGGAGAGCAGCAAACGGAATAGAACTGGTGCCCTATTGCAGGGCCTGGGGCTGCTCTGGGGTCACACAGCCTGAGTGAGGCTCTTTACAAAACCTGGCAATCCACAGGAAGCATCCTTTCCTAACAGCTGCCAGAGAAATTGCTTTTTCCGTGGCTGGTTCTGTGATCCAGAGGTGTTCCTGATGTCCAGGTTCACACAGAATCCTTGGATATGCTGCCTGTACCTATGAAAAAATGTAAATAATTGTGAGAAGCTGCCCAAGCGGTCAGGAGTGACATTGGGAAGGAGAAGGAGAGGGATGTGGTGGTGTTTTCTGTGCTGATTCCGTCACACGAGGAGTTGGGAAGGAGAAGGAGCTGTGTGACAGGGATGTGGTGGAGTTTTCTGTGCTGATTCCATCACACGAGGAGTTGGGAAGGAGAAGGAGAGGGATGTGGTGGAGTTTTCTGTGCTGATTCCGTCACACAGGGAGTTGGGAAGGAGAAGGAGCTGTGTGACAGGGATGTGGTGGTGTTTTCTGTGCTGATTCCATCACACAGGGAGTTGGGAAGGAGAAGGAGAGGGATGTGGTGGAGTTTTCTGTGCTGATTCCGTCACACAGGGAGTTGGGAAGGAGAAGGAGCCGTGTGACAGGGATGTGGTGGAGTTTTCTGTGCTGATTCCATCACACAAGGACTCCACTGAGCCAGCAGCTGCCTGTGCCCTCCTGGCTGGTGGCACACGTGTGGAATCTTGTCTCCACACTGCAGAGGCACCAGACCCTGCCCTCAATTTCCACGTGCTGCTGGCCTTGTGAGCTGGCATGAGGAGGAGAGCTCTCGGGGTTTCTGTTAGAGTCTCTCTTTCCCACCCTGAGACTGAAGAAGGAGTCAGGATTCTCTGGCTGCGGTTTCCAAAGTTGTTTATTCTCTGTTACCTTTAACATTCTTTCTCTGACCTGCTGAAGTCTGTCTAGCAGGTTGGTCCATGGCACACTGACCACCCCATAGGCAGTGTTATTTTCTTATACTAAAAACTACCTGTATATTATTTACAATAATTTCCCAATGCCTATCACCTATGTTAGACACTGTGTTTCTACTCTAAACCAATCCAAAAATGCCACCATCACCTGTCACTGTAACCAAACAACACGAGCACACACTGCTGCTCTCAAGGTGAAGGAAAAAGGGAAGTTTATTTCCTGGCTCCAACATTTATAGATTTCCAAAAGCTACAACGGATTGGAGGGTGACAGTGCCACCTCTCCAATGACACTGGACAAACCTTCTGCTCAGTCTTGGCTCCACAGCTTTGCCTGGCCCACCAAATCTGACATTTCTGGAGAGAAATGCACTCTCCAGGGAAATTCCCTTTGTGTCCACAGCTTCTGCTGTTGTCCAATTACCTAAGAAAGATTTTGCTATTTTATCTCTCAAATACCGGCCTGGAAAGCAAATCAAATTTCAATTTGCATAGTTCTGTCTCAGCCAGGAGGGCTGGTCTGCGTCAGAAAATATAATAGAAAAAGTGCCTGTAGGTATATATATATATATTTATAAGCTTAAATGAAAATTCCTGTTCTCATTAGGAGCCTGCTGCAAGCCTGCTGCAGTCAGTCAGAGGACAGATATTGATTTAGCAAGGTTTGGGTGCAGCCCAAGGTCTCCAGGAGCCATCAGCGTGCAGAGAACTGGAGCCCTGCAGCTCATTGTCCCTCCAGCCCTCCCTGGGTGCTGTCCTGAGCTCTTGTGGCTGTTTCTAATTAATGGCCAATCACAGCTGGCTCAGACTCTATGTCTGAGCCACAAACCTTTGTTATCATTCCTTCCTATTCTGAGGGCACCCATGTGACGGTGTTCACAGGGGTCCCAGCATGAGGGAAGAGAGGATCTGACCCCGTGGTTCAGAAGGCTGATTGATTATTTTATAGTATATATTACATTAAAACTATACTAAAAGAATAGAAGAAGGGATTTCATCAGAAGGCTGGCTAAGCTAAGAATAGAATAGCAAAGAATGATAACAAAGGTTTGTGTCTCGGCTCTCTGTCCGAGCCAGCTGACTGTGATTGACCATTAATCAGAAACAACCCCATGAGCCCAATCCCAGATGCACCTGTTGCATCCCACAGCAGCAGATAACCATTGTCTGCATTTTGTTCCTGAGGCCTCCCATCTTCTCAGGAGGAGAAATCCTAAGGAAAGGATTTTTCATAAAATATCATAACTACACATCCACTCCAGAGTGAAATGCTCCCGGAGTCCAACAAGCTGGTGAGGATTCAGAGCAGCAGGGCTGTGAATGCACAGAGTTACAGCCACTTCCCTCAGAGACCCAGGGCATTGATGGAGCGCTGCTGTTCCAATGGAAAGCAGCTCTGAGAGCGGCCAGGCAGCCCCAGAATTCCCAGATTCTGGCATTCCCATCCAGGCAAACCTCCCTGCCCTCCCCTGTGCCCTGGAGCAGCAGCTCAGCTGAGACAGAGCCCTCTGCCCTGGCAGGGCTGCTCCGGAGCACATTGCTGCAGCTCTGCACCTTGGATTCATATATCCCAGAGAATGAGATAAATGGCCAAATCCCCCATTTGTGCAAGTCATAACAATTCTGTTAAACGCTGGGTTTGAGCTCCTTCCATATGGATGCCAACTGCTGCTCCAGGTAACAATTACCGAGAGTTATGGAGGAATTTTCTCTGAATCCATTTTCCAGCTTGAGCTTTATTATGAATTATATGACAATAAGTGACTGAGATGGGATGAGGCAGAAATAACCATTTGAGCAAGGCCAGGAACAAAAGTTTCTCCTTGACGTGTAGAGGAAATTTAAAGCCTGAGAGTGGATCAGGGAAAAATCAAACAAAAATCAAAGACAAGCCATGAGATCTTTGCTGTGGGTTTTTGCTGAAGTTGTTCCAATGCTCTGGTTTGTTCCATTTGTGTTTATAGGCACAAATTGTGCAGTTACCCACAGCTCACAGGGTTCAGACCCCTCTTCTTGCCCACCTGCTTAAATCAGAGGGGTTGAGGCATGGCCAAATCTTCATCTTAATTGTCAGTTAGTTATTATAAAATCCTGGAGTATCCTGGGTGGGGAGGGACCCACAGCAATTCCTGACCCAGCTCCTGGCCCCGCACACACCCCACAGTCCCCCCTGCCCCTGAGAGTGTGCTCCAAGCAATGATTAAAACATTCCATGGAATTTAAATTTTTAAATTTAATTTAAAAATTCCATGGAATTTAATCCCCTGCCTGTGCCCCCTCAGGGTGAGAGGCACCCGTGGGCAGAGCTCGCTGTACCTCGAGTTCCTTCTCAGAGTACAAAACCTCACAGGAAATTTAAAAAAAATTGAAAATCCAAAGAATACCTTGTGTAACAAATGGGATGAAGACAAGATGTGCTGTAAATAGCACTATAAATAATGATATAGATTTATTGCACAGTCTGGAACACAAACTGGCCTCAAAACGTGGGGAGGAGGCTCAGAAAGGGGAGACAGGAACAGAGGAGGGAACAGTCCCCAGGTAAGGGACTGAAGGCAATTCCTGTCTCTCCTGGGCAGGAAAAGTGGGTTATTGCAATATTGCTGGGGGTGCATCAGGAAGTTTTCTCATAAGCCAGGCCAGGAGAGAGTCACTCACACTGACCAGAGGCCAATCCTCCACCCAATGCAAAGCCCTCCTTCATTAGAGGGTTATTAAGTGCAGAACTTATTTTCATATCCAGTTGTTGAGTAAAGCTCAGGGGGCTTTACAAAGGAATTAGATATTGATCAGGAATATCCCGAGTTTTCAGAGAGATCAGAAAATAGATTTTAAACCCAAGACTTCGGTATTTAAGCAAATAATCTAACGGGTTCGAAAATGCCAAAACTGAAATAATTTCCCAGACAAATTCTGGGTTAATTGACAAAAGCATTTGCTTAAACCCAAACATTTACCTGTAAAGTTTGTGTGCTTCTACCGAGTCAGGTGTTTGTAATTTGGGGATTACCAGAAGATGCAGAGAAATGGTGATTCCAGAGCTTCACTGCACTTCCCTGGGAGCTGCTGTGAGCTCTGGGCACTTGGGCAGCTGAATGAAAGGAGGAAGGGGGAAAAATAAATCCTTTTTTATTTTCTTTTCTTTTTTTTTTTTTTTTTTCGCTGCAAGAAAGCTAAAAATAACTTCAGAGTTTTAAAAAACAAGAGGTTTTCAGCGAGCCCACACCAGAGCACTAATTAACCTCTGTGCTGAACCACAGAGGTAACAAAATGCTGAGGTGCCTCAACGAGCCTCGAAAATCAAGAGCTCAATTACTGCTAGCCTTAATTCCTCCTCCAGGCTTATGTGTGGAGATTTGGACTGGATTTACAATAATAAATTGAGCATAAAAGCTTTCTCTTCTCAGGGCTCTTCCAAGCCTCTGGCATCAGAGGCTTTGATTTGTAATATCAGAACTATTCACAGAAAAGCGCCTGTAATGAATTTTTCAGAAACTTCCTTTTCCCCCCACGTATCTAAAGTAACAAAGCTGATTTCCTGACTTTTAAATGTCCTGCATGAAGCACCTAGAGAAATAACTTGAATTTTACTGTGGGAAGCCCCTAGAGAAATAACCTGAATTTTACTGTGGGTGAAGGTGATGTTCCTGTAGAGACCATTCTTCATAAATCGCCCTGATATTCAGATTTTTAGGCTTGGCAATATTTGGATTCACTAACTTTATTCAAAAATAAAACGCAAGCATGAGGACTGGATCATTTAAATTCTGTTAATTTATTCAGTTAAAATTATATTCCAAGGGAAGGAAGAGAAATTTTAAATTGCTGGGAATGTGAGGAAGGAAGGAGCAAATCTCACGGAGTGGCTGCACCCTATGACGATGTAGCAGCTTTAATTTAGGCAATAAATGGTCCATTTTTCGCCAGCCCTTTTTCTGAGGTGCTGAGCTGTCCAGGGTGCTGCAGGTACGTGAGGAAATGCCTGTAGGATGGGAAATCTGAGTCAGGATCAAACTGTGGTTTATCTGAATAAGGGGGACATAAATGTGGGTTTTGTTGGGTTATTTTGTTGGGGTTTTTAAATGTAATTTTACAGCCAGAGGTAGTTCTGTGCATTTCTTCATCTTCTCCATCAAGATAATTCAATTTACTCATCTCAATCAAGCGCAGAGTTTAAAAAATCGGCCCCTGTTAGCACCAGAGCAGGATGTTGTATGAAGGATGCCTGGTTCCAAGGTGCTTTTGGAACTGCCTTTGCAGAGCCCTGAAGGTTTCCCCAGGCCTGGTTCCCTGCTCTGTTTCCAGGACAGCTGTGCCTCCCTGGGGCTCACCTGGCCCTGCACTAAAACCCACACCAGCCTTCGCTGCTGGGCTCCTCTCTGCTCCCTGCCCTGCTGCACTGCAACTGGAAATGGAAAACTGAAAATACAAAGAATACCTTGTGTAACAAATGGGATGAAGACAAGAAGTGCTGTAAATAGCACTATAAATAATGATATAGATTTATTGCACAGTCTGGAACACAAACTGGCCTCAAAACGTGGGGAGGAGGCTCAGAAAGGGGAGACAGGAACAGAGGAGGGAACAGTCCCCAGGTAAGGGACTGAAGGCAATTCCTGTCTCTCCTGGGCAGGAAAAGTGGGTTATTGCAATATTGCTGGGGGTGCATCAGGAAGTTTTCTCATAAGCCAGGCCAGGAGAGAGTCACTCACACTGACCAGAGGCCAATCCTCCACCCAATGCAAAGCCCTCCTTCATTAGAGGGTTATTAAGTGCAGAACTTATTTTCATATCCAGTTGTTGAGTAAAGCTCAGGGGGCTTTACAAATGAATTAGATATTGATCAGGGATATCCCGAGTTTTCAGAGAGATCAGAAAATAGATTTTAAACGCACAGGGGACACACAGGGACACCCAGGGCTGAGGGCCCTTCTCAGCTGGGGCTCCTCTCCAGGCTGAGCAGCCCCAGCTCCCTCAGCCTTTCCTGGGCACCGAGATGCTCCAGGCCCTTGCTCAGCTCCAGGAGCTCCTGTCCCTGCTGTGCTGAGGATCCAGAGCTGGACACAGCACCCAGAGGTGTCCCCAGGGCTGGGCACAGCACCCAGAGGTGTCCCCAGGGCTGGGCACAGCACCCAGAGGTGTCCCCAGGGCTGGGCACAGCACCCAGAGGTGTCCCCAGGGCTGGGCATACAGCAGGATAATCTGCTCCTTCTTAAACTCTAACTCCATCTTAATTAATTTCCTTTCACAGAAACTGTAGTAATTTCATGAATCTCATCATGACATGGGCACATCTCCCGTGTAATTTATAGAGATTGTAATGATTCATTTGATAGGCATTGTCTGTGGATTTCGGCTCGTCAGGGATCAGCAGAGCTATAATTACACAGTAATTACTAAATAACTTATTCACAAATTGCTGTGCCACTGAAAGCAAATAGCAGAGCACTTGAAGAGTTTCCAGTTCTGGGCACGTGTTCGGCCCGTGCAGGGAGTGTGGGGCTGGGGCATGAGGTGTTGGGAATCCACAGAAAATGAGGGAGAGCTGCTGGAATCCATGGAGAATGAGGGAAACAGGGCTGGGAATCCATGGAGAATGAGGAGAGGGTGTTGGGAATCCATGGAGCATGAGGGAGAGCTGCTGGAATCCATGGAATATGAGGGAAACAGGGTTGGGAATCCATGGATCCCATGGCTGGGACACTGGGCAGTGATGCCCTGAAGAGCTGGAGCAGAGACTAGATGGAGTTAAGAGGAATACATTGGATATTTATGTAAGGGCCTCCAGAGGCCTCACCCTGGCAGTACCCGAGCCACAGCCATGGCTCTGTCTGGATGGCTCCAAGATGGGAGCAAAAGAGGCCATGAAATCTCACATTTTATAAGTTTCAGTCCACTTGCATGCAGGAGCCAACTGTCAAATTAATAGCTTCAAATGATGAAGTTTCACCCTCCTTTCTTGCCTGCCTGCCTGCTGTTGTTTATGCTTTGGGCCTGAAGCTTGAAGAGATTGTCCTTGAGTCTCCAGCTGGAGCAGGATTGTTGTGTGAAAAGATCCTAGTGACATTAATACAAAGCTAAAAGCTGCACACCAAAACAGACCAGAAAAACTTAAACCCCAAGGTATCAGTTTTGGCAGAATTGTTCCCTGGCAGGGTGGGCAGGGGCTGGGATGGAATTCCCAGATTTGCTGTGGCTGCCCCTGGATCCCTGGCAGTGCCCAAGGCCAGGCTGGACATTGGGTTTGGAGCAGCCTGGGATGATGGAAGGTGTCCCTGCCATGGCAGGGGTGGAATTGTTAGCGTTCAAAAACGCATAATCACATAAGCGATTATATGCGGTGCTTTTTATTAAGAGCTCTGGGAATGGGGGTATTACAACCCAAATCTGACTCCGACCATACATCCGAGATGAACGTGTTTTTATATTCTATCGTTATATAACTTTCATGTTAATTATTAAACTTATATTGTTCTATTGTATACATAGATTTCAGCCAAACATAGCCCCCCTTAAATTTCCAACATAGTTTCTCATGATTCTTCTTATGATTATATAATAATTACATTTAACTACTAAACAATCATCACATCTAACAGTTATATCTTTTACCATACTGCTTGCTCAGGTGCAGTGATCTGAGAAAACACAAAGCCCAACATTTTCAGAGTCTGTTTTTGACATTTCCCAGGGCTCCGCTGTCAGAATGGGTGGGATTGGCGTCCCTCCAGCCCCTGGTGAGCTGCTGGCTCACCTGTGCAGGTGGGCTCGGCGCTGTGGCTCCCAGCCCTGCCCTGGGCAGCGACACACGAGTGCCTGTGCCACCTGCCCTCACGGGTGGCCCCTGCTGCAGCAGCCCCAGGGGCTGCAGTGCCGCGTTCATCCCCACAAATGCAGCGACAGTTGTGCGGATTTGGAGAGTGACCTCTGAGAGCAGGA
Organism: Ammospiza caudacuta; assembly: GCF_027887145.1. Taxonomy (NCBI): domain Eukaryota; kingdom Metazoa; phylum Chordata; class Aves; order Passeriformes; family Passerellidae; genus Ammospiza; species Ammospiza caudacuta. Next base: position 48,041,191 of record NC_080599.1, on the reverse strand, counting down.
ATATCATTGCTGGGAGTCAGAGCAGCGCTAATCATATGTTTCTGAGCAGCAAAAATGCCAGCAGATTTCCAGGTCTGCATTATTCATGAGCTTCCATTTATCCATATGAATGAAGGACCGAGCTCAAAGGACACGGACAACTTTGTCACTTTCTCTTCATTCTGTTATGGTCTCAACAGCTGTAAAAATCATTAAAGCAGCAGTTTTCCCTGGAAAAATGTGAAATGGGGAATGAGGACCAGTGAGCAAATATTGTTTATCATTTAGAACAGTGTACTTTGAATAACTAAATCAAAGCATTGTCTTTCACCTCCCTTTGGTGATACAGACACATCCAAATGTGTGAAATTCAGTGGTTTTCCCTCTTCCTGACCTGCTCTGGTTTAGGTTTTCTCTGAGTTGTGCCTCTCCAGGCACACCAAGGTGGGGTGCAAGTGCTGGGGGTCCTTCTGAAACCTGTAAAGATCTCACTGCTCACACTTATTTCTCAAATCTGACAAAATCCATGGATAATTTAGTAGATTTTTTTCTTTCTATGTTGCATATTTTCATTTTTAATGGTTTGGTGCTGTAAATACTGATGCAAATGTGCCCTCACATTAATGGGGATATTTTCACGATACACAAAAAATGGCCTGCAAATGAATGGCTGCTTTTGCCAGCATCCATTTGCTGAGGACAGCGTTCCCTGATTTATTCATTTATTCAAAATACAGGCAGTCCTGCGAAAGGTAAAGCCTTGAACATATACCAGTGTCTTATAGATGTGAAATTGTTGTGAGAGTGAGGAAGGAAACTGCATATTTTTACTGCCAAATGTGTGACCTTTTATTAAAATGTTATTTTGAATGTTTTAATTAAAATATAAATTTGTCTGTTGCTGGTTCATACACACACACATAACACTGCCCCTCACATTTAAATTAAATTAAATTTAATTTAACTAAATTAAATTAAATTAATTTTTTTTTCCTATAAAATCATTCATTCTACATAAAACATGACTGTTCACTCTGGAACTCATTAAAAATAAATAAATAAAAATATTTTGGTAGACTGGAGCATTAAAACAATGTGTTTAGTATATTTCTCTGCCTTTCCATCAAGAAATCAAATTTCATCTGAATTTAAGTCAAATTTGAGATCCATCCCTTTGTGCTGCCAGGTGAGAACAGGTCTGAAACTCAGGGCTGGAATCCACAAACCTGGAGGCTTTTAAAAATTGCCTTCCATTGGACTTCTTTTACAACAGGCCACAAAAAGCTGTCAATAATGTGGTTTTCTACACCCTTAGAAACATTTGAATATTTATTGAGAAGCCCCTGCTATCAGGCAAAACAATCAGCCGGAGGTGTAGAGGATGGAGTGAGAAAACTCCCTGGCAATTTCAGCTCTCAAACTTCAAGTTCACAATTATTATTTTTTTAACGTCTCACCGGTGTAGCGCTATTAAATATTTATCATGCTGTAATAAAAGAATAAAACATTTAAATAAAATAAACCATTATGAGGCAATTAAGGTGTAATAACTCAAACCTGCAGAAAAGCTCTAATTGTAATTGCAAAATATTAAGGGTGAGAGAAAGACACAGAATAAATTAAGGTCACGTCTCTGCCCCATCCACTCAGAGTTTCCATCCCAAAGATTTATTATGAAGTGTTTTTCCATTTTTCGTGGTACTCCAACATGCTCTGGCTTCCCTGGGCTTAAAGACCTCGATTTCACAATAAATCATTAATCTTTAACAAAGCTGATGAAGCCTGGGGGAGATTAGCTTAAATAAACCCAGTTAATTATCAGAGGTCATAAATGGAAGCAGTTATGAGCATTTTTTAAATTAACTAATGAGTTGGTATTTAACAGCCAGTTGTGTTTTGGTCCAGCTATTGATTCCTCCAAGTCAAAATATCAAAGTCAAACAATTGCACTGACGCAGATGGAAATGAAAGAAGCTTTTTGCATTCTCCAGCTGGGAAATATTCCCCTTGGGACCCTCCCAGCAATCCCACCCTGGGCACCCCAGGGCTGCGGCAGGCTGGGGAAGGTGCCCGTTCCCCGGGCAGTGCCAGAGCCAGGACCTCACCTGGTGCCCACCCTGAACCTGCCGTGACACAGCCCTGAGGGTGGCAGAGACCACAGTCACCAGTGAGGGGCTGCACAAAGCGCTGGAACGTTCCAGAGCCTCTGCTCCTTGGGAAACAGGTTGGGTTTCCTGCCACTGAAACAAGGAAGAATTCATTACGCTGAGAATTCATTGCAGCATTGCTTTTTTGTTGCCCAAGCCAGAAGTTAGGCGTGGCTTTACTCACAGTAAAGCACATTTTTCACTTTTAAAACCTGGTGTCCCCCTAGCAGCTGTAATTGCTCCAAGCACAACAGTTTGCTTTTGGACCAGCTGCAGGGTGATAAAATAAGGTGCCAGTGTAACAGAAAGTTTGGTAGCTTTGGTCCCAGGGATGGGCTGGTGCTGAGCTGGGGCTGGGAGGGGGCTGCAGAGAAATGGAAAAGGGAACAGGCCTTGGAATGGGAATGGAATTGGGATGGGATGGGATGGGATGGGATGGGATGGGATGGGATGGGATGGGATGGGATGGAATGGGATGGGATGGAATGGAATGGAAAGGAATGGAAATGGAATGGGATGGGATGGAATGGAATGGGATGGGATGGAATGGGATGGAATGGAATGGAATGGAATGGAATGGAATGGAATGGAATGGAATGGAAATGGAATGGAATGGGATGGAATGGGATGGGATGGAATGGAATGGAATGGAATGGAATGGAATGGAATGGAATGGAATGATTGGAAAGGAATGGAATGGGATGGAATGGAATGGGATGGGATGGGATGGAATGGGATGGAATGGAATGGGATGGAATGGGATGGAATGGAATGGAATGGAATGGAATGGAATGGAATGGAATGGAAATGGAATGGAATGGGATGGAATGGGATGGGATGGAATGGAATGGAATGGAATGATTGGAAAGGAATGGAATGGGATGGAATGGGATGGAATGGAATGGAATGGAATGGAATGGAATGGAATGGAATGGAATGGAATAGGATGGGTAGATGGGATGGGAAGGAGCTGTGATGCCCTGGGCAGTGCCCAGGCTGCTGTGGCTCTGCTGGGAGCTGCTCCTGGCATGGATGTCTCTGGGGCATGGCTCTCCTCTCCTGGCACAGGCTGAGATCACTGCTGGGCCCTTTGCTGAGCTCCCCCTCCTCTCTGGGGATGAAATCTGGGCTTTTCCATGGAGAGGAGCTGGGGGCAGTGCTCTGCTCCCTCGGGTAATCCCTGCCCAAGTTTCCCCCTCGCAGGAGCTGGGGTTTGTGTCAGGAGCTCCAAGGAGCGGTGTGAGCCCAGCCACGAGAGGTGCACATCCCCACCCGAGTTCTGGAGGAATCTGCCCTGAATTTGTTCCCTTTGCTGTGCAAACAGGGGCTGAGGAATCGCTGCCTTCCTAACCACCTACAAGGATTCTTGCTGGGCAAATAATTACAAGTAATTGGCCCCTGGTAAACTGAAGTCAGGGTTTATTTACTTGCTTGTTTTTACCTGCCTGTATCTCCTAATAGCTCCTTGCAGCTCATATTTTTCCCAAGCCCTGGATGTCAGGAAGCTGCAGCTGTGGGTCCTGCCCTCCTGGAGCACGTCTGTAATTCTCAGCCCCGCTGTCCTCCCCTGCCTGGGAATTTACTGTTGTTTTGACAATTTTATGTGCAAACATATTTAAATCCCTCTGACCTCAGCCTCCTGAGCTGATTGAATTTTGCTTTAACTTTGGTCTGGCAATTTCCATTCCCATGTTTTTATGCAGAGTGCCGGGGTTTCAGCTTGTGATAAAGCTGAGACAAAAATAGGTTTGGGTCCTGAATTCCTGTGTGTGACAGAGGGGCTCTCGTTTCTCTCGGGACGCCTCATTCCCTCACTGTGTGGTTGGGTGGACATGGTGCTGTTTAACTTTATGGTCTGAGGTCTCTTCCAGCCTTGGTGATTGTGCAGCCTCTGGGGGCAGGGAGTGCCTCCCTCAGGTTTGCTTTGTGGTTCCCTCCCTGTTCTGGCTTTCCCAGACAGGGCCTTTCTGCAGCCAATTCCTTTTATTCCCTGTAATTTGCCTCCTTGTGCGCCCTTTCATGGGACGGTGTCCCACTCTGATAAGAGGTTTTCTCTGCCAGCATTTTTCTGCCATTCCTTTATGATAGGAATTTCTGGATACGATCTCTGTGCCTTTGGTGAAAGGCAGTGCTGAACGTCCTTGACATTTAACCTCACCTCCCTGGCCAGCTGTCTGTAGCGCTTACACTCTCCAGAGGTTTCCCTTCTGAGGATTAGAGCTGCAGCTGCAAATCCCCGGGGGTTATCCTCCCTCTGCATTTAAACCCTCTCAGCTGCTGCCTGTCTGGGTCATTTCCAGCGTTGGATCCGGCTCACCATCCCCAAACAAAACTGATTTTAAGGAGCACAGCAGCCTTTACTGCTTCCCATGGCAAGGTGCTGGGGACTCCTGCACCCACATTTCCCAGCAGGGCTGGGCTGCCACACCAGCACCAATGCCAGAGCATTTCCCTGTGCTCCAGGGCAGGTTTAGTTTGCATGCGAGGGAAAATTCCTTCCCTGAGGAGTTCAGGCCAGGACGTGTGTCGGTGTTCACAGGGGTCTTGGGATGAGGGAAGAGATGGAGATCTGACTTTATATTTCAGAAGGCTTGATCTATTATTTTATGATATATATTACATCAAAACTATACTAAAAGAATAGAAGAAATTATTTCATCAGAAGGCTGGCTAAGCTAAGAATAGAAAGGAATGATCACAAAAGTTTGTGGCTCAGCTCTCTGTCCAAGCCAGCTGACTGTGATTGGCCATTAATTAGCAACAACCACATGAGACCAATCCCAGATGCACCTGTTGCATCCCACAGCAGCAGATAACCATTGTTTGCATTTTGTTCCTGAGGCCTCCCAGCTTCTCAGGAGGAACAATCCTAAGGAAAGGATTTTCATGAAAAGATGTCTGCGACAGAAGTCAATCAGGAGCTTGGTGCATTGAGAGCTGGGCAGAAATCCCCAATTCTCCAGGTGTGTTTGGCAGCCAGGGATGCTGTGCCAGTATCTCCATACCCACAACATTCCTGGTTTTGAGTTTTTGAACCCAGCCTGACCTAAAGCTCCGCTTTGAAGCAGTGAGCTGTGTCTGGCTGTGCTGTGCCCAGAGGAGGTGTCTCTGCAGGGCACCCAGCTCCTGCCCACCCAGCGCCAGCTCTGCCAGGGCACAGCAGCAGCTGCTGGGCACTCACTGCTCCTCCAGAGCCCCAAGGTTCAGCTCTGGGAGAACCTGTGAGCCACAGGAATGGCACACAAACTCCTGGGTTTCCATTGGACTTGCAGATCCCTTCTCCACAAGCACCCCTGGAAATCTGAGCAGTCCTGGCACCGTAGGATGGGGTCCCAGGAAGGCGCAGTGCAGACAGTGCCACTCCTGCCCACGCATCCCTGCCTCCCCGTGCTCCCGAGCAGTCATTAACAAATTTTAATTTGAATGAACCAGCCTAGCGTGCTCCTGCAGAACCAGCTGGTTTTGTTTTCTCTCCATAGACCTGAACATTTTCATGAATAAAGATTTGCAAAGAGTTTCAGAACTTGAAACTAGAAATAGATCCGTCTCTCCAATGCCTTGATCTAATAATGTGTTTAAAAATGAGATTTTTTTGCAAGAATAATACGTGAAATCACCGCCCTCGCTTCCAGCCTCAGTGCTGGCAGGAATGTGTGACTTTATGCTACCTTAGGCACCTATAATTAAGTCTAGATCTGATGTTTCCTGGGGAGACACGATCCCAGCACAACCCCTGCTGGTTTGGGTAGGGTATTTGCTTTTTAATGAAATATTGTACTGACTGGGTGTGTTAATTTGCCTGATTGTTGGAAAGAATGGTGTTCATCTGCAGCAAGAGGAACTTTCCCAGGAAGCCACAGTCTGAGGATGACTCCTAAATTCTCAAGAAAAAGATGCTGTTAACCTAAGGTAGCCAGAAAAATAACTTTTTTCATCATTGTACAACGCATCTGAGCCAGTTTGGGAATTATCCATGAGGAGCAGGCTGTAATTGCTCAGAACAGGAAGGTTTGGGAGAAGTTAAGGAGAATTAAATCAAATTATTGTCACACTTTTAAAACAGCCATTAAAATACAAAAATCAATGAAATCTTGATAGGTTTTTGCTTTCTCTGAGTCTCTTGTTGGACCCCAATTCCTGTTTCTCATGCTGAAGGCAGGGTTGGTCTGTGCAGGAGCACAGCCTCCTTTCCCAGGGGAGCATTTTGGGGTGGGAGCATTTGCTGTGCTGAGTTTCCCTTTCCCCTCATGTTGAGTTTTCCTTTTTCCTTGTGCTGAGTTTCTCTCTTCCTCATCTTGAGTTTCCCTTTTCCTCATGTTGAGTTTCCCTTTTCCTCATGTTGAGTTTCCCTTTTCCCTCATGTTGAGTTTCCATTTTCCCTTCATTTTGAGTTTCCCTTTTCCTCATGCTGAGTTGCCCTTTTCCCCTCGTGTTGAATTTTCCTTTTCCCTCATGTTGACTTTCCCTTTTCCCTGTGCTGAGTTTCCCTTTTCCCCTCATGTTGAATTTTCCTTTTTCCCTCATGTTGAGTTTCCTTTTCCCCTTGTGTGGAATTTTCCTTTTTCCCTCACATTGAGTTTCCCTTTTTCCCTGTGTTTTTTCCCTTCTTCTCTCACATTGAATTTCCCTTTTTCCCTCATGTTGACTTTCCCTTTTCCCTCACATTGAGTTTCCCTTTTTCCCTCATGTTGAATTTCCCTTTTTGCCTCATGCTGACTGATGTGGGATATCAGGGACAGACCCATCTGTCCACAGTATTTCCACTGCTCCTGCACTGGGATGGGAAACCTGAAACCCTTTTCATGCTGAAGGAGTCGCCAACTTCATGGATTTTAATGCCAATTAAAAGTGTAATGCAGCTCAAATTCCATTTCACTTTTAAGACGTGGTTTGGGTTCATCAGCACCCACGGTGTGTTTGTCAAGGTGCTGAGTAATTGGCTTTAAGGTTGGAAACATTCATCTGCATTAGCACAAGTTTAGCAGCTGGCTAAAGAAACTTCATAACTTTTTATTTGGGGAAATATTTGTCTGCTATTTCTCTTGGACTGGTGTTTGCACAGTATTAACCTGAAAAGCAATTTTAGGTGGGAAAAAAAAACCCTCAAAATTGGCCAGGAGCTGGTGTGTGCTCAGCCATTCCCTGCACATCCCTGCTTGTCAACTCGCTCTCATTTTTTTTCATTAGTTTCTTGTTATAGTCAAGATATGGTCAATGATCTTTTGAGCTTGGTAATTTTGTTAAACCTTTTTTATGAGCAGTATTGAATTGCTGCATTGAGATGGGAGCTTGCTTCCGTGCAAGATTAATTGGGACCGGTATTTCATTTTGCATAGCGCTATTCAAAGCTAATAAAAAGGCCCAGAATAATGAATTCTAAAGTCAAATTATAATGAAAAGCCACAGGTGATTGTTTCATTAGGCTGGATGCAGGAGAACTGTGTCTTCTCTTAACTTTGCCTGTTTGCATTGGTTGCCCTGGGGGAAGTAAACAACTTCCAAATGGGTTTGATGTTTCTGAGAAATGTTCTCTTCTGGAAAGACTTCAATAATTAAAAAGATGTGCCTTCTTAAAAGTTCACCCAAGCACAAAACTATTGCCTTAAAACATTCTTTGTTCAAAACCGTTACCCTGACGGATATTCACGGGGGGAAATTGCCTGCACTGGAGTGAGCGCAGCCCTTCCCTCAGCCAGGTGCCAGTGGCTCCCTGGAGGATGCTTTGGAGCTGGAGGGCCCAGGGCAGCCAGCCTGGCTGGTGGGAGTGTGCTGGTGCTGGTGCTGGTGGTGTGCGCAGCCGTGGGCGAGAGCAGTGCTGGCTGCAGCTCCAGCACAGAGCCCTGTCCAGCCCCACGCCAGGTTAAACTGCGCTGTCTCTTGCATGATGTTTGCTGTCTCATTCTGTACTTGTCTTCCATGTGTGATTAACTCCCAAATGTTCTCTTTTTTTTTTTTTTTTTTTCTTTTTTTTCCTTTTCCCTTTTTGTAGAAATTATTGAGCCTACTACCTCTAGTCGTGTGTCAAGCCCAGGTCAGTATCCCCCGAGGAGGGTCGGTGCCCGGGGCTGGCCCGGGCTGCTGTGTCGTGGTAGTGCTGGGCTGTCCCTGTCGTTGTGCTTCCATTGGTGTGTCTCCCCGCAGCCTTTGTGTCTCGTCCTCTTTCTCCCTGTTTGGAGCAGCTCTCCCATCGCTGTCCCTGCCATGGTGTGTCCCGGTGGGGCTGTGCAGGGCACTGCTCCGTGTCAGCAATCCCCTGCTCTGGAACCACCTCACCCCCGAATCCTTGCTGGTGTTGTGGCCCGTGTGGATGTTGGTTTGAGGATGTGCAGATTTCTCGCTGTCTCGTCTCTGACTGGCCGTGGGACGGAGCCAGGAGCTGTTGGGAGGTGTTTGCACTGCCAGTGCCAGGAGGGGATGGTGGGAGCTGAATCCCTCTGTGTGCCTGGAGGGTGTTCACAGCTCCTGAGGGCTCCTGCTGCATCCCCGTTCTCTCCTGTTGCTGCAGGACACCCTCAGTGGAGCTGGTCACAGAATTCTGGAATGGTTTGGGTTGGGAGGGACCTCAAATCCCACCCAGTGCCACCCCTGCCATGGCAGGGACACCTCCCACTGTCCCAGGCTGCTCCAACCCAGCCTTGGGCACTGCCAGGGATCCAGGGGCAGCTCCCGCTGCTCTGGGCACCTGTGCCAGGGCCTGCCCACCCTCACAGCGAACAATTCCTTCCCAATATCCCATCTGGGAGACAAAAACAAGCAGAATTTTCCTCTGGCAAAACCTTCACCAGATGTGTGCTTTTATTTCCTAACTGAGATTAAAAGATTGGGAGGACTGTGCCAGAAAGCCACAGCAGTGAGGTGATAAACCAAGTGAGGCAGGTTAAACCAAGGGCTGCAGAAGGAAAGGCAGGCACAGGTGATTCCAGCACCCCCAGACCTACAGGAGCAGCAAGACAAGTGTTTAAATCTGCAGAGCTTTAATCAAAGAGCTTAGGGAGGGCAAGCTCCAGTGTCACTCCGGGGGCAGAGGTGCTGCCCCCCTGCCCTCCCAGGGAGCTTCCCAAAGCTCTCCATCCCCTCTAGGGCAGAATCTGTGCCCTGTCTCCATCTCCAGGGCAGAGATTGTCCTGTGCCTGCAGCCAGAGCCGCAGCAAAACCTCTGCACGACATCTCCATCCAAACCCACGGCATGGGAGGGTGGACTGGGCTGCAGAAAGCTGATAGTGCCTGCAATAAAAGTTCCTGTCCTTGGCATTTCCACAGTTGCTTTGGAGTGCCAAGCAGTTGGAAATAAGCTGGGGAATTATTATTTGAGTTAAGAGAGGCTGAGAAGAAGGAAAGGGTCGCCACTGCGTTGGTCGTGCAAAGCGGCGATAGGAGAGCCCCACTCTGGTGCTGTTTAACTCTGGGGTTTGTAACTCCTGAAAAAAGGCTCTCAGCCTGATCCTGTTCCAGCTCTGTCTGGGAAAGAGGGATAATGCTGGGGGGTTGCAGCTGGAATGGGCTCCAGTAGCATTTCTGGGTTTGATCTGCATAAGTGAGTGCTCCAACAGAGTCACAGTTGTTCCTAATTTTCAAAAGCTGCTGTTCAAGTAACACAGCTTTGAGAAGTGTTTGAATTCTTGTCTGCAGAAATTTGCACCAAATGAGCAAAATTATGTGTATTTCTGGGAGCGGCATGGAGATGGGGGGGTGGAAAGGAATAGAGTCCTTTAATAATGATCCCTCTCTTAATTCTGAAAGCTCAGTGCTAAATAGAGAGGGCCTTTTACAAACATGAAATTGAGAATATGAAAACCTCTGAACACAATAGTGGAAAAATTTAGGAGCCATTAAAGTTGCAATAGTTATAAACTACATGAGCAAATCCAACTTTAAATTACCAAGGAAAGCACTGAGCTCAGTTTGCAGTTGAAAACCAACATCTGTTCTGCTGAAAGACAACAGAAAAGGGGAGGAGGGCTTAAAGACAGTTCTCAAAATGGCTGCAAATTTATTATTGAGTCTTTCCTCCTGGAAATCAGCCCTGGTAGCAGCAGTGACATTGCAATGAACTGTTCTGTTTGCCTTCCATAATTAAATAACACTGTGATAGTCCCTCTACTTGGCTAATTTTAGCCTGGTAAATAGCTGGAAAATGCCAGCACTATTGTAACCAAGTTATTCAGCTGCAGAGGCAATGAGAACCTTCCCAGAGTGCTGGGAACTGAGTCCCTCATGTGTGCAGCACCAGCAGTGGAGGCAGCACGTTGGGCTGGGAGATGGAGGCAGAAAACCTGGGTTACTGTCCACAGCTGCTTATGACTGTAAAATTAGAATTACCATAAATCACAGAATGATTTGGGCTGGAAGGGGCCTTAAAACCATCTCGTTCCACCCCTGCCACGAGCAGGGCCAACGTTTCTGGCTTTGCTCAAATCCTCCCGGGAGGCTTTGGCCGGGAGCCCTTTGGGTCTGCCTGCCCTGCTTCCCTCATGCAGGAATACCAACCATGGATAATCCATAGGAACTCATTTTAGCCTCGTGTCTCACATCAGTCACAAACCAGAGCATCAGCTGCTTCCTGCTCAGTCAGGGCTGCGCAGCTAATTAGCTAATTACCACCATCCTTCAGCTCTTGAGCACGGCTTCAGGGGGTGTGCTGTGCTCCCTGGAGAAGGCTCTGCTGCTGCAGGACACAGACCCTTGCTGAGGTTTCAGTGCTGAGCCAGGGCACCCCAAAGGGGACCAAGGCTCCCCAGAAGTGCAGGAAGCTCCTGACAGGATGCTCAGTGTCCCATCAGCACTGCCTGAGTCCCCAGGGTCATCCTCAAGGACCAGCCTTGGGAGTGACTCTCTGAGGAATCTGCAGCAGCCCTGCAGAACTTTCAGCATCCCCCCAGTTCCCAACAGGGCACAGAGCATTTAGGACATTTTTAATTCATGCAAAGCAGCGCCGTGTTGGAGAGCCCTGGTGACACATTTGTGCCTTTCCCTGCTGGAGCCCCTTTCCACACATTTGGGGATTTACTCTCCTAATTTGGAGCGACAGTGCTTCAAGCATGTAGAATTAGCTGCAGAAAGTTAGGAAATTGGGGCCACGGTCGGTATGTGTGTTGTCAGCCAGCGCCAGGAGCTGCAGCTCCTTACAAATCTTCCCTCCTTCAGCATAATTAGTTCGCAGGTGGTGTCTTGGAAAGCCTTTGAAGATGTTGCTGAATTCTTAACGCTGACTAAACAAGTAACTGTGACAGGTCAGAGAGAATAATTGAGGAATCTTCTTTAATTAATGACTTCACATCTTATGAGGCACTTTTATAAAAATTGGAGTGGGAGAGAGAAGGACCTTAAGTTATTTAATTTTCTCAGGAACAAAAGCGTGTGTTTAAATGAGCACTTGGGCAGGTTGGACAACTCCTTGAACCCCAGTTGCTTCTCCCCGCTCTGCCTTTCTGCATATCTAACACATTTAATACGCCAGGATACCAAACAATACCTCATTTCAAGCAGGTTCTGTTTGTTCCATGGGAAACCTGCCAACCCCTCCAGTTTTTTCTCCTCTTATGCAGTCGCAAATCCCATTTAAATCAATCAGTGGTTTTGTGTAAGGAGAATCCGCAGGGTTGGACTCTGAATTTCGGGATTTGCGGTGCTCTTTCCTGCCATTATTTCTGTCTGTTGGTGAGGAAAGCAGCGTGTTCCTGCAGCTGGGGGGCTCTGCATGGCAGCAGGAGATGCTGGTGCAGCAAACCCTGGAGCAGGGAAGGGCCTGGGGCAAGAGGCAGGGCCAGCTGTGCTTCACTGCCATAACCCAGCTGCTCTTCCTTATCCCTGCTCCTGCAATTCCTCCCAAAACTATAAAGGACTCTGAAAAGGTGATTCACATTTTGGGCAGCAGATCCTGGATCATGGCACGTTTAACTTCTAAATTCTGTTAGAAGCAGATGTGTGACTGTGCTCACAGGGGTTCTTGGATGAGGGAAGAGATGAGGATCTGACTCCATGGTTCAGAAGGCTGATTTATTATTTTATGATACATATTACATTAAAACTGTACTAAAAGAATAGAAGAAAGGATTTCATCAGAAGGCTGGCTAAGAATAGAATAGCAAAGAATGATAACAAAGGTTTGTGGCTCAGCTCTCTGTCCGTGCCAGCTGACTGTGATTGGCCATTAATCAGAAACAACCCCATGAGCCCAATCCCAGATGCACCTGTTGCATCCCACAGCAGCAGATAACCATTGTTTGCATTTTGCTCCTGAGGCCTCTCAGATTCTCAGGAGGAAAAATCCTAAGGAAAGGATTTTCCATAAAAGATGTGTGCGACAGAATGTGTGTTTGCTCCAAGAGCTTTTGATGCTTGGTGGCCGCTTTGGTGCCCCCAAATCCCCCTCCTGGGATCCCATCTCCATCAGCTGCTGGGAATCACCCTCCAGCACCCAGCCCCAGAGCACCAGAGTTCTCCTGTCCCAGTAACAGACACAGAACTGATACAGGGCTACCAGGCCTTGCTGTGAGTAGTTTGGCATCAAACGGGTGAATATCTCGAAAATATCCATATGTTAAACCTCCTTGTTAGTCAGCTGACAGCTCTGTGTTCAGAGCACATCGTGGGCATTGTTGCTGCATGCCAGAGCCCAGGCAGGTGTGAAATTCAGGCGAAGCTGGTGTCTGCATGCAGCCAGCTCCGTGCACCTGCACCGTTAATTCTGGGTTTCTGTGGCCCAGCCACACTGGGAATTATCTCCTGGGGGAAATAGCTGCCTTCCAGTGCTGCAGTCACCTGCTGCTTCAAGCAGGTGAACTCTGTGCTTGTGAATCTTCCCGGGAAGGCACATCCTCCCAGTGAATGTGTGGAACTGGGTAAACATTCCTGTTTAAGCTGAACGAGCGTCTCAGAGTGTGCTCAGTGACATTCAGCGTGCTCAGAGCCTGCATCATCATTCCAGCAGAATGTTTGAACACACTAAATCGTATTATTCACTGCTTGCTGAAGAGATGCATTATTTAATATCAAGAGAGTTGCTTTCTATCAGCTGAAAAATAGGACTAGAACTAGGTCGTTTTTAGTCCATTGATTCCCACTCTCTAAGCCAGCATGTAAAATACAAGAACGTTTTTTTCCTGATGCTGTATTGCCTACAAGCCTTCTGTCAGTGGGGATTTCAATATTAATGAGTTTTCCCACGAATATGAGAAGCCCACTTAGGAGAAGAAGCTGCTCTGAGAATCCTGAATATTTTACAATATCACACATCGATCAGTTGGCTGGAATTTCACATCTTAACCAAGGAGTGCTTCTGAGAGATGCCAGGAAAGCAGAGCAGGGCCAGGTGTGAAATGGCTCCTGGAGGCTGTGAGAAGGGTGGAGGATGTGGAGGCTGGGGAGATGCTCAGCCTCCTGCTGCTGCTTTCTCCCACTCGTGTGTTTGCAGTGCCAGGGGTGAACCAGGAGCTTCCTCCCATCTCTCAGTGAGATTCTCAGCATCCAGGGATCCTGTCCTTGCTACTGGGTGTGTGTCAGTGTGCAGATCAATTCCTGTTTCTGTCAGGTGTGTGTTGTGCGTGAACCAGGAGGTTCCTCCCATCCCTGAAGGATCCTTTCCTTAGGATTTTTCCTCCTGAGAAGCTGAGGAAAATGCAAACAATGGTTATCTGCTGCTGTGGAATGCAACAGGTGCATCTGGGATTGGTCTCATGGGGTTGTTTCTGATTAATGGCCAATCACAGTCAGCTGGCTCGGACAGAGAGCCGAGACACAAACCTTTGTTATCATTCTTGGCTATTCTATTCTTAGCCAGCCTTCTGATGAAATCCTTTCTTCTATTCTTTTAGTGTAGTTTTAATGTAATATATACCATAAAATAATCAATCAGCCTTCTGAAACATGGAGTCAGATCCTCATCTGTTCCCTCATCCAAGAACCCCTGTGAGCACCGTCACAGCCGTGCCCATTCCCTGGGCATCTGGACAGTGCCAGCACCCTCTGGGGATGAACCTGTCCCCAAACCCACCCTAAACCCACCCTAAACCCACCTTAAACCCAACCTAAACCCCCTGGCCAGCTCCAGCTGTTCCCCTGCTCTTACACAACCTATTTACACCTTCCCCAGACTGAGACGAGCCCCAGCTCTGACTGAGAGAAGACAAGCAGGAGATTCCAGAATGTGATTCACCAGCAGGAAGAGAGCAGTCTGTGTTTTTATTTATCACAGAAGGATATGTTTTAAGTGAAGGTTTGATCAGCCAGAACTGGCTGACTACAGGAGTTGTACAGGAATAAATATGCATATATCCATCTCGATGAGATGGGTGCCCATGTGCAGGGATTTGAAATGTACATAGAGCTGAGGATCCAGAACCTCAGGGAGGGCCCAGCTCCGTGTGGAACTTGGAGGAGCCTGCAGCTACAGCTGGCAGGGAAGGATCTGATAAACTTGGGTTGTTGAGGGAGGGAAGGCTTGGGGGATTAGGGGACTTGTCAGAAAAAGCCTGTTTGAAAACTCCATGAATATGTCAGTTTTAAAGAAATTCAAATAAAGGCCTGTTGAGTTTTGAGTGGGAAAAAAAATAGGTTGGCTTCCTTCCAGGCTCCCCATCTCATTCCAGGCAACACTTCTTCTTTTTTTGTCTTTTCCCTGTCTGAATTTCACACCAAATGGAAATTTCAGTTCCATGCCAGCTGCATTTAGAGTATCTGTGCAACATGGACATTTTGATGGAGTTGCCAACAATATTTCCAGCCAGGATGGAAAACAACATCCCAGGATGACACAGGATCAGCCATTTCCTCACTCTGAACCTGGTGTTTCAGAGCTGCATCTTTTCCTTCCTCTCACTACAAACAATTGCAAGGCCCAGCCTGCTGAGGTGGAGTTTAAGCTGGCTTTTGTCCTCCTTTAAACTTTCCAGATGAGCTCTTAACGTGTCACCAGGCAACCATGGAAGGCTGAGAGTGGGTTTTTCCATGAGGCTCTCTGGGTTAAAGAAAGCAGCACCAAAATCTGTAGGGTTAGTATTGTTGCTGAGCCAGGCCTGCATCCTTCAGGAGCAGGGTGGGAGCAGTACAAGCAGCAGCTCTGAACAATTAAATAAATACTCTTTTATCACTGGCACCTGCTCCTGCTCGTGGTTTTCAGGAAGCCCAGATTTCAACCAAGCCTCTGAATCCACAGAACAGTGTGGAGCCATCTGATTAAAATTTTAAAGATGCTTTTCATTAAGATGGAAGCTGTGCACAACATTTTCCCGTTTCCAGCTGCTGAGTCAGGCGGCTCCATAAGAGTGTGCTGCTGGCGTGAGGAAGATGAGCTCAGTGAGGGGGTGGCAGCCTGCTCCACACTGGGCCAGGGCCTGGGGTGGCGCTGGGTGACACTGGGTGGCGCTGGGTGGCACTGGGTGACACTGGGTGATGCTGGGTGACGCTGGGTGGCACTGGGTGACACTGGGTGGCACTGGGTGGCACTGGGTGACACTGGGTGGCGCTGGGTGGCACTGGGACAGCCAGCAGCACCTGTCACTGCACACTCAGGGTGAAATGATTGACCTTGGCCCCTTTTGTGCCCCTCACCATGGCTGAGATCCATGGCTGAGCTCTGTGTTTCTCTGTCCATCATGCCCCTGTCTGTGCAGTGAGCATTGTCACTCACCCTTCCTCTGTCCCTGATGGCTCTGCAGTGTCTGTCCCCTTCTCAGAGGGAGCTCTCTGCAAAGCCAGGCAGCTCAGAGAACAGCTGCCTTTGGGAAGCTCAGGAGGATCAAACAGGGTGTGGATTTTGGAATGGGAAAACAGGGAGAGATGTGAATAACCCAGAGCAGAGAGCTCTGCTCAGAGAGACCCTGCAGGAACGAGCAATGCCTGCCTGGAAGGATCCCAAAGCTGCTCTGCCCTTCCCCCCCACAGCCACATTCAGCACCCAATTTTCCAGAACCACAGAATATCCTGGGCTGGAAGGGACCCTCAGGACCAGTGCACTGCCAGCAGAAGGAGCAGGGTTTTACAGAGAGGTGGAAATCCCACCCTGCTCAATGCAGGCTAGCACTGTCCAATTCCCAGGCAGGTGCTGGACAAACCTGAAGGGTTTTAGTGCTTAGGGGTTATACATGGCACAAACTAGGAAAAACAGATTGGTTTTGAGGCAGAATGTGTCTTCCTGCACGTGTCTCCAAGGCTATCAGAGCCAGTTTGAGGCATCCATCTCTGTCCCAAAAGCACCAAGATACTGCACTAATTGACAGAGATTTTCAAAGGCATGGCTCTTAGCAGAACCTGCCTGCCTAAAGCTTCCAGCCAGCTTTGAGAAATCTCAGCTGTTGGGGGTTTTTTCCTCTCTTCTGTGTAATAACATATGCAAAGCTGAGCCATAATGTCTCCAAAATCCTCAGGATTAAGCTGAAAAGCGAGTGGGGCAGGCTGGGCCATGAAAAGCTTCCTGATGCAAAATCCCCCAGCAGCAGGAAAACCTGCAGAGCAGCAGCAGGCAGGAAGGGTGAGGGGCTCTGGAGAGGCACCCCCAGCAGAAATCCCAGCCCCAAATGGCTCTGGAAGGGGGGGATCATTCCCTCTCCCCCACAGGCAGCTGCAAGAGCTCAGAGTCCTCCCAATGGCAAATCAGCTCCGGCTGCAATCCCAAATAACTCATCCCAGGCAGCAGGGACTGGGGGAAAATGGAACCACAGAAACTCAGAATGGCCTGGGTTGGGAGGGACCTTACATAAATCCCACCCAGTGCCACCCCTGCCGTGGCAGGGACACCTCCCACTGTCCCAGGTGCTCCCAGCCCCAGTGTCCAGCCTGGCCTTGGGCACTGCCAGGGATCCAGGGGCAGCCCCAGCTGCTCTGGGCACCCGTGCCAGGGCTGCCCATTCTAACAAAAGGATCCCTCAGTGGGGTCAGTGCTGGGAGATGGATCCCTAACCTGGAGCCACCCCCAGGGAGCCGCAGGTGGCAGAGGTTGTGTTCAGGGTGGCAAATCACTAAATCACTGCATTAAAAGGTGCAGGCACTGAATCCCATGTGCCCCACTGCTCTGGAGGGTCAGCTGGGAGGAGGAGGAGGAGGCAGGGAATGATGGCTCCCAGCCCAGCACCTGGGCACTGCATCCCTGAGCACCTGGGCACTGCCATTCCTGAGCACCTGAGCACTCTGGGCATTCCTCAGCACCTGGGCACTCTGGCATTGCTGAGCACCTGGGCACTGGCATTCCTGGGCACTCTGGGCATTCCTGAGCACTTGGGCACTGCCATTCCAGAGCACCTGGGCACTGTGGCATTGCTAAGCACCTGGGCACTCTGGGCATCCCTGAGCCCCTGGGCACTCCTGAGCACCTGGGCACTGGCATCCCTGAGTACCTGGGCACTCTGGCACTCCTGAGCACCTGGGCATTGCTGAGCACCTGGTCACTCCTGCACTCCTGCCATGTGAGAGCCCCGTGCTGGCTGCAGCCCAGCCTGGCTTGGGGAGGATCTCAATCAAGTTGAAAAGTAGCAACGATTTTGCCGGGGCAGTGTTTGAACACCGTGGAGCGCCATGAATAGTTAATGTCACGTCAGGGGCTGCAGACAAACGCTGCTGGCTCTGAGGAGCCAATAGCTCAGGCTGCTGTGAGTGATGCTTGTTCCCTGCACACACAGCCCCGTGGAAATTGCAATCATCCCTCATGAGGGGCTCGGTGCTGCTCACTGCAGCCCAGGAGGGGTGGCCTCTGCCTGGCTGCTGCTCTGGGAATGGCCAGGGCAGCCTGCTGTGCCCTCCCTGCTGCTGCTGGGCACACACAGTTGTGCAGAAATGGCTCTGGGGGAGTCCAGGTGCATGCCTGTATGGAGGGGACTCTCCCTGTGCCCCTCAGTTTGGGCCTGTCACCAAGGACAGGGCAGCCCTGGAGGCTGGCACAGCTGTCAGTCACCCAATCCCAAATCCAGGGGGTTGGAAAAGCCTCCCCAGATCACTGAATCCACTCCCTGACACATCCCCACCCTGTGCCCACCCTGTCACTGAGTGCCACCTCCAGGTGACACCTCCAGGATGGGCTCTCCAACCCTCCCCGGGCAGTTCCAGTTCCTGACCCCCTTTCCATGGGGAAATTCCTGCTGTGCCCACCCTGTGCCCACCCTGTCACTGAGTGCCACCTCCAGGTGACACCTTCAGGATGGGCTCTCCAACCCTCCCCGGGCAGTTCCAGTGCCTGACCCCCTTTCCATGGGGAAATTCCTGCTGGGGTGTGATGGTGTTCACAGGGGTCAGAGGGTGAGCGAAGAGACGAGGATCTGACTCCATGGTTCAGAAGGCTGATTTATTATTTTATGATATATATTACATTAAAACTATACTAAAAGAATAGAAGAAGGGATTTCATCAGAAGGCTGGCTAAGAATAGAATAGTAAAGAATGATAACAAAGGTTTGTGTCTCGGCTCTCTGTCCGAGCCAGCTGACTGTGATTGGCCATTAATCAGAAACAACCCCATGAGACCAATCCCAGATGCACCTGTTGCATCCCACAGCAGCAGATAACCATTGTTTGCATTTTGCTCCTGAGGCTTCACAGCTTCTCAGGAGGAAAAACCCTAAGGAAAGGATTTTCCATAAAAGATGTGTGTGACACTGTGCCCACCCTGAGCTCCCCTGAGGCTGTTAGGATGCAAGGTGCCGCTGTAACTTCTGAAATCAGCAAACAGTTGGACTTTGTGGTTTATTTCATCCATCACCTTCTTCCAATCAAAACACTATTGATGATTAATTCCTTGGCTATATGGGCACAGTTTGGGGATAAATTTCCATGGGTTATGGGCTTTTAATATTCCTATAAAAAGAGAGGAATAAATGCACTATGCAGAGATGTGACCAAGAGGAACCCACCAGAAATGCTTAAGAAAATCAACAGAAATCTGAATAAACCCCACATCTTAGAAATCATCTGCCAGGCACCTCAGTGGAAGATTTGCTGAAAGGCTACCAGCACTTCCAGCCGAAAACTTCCTTCCTCATCCACCCAAAAAGGGACAGAAATCATGTTCCAACCTGCCTAGCTCCACATCCTTTGTCAAGAGCACAAGAATGATGTGGAAACCGTGCAGAAACTGGAAAGCTCAGTGTAAAAAATTATCATTCACGCTGCTGTATGACATTGCTTCAACACAGCAGAACCAACAAAGTCTCCCTGATATATGAGAACTATCAGAGATTGCCACTGAACACGGAGATTTAATGTGCTGCTTAATTCAAGAGCTTATTTACAATGTCACACGTCACTTGGAGAAAAATGGCTCTGACAACCAATCATTTAAAATATAGGAAGGATGTTTAACAAAAGGTCAGAAGTACAAATATTTTACATATTAACTACTAATAAATTCATTTCCTCTCAAAGTTAGGAGGATCAGCAAATGTCTCCAAAGCCATTTGCAATATTTCAGCACAAGGCCCAACCTCTAATTACCAATGTAAGTTGTAAATAATTGTCAAGCATGCAGATGAGCCAAAAATTCTCTCAAATTAAAGTAATTAGCTCCCAAGTCAAATTTTTCTGTCACATTAAAGCGCTTTTCCTTGTCTCCAGTGTGACACTTACAAATGAGAGCCACATTGTCAGGGAAGCAGTTATTGTAGGCTGCCAGAATGATGCCTGAGGAACCTGAGCTTCCCAGCAGTGCAGGTTTTCCCTTTTTTCTCTGCTGCTCACCCCACGTGGGAGTGGGGAATTTATTTATCCAGCAATTTATCCAGCTGGAACCCTGGCAGGTGGCTCCAGAGATTCCTTGGTGTGGGAATGTCCCTCGTGGAGAGCCTCAGGGCTTGGCTCTTCCTGCTCCTCCTTCCCTGAGGAACCTTCCAGAACTCCTGGGATGGGACACAGGGATGGGGGAAAGGGAATGGGAGTGGGAATGGGAATGGGAATGGGAATGGGCATGAGAGAATGGGGAGAGGGAATGGGAATGGGAATGGGAATGGGAATGGGAATGGGAATGGGAATGGGAATGGGAATGGAATGGGAATGGGAATAGGGATGGGGATGGGGATGGGGATGGGGATGGGAATGGGGATGGGGATGGGGATGGGAATGAGCAGCTTGCTCCTCCCAGTGCTTTCTCTGGCACCTTCATGGTTTATTCTCAATGTCCTCTCAACCAAAGCTGTGTTTGCCCCATCCAGTGGAGGATCCTGATCTCTGGGCTGTTTTCCTGTTTAATTTTGGGTTCCCAGGCAGGGCCCAGAGTCAGGCTTGGTTTCCATTTAACTTCAGGCTAAACAAGGCTGGGTTTGCTGCAGGTGAACCCAAAATCAGGGCAGGCGTGGGGGAGGATGGAGTCCCAGCCTTGAGCACACCCTATCCCAAGCCAGCTGTGTGCAGAGGGCTGCACAGAGCCCTGAAATAGCACAGGACTGGCCTGAGCCCTTCCAGAGACCCCTTGCTGTGGCTGCTCCCCCCAACAGTTGTTGCTATCCCACTTTTCCTAGGCAAGCCAGCAGGGCTCAGACTCAGACATCCAGGCTGGATGCGTGGTTTGCTTTGCCCTGGGTGTGCCAAGAGCAGTAAATGTGGAGGATGCGTAAAGGGAGGGACAGGCTGAGCCTCACCCAGCGCCTCAGCCATTAGGGCTGGAGACAGGAAAGGCTCACCCCGGAGGGTGCTGGCACTGCCCGGGCTCCCCGGGAATGGGCACACTCCCAAACCTGCCCCAGGAGTGCTTGGGCAGGGCAGGAAGGGCCAGGGGCCGGGATTTGGGACTGTGGGTGATGGGTGTGCTCCTGCTGCCCAGAGCCAGCGAGCCCCTCTCCCTTGGCTGATTCCTGCCTTCTCTTTGCTGGTTAAAAGGGCATGAGGTGCTGATCCCACAGGCCCAGCCCAGGGCTGGCGTGGATCTCCTCTGTCTGACCAAGCCAGCTCCTCCTCAGGGCTGTTCCCATCTGTGAAAAACACCAATCACTTGTTTTTAAACATTTAAAAGTTTAATAGTAATAAAACAGTTATAAAAATAGTAATACAATTAGAGTAATAACAATTTGGACAATTAGGATTAGGACAATATGAGACAATAGAGACAAAGAGTTACAGACAGTCCGAGTACCTATTCTGGGCAGCATGAACCCGAAAAAGGACCCATGTTAACAGAGGATTAACCCTTAAAAACAACAGCATGTTGCATATTCATACCCCTCATACATGATGTATAAATTCCATTCAAACACAGGATTCTGTCTGGGCAGTGTCAGCTTCTTCCTCCAAATCCTAGCACCACCTTCAAGGCAGGAAGAAGTTTGTTTCTTCTGATAATGGAGCAATAAATTCTCTTTCTCTGACAGATTTAGGTGTCCTGTGGCTGCTATCTCAGTGTGAGTCCTTTCTTTAAAAAAGTATCTTACATAGCATAGTTTCTATTTTAACATTTTGTTCTAACCCAAAACTATATTTACCACACTACTTAAGAGAATTAACACAGCATAACTTTCTAACACAGCACATATAATATTCATTGTAATATTTGTTAAAAGCCAATCATAAAGTACACATAAAGTACATTTTTCACACATCTGTCACTCCAGAGCTCCCCAGGGATGTTCCATCCATCATTCCAGAGCTCCTCAGGGATGTTCCATTTCCCCAACACCACTGCACTCCTCAGCCACACAAAGAAATGGGACACGGCTGCAGTATCAAAGATGATATATAAAGCCAAATTTCCCTCTGTTCCCTCGCAGTAATTTCCCCATAAATACTCCTGGGGGCTGTGAAGTGCTCCTTGCAGCAGGATGGGAGTCCATCAGGGCTGTGCTATTTCATCCTGCTCAGCTCTCCGTCTTCATTCATCCCAGGCAGGCGTCACAGGGACTCTGTGCCCTGCACTATTTCAGGGAAGGTGCTTCTCTTTGATACCTCCAGCTTTATCTCTGCCTGCACAAAACTGCACTGAAACACAGCTGAGCAGAGAGTGAAGGCTGAAAATGGGGGGTGTTCCACTAAAGCTTGTCCTGCCCTGTCACTGTCACCCCTGCTCTGATCCTGGCACACACAGGGACATCCACAGGATCCTGGAATGATTTGGGATGGAAAGGACCTTAAAGCCCATCCCATTCCACCCCTGCCATGGCGGGGACACCTCCCACTGTCCCAGGGTGTCCCAATGTCCAGCCTGGCCTTGGGATCCAGGGGCATCCACAGCTGCTCTGGAAATTCCATCCCAGCCAGGAACAATTCCCAATTCCCAATGTCCCACCCATCCCTGGGAGCCATTCCCTGTGTGCTGTCCCTCCATCCCTGTCCCCAGCCCCTCTGCAGCTCTCCTGGAGCCCCTTCAGGCCCTGCCAGGGGCTCTGGGCTCTCCCTGGATCCTTCTCCTCTCTAGGTGAGCAGGAACCACAGTGGGATCTACAAAGGGACCAGGAACTGCAGGGATTTTTAGTGAGGAACCACTGAGTGCTCTTGAGCAGTTGGTGAATTGGGAAATGCTCTGTTCCAGAGGGTGATTTGGGAAATGCTCTGTTCCAGAGGTGATTTGAGATCCTCATCCCGCTCTGTCCCCCGAGCCCCATCCCAGCCCTGCTGTCCCTCTGTGCCAGGGCTGGCAGCCCTCGTGGAACAGCTCTGCTTTGAGCCACACCGCCCTCACCAGCAAAAGCTATCTGACTTTGAAATCTCCAGGGCTGGGTGTATTTTTAGCAGTGTGAGATGAGTCTGTGGCTGTTTGCAGTGTTTAGCATGAGTTATTTGTTGGGGAAAGGTGACTGACTGCTGTGGAGGGTGGGCAGGGGGTGTGGGTCTCCCTCTGGCTCCCCCAGCCAGGGAGCCCCAGTTCCAGGCAGAGATCCCCACAATTCAGGGTTACACAGCTGGTGGCCGTGGTTACCGTGTGTTCGTTGCTTGGGTGTTTTTTTCAACCTGTAAATATCGTATTTTACATTTTACCTCAGTCAAAATCAGCACCAGGATCGGTTTTGCATTGGACACAGGGCACATCTCAAGTGGGGTCTTCATGACTGGAACAAGAAATGCCTCTGACTCATTTTCTGTGCGTACACAAACACAGGCTGGGATAATATTTCACTTTAAGGCATTGCTGGTGGCACGTCTCAAGTGTTTAAATTACTAAGCTTTCAGATTTTAGCACAGCAAACAGCTGATTTTTACTTATGCAGTTCTAGTAATCGTATTCTAGCCCTTGTTTTCCCATTTTAAGACTCACAAAATGCTTTTTTATTCATTTAAATTTGAAATAAGGACAAATCAGCATTTCATCTCCCAGCTCCTGCCCTGCCAGCAGCCCTGTGTGAATGCTGATGGACAGGCCCTGATAACAGCCCTCTCTTATCAACCCCATCACTCTTCTGGGGCTCATCTCCTGGATCTTCCTGCCAACACTCCCATCCCAGAGGATGATAAAGCCCCTCAGTTAAGCACCTGGCACTTCCAGCCTTATCCTGCCCAGCCCTGGCTTATCCCTGGGCAGAGCCAGCTCTTGGACAGCTCCTGCAATATTCCGTGTCCTTCCTCAAGGATTTTCGGAGAGATTTGTCTGAGCAGTGCTGAGCTCTGCTTGACAGATAATGCACAAAGCAAGGTTTGACTGCAGCCCCACCACGCAGGGATGGGCTTAGCCAGGTCTGTGCCCTGGGCTGGGGCAGCTCCTGGGGAGGATGCTGTGGGACAGGGATGCTCACAGGACATTCCTGCCAGAATCCTCATCCCTGCAGCCTCCAGCCCTGCCCTGGGCAGCTGGGCCAGGCTGGACAGCCTTTCCAGGGAGGGATTTTCCCTAAAATCCTAGCCAGAGCTGATCCAGAACTGACTCAGAACTGATTCAGAGCTGACCCAGAGCTGGTCCAGAGCTGACCCAGAGCTGGAAGTGCCCAGAGCTGACCCCAGCACAGGAGGGATGTTTTGAAGCAGACCAGGCCAGAGGAACAGGGGGCTGGAGAGAACCTCCATGCCCCCATGCCTGCTCCAGAGGCATTTCCACATTTGTGGAATTCCCAGCCTTCTCCAGGTGCTGCCATGGTGGCCAGGGCTCTGTTTAGCTCCAGCCTCCACCTGGAATTCAGAGTGATCCATTTACCTCACTCCTGCCTCTCCCACCCCAGTGCAGCTCCTCAGCCTCAGCATGATTGCGTTTGCATGAGACTAAACAAATCCCCTCATCCATTTGCAGACAAGGCTTCCAGTTTTTCTCTCCCAAGGCCAAGCTTTGCCCTGGCCTCCAAGGAGGTTTCTGTGCTGCCCATTCCCCTGGCCATGGGAGCTGGTTCCAGCTCTGCAGGACCCTGTGCCCATCACCACTGCTGCTCCCTGACAGAGCCTTTACAGACTGCCCACCTCCTCCTGCACAGCCATAAATCCTCCAGCAGCTTCAAGTGGAACAAAATGTAGAGATGTTATCCCCAGGCCTCGCTCCAGCCTTCTGAGGCCCATTATCTCCCCATCTTTTCTTCTAAAAGAACCTTATTTGACAGCCTAGCCTTTCTCATCTTTCTTTTTGCCTTACTGCTCTGACCTTGAGTTAGTTTATTCCTTCCCTCTCTGTATGTTTTAAACGTTGCACCAAAAAATCCAATTTATTAAGGCTTTCCTTTAGTAAATGATTAACCTGAATATGGTTAAATTAAATGCTTATTAACATCTCCCTGCATAATCCATTTAACAGAATTAGTCTTGCTTATTCAGACAACCTAAAGGGGTCTCTGCTTTTGTCTACACAGCATCAGCATTAAAGCTTATAATTATTTCTGGTTAATGCAGCCCTTGGTGCTAGGAAATGCTGGTTTGTGTGTTCCAGCATAGCACTTCTCCTAATCTCTTGTATTAATTAGAGATACTGATATAATATTACTTTGTTCCTTTCTATTCAGCACCAGGAGAGATGTCTGAATATAATCCTATCTGTGCTAAGGGTGTCTTAAATATTTCCACAAGTGCTGGCTGGTGTAAAACATTAGGATTAGGTCCAGTAATCCCTAAATTGGAAGAAAGGAGGGCTCACAAAGGCACGTGAGCACAGGAGGTGTGCCATGGCCAGGCAGGGATTTCTCCTCACCCTGAGGGGACATTTAAGGTCCCCACCAACATCAGTTTCCACCCCAAGCCCCTGTGGGTCCCTTCCCATCCCTGATGATGCTCTGAGTGTGCCCCCATTCCCTTTCCCTTTCCCAGAGGGATGCAGCCACTCTGGCTCTGAGCAAAATTTGACTTACACAGCAGCACAAAAGTAAATTATTGCCCCTCAGTGGCTGCAGCTGACATTTTAAACTCATTGTGCCCTGTAAATCCTGGGTCATTTGGTATTTCAGACATCAGGCTGCTCGTGGAGCTCGTTTTAATATTTTCCTGGATGGAAATTCACTTTCTTCTGAGGCATTTCAAGGTGTCACCCCCACAGGCTCTGAATTTGCAGCACCAGATCATAAAGTCATGGAATTGTTTAGGCTGGAAAAGCCCTCCCAGAGCAGGGAGTCCAACCATGGCCAGCACTGCCAAGGCCACCCCTGGGCCATGTCCCAAGTGTCACATGCACTTTGAGATGCCCCTGGGGATGGGGAACTGTGAAAAACACCAATCACGTGTTTGTAAAATTGTAAAAGCTTAATGGTAATAAAATGGTTATAAAAATAGTGATACAATTAGAGTAATGATAATTTGGAAAACTTGGATTACGACAATGCGAGACAATAGAGACAAAGAGTTATGGACAGTCCAGGTACCTCTTTCTGGGCAGCATAAGCTGGAAAAAGGACCCATGTTAACAGAGGATTAACCCTTAAAAGCTACAGCCTGTTGCATATTCATACCCCTCATACATGGGGCATAAATTCCATTCAAACACAGGATTCTGTCTGGGCAGTGTCAGCTTCTTCCTCTGAATCCTGACAGCACCTTCAAGGTGGGAAGAAGTTCGTTTCTTCTGATAATGAGGCAATAAATTCTCTTTCTCTGAAAGATTCAGGTGTCCTGTCGCTGCTATCAGTGTGAGTCCTTTCTTTAAAAAAGTATCCTACATAGCATCATTTCTATTTTAGCATTTTGTATAACCTAAACCTATATTTACCACACTACTTAAGAGAATTAATACAGCATAGCTTTCTAACACAACACATATAACTTCATTTTAATATTTGCAAAAAGCCAATAATAAAATACATGCATTTTTCACAGGAACCCAAACCTCCCTGGGCACTGTGCCAGGGCTGGGCAGCCATTCCCTGGAGAAACTCCTGAAGCCCATCCTGACCCTCCCTGGGCACAGCTCTCCTTCCCTCTGGGCACCCAAACCCTCTGAAATCAGCTCTGTGTCACGCTGGGGATGGGGCCTGTGGAAATGCCCGGCATGGCTGCAGGTGTAATCACAGACTCTAATAATTCCAGCTTTTATTTAAAGCCTAATCACACATTCCTCCACCATTACCTCCCTGCATAAATATTAAGACTGGGAGCTCATGAGTGCGTATGTGTGTGTGTGTATGTGAAACAATGGCATGGTAATATTTCAGCAGGGGAAAAAAAGGCAGCTGGTTTATGCTGCTCTCAAACATTTAAACCTTCTCATTTTCCCCTAAACTGAGGGCTTATTCTGACACTTTTGGAACCATCCTGTAGTGCTTTGAAAAATACCAAGTCCAAGAACAAAGTGACCTTGCATGGCCTTGCACAGGAAAACAAGGACTGCTCAGTCCTTACCAAAATAATTACTCAGAGTAGATCAAGGACTGAGCAGACCATGCTAAGAGTCTTTAAATTTTAAAGGTGTGTTTGTTTTAAAAGTTTATACATCAGCACAAAGCTGTGAAATTTTATTAATATCCAGCAACAGCAACTTGCTGGCAAGCAATGAATTCAGGGAGCCACAGGAAAAATAAATCAAAATTCTGAGGGGGAGAAGAAAAAGTCTGCAGGAGATTATTAATTTTTAAGGATTTTTAAGAGTCTAAGCCAATATTTTAAACTATGTGTCATCCAGTAGGCCTTGTGTGACATCATAATTGATAATTAAACTTCTCCAGGTTTGCTTCTCCTTCAGGTTTCTTTTCCATCCAATTCTCCTGCTTAGGCAGCTTTGGGAACTGTAACTTTTCTATTATCTCCCAAGTCAGTGCATTTTCCCCCCATTAACTCCCCTCTTGCCTTTGTGCAGAAACAATCCAGGTATGATTTAATAAGCCCTGGAAAGACAGAGCTGGTTCATATGCAGGAAATCAGATTTACATAATTTTCCGCTGGCTTTTATATCTACTGTAGTTCAAATTATCCTTAAGTTGGGGAAACTCTCTTCATAGCATAAAATGAAATAGCACCTGTGTTATGCTTCAGCTTCCCCACCCGGCCCTCGGAATAAATTAAAGGTTGATTTGTCATCCTGACTTAGTACACAAAGTCCTTTTGGAATGAGAGGAGAGGAAGGGCCCTGGCCTGCAGTTAGTCACAGTCATCAGTCACCAAACTAAGCTTCAACACCAAGTTTAATCTTGTTTTGTTTTGGGTTTATTACCTGAGCCTTTCTGCACGGGGGGAAAGCAGAGGATTTGGGGCTGTGTCGCACTCTCTGCGCCAAGTGAAACGTCACACACTGCAAGTGGAGCTGCAGAGGGCTGTACAGAAACCAAGGGGATGCTGGTGGTTGGGATTTGATCCAGGATTTGGGCTGAGCAGGGCTCGGGACTGGAGGCTGCATCCTGGGAAAGCAAACAGGATTTGGTGCAGGGTGAGGGAGCAGCTCCTTGTCCTCCCCTTCCAAGAGCAAAGCCATGGGTTTCACAGGATCCTGGCATGGGTTGGCTTGGGAAGGACCTCAAACCCACCCAGTGCCACCCCTGCCATGGCAGGGACACCTCCCACTGTCCCAGTGTCCAGCCTGGCCTTGGGCACTGCCAGGGATCCAGGGGCAGCCACAGCTGCTCTGGGAATTCTATTCCAGGGCCTGCCCACCCTGTCAGGAACAATTCCTGCCCAATATCCCATCTAAATCAACTCTCATCCAGCTTAAGGCAGTTCCCCTGCCCCGTCAAGGACAGGGTTTCTGCCAGGTGCCGAGGCACAGCTGGGACACTCCCAGTCCCAGGGACCAGCTCCTCCCTTGCTCCTCAGCACTGATTTCTTTCTCTTTGCACTTTGTGTGCATTTACCCAGGAATTCGAGAAGGGCTTTGTGGTAAACAAATAAATACAATTTCTTCCAAATGAGTATTAATGTCTATAGCTGAGCACCATTGTCAAACTCTGGCTTCTGGAGTTGGGCAGAAAATGAGCTGTTTCCCACAAGGGCTTCATCCAGTCCCCTCTCATTGATTGCACTGCAGATCTTCATGCTCAGTAACCTAAAAATGGATCGATTATTCAGCTGGTTAAAAACGAAGCACTCCCATTTCCAAGTGCTTGCCTTAAAAACAATTCCAGCTGCTGGAGCGAGCGGGGCTGTTCCCTGGGTGGGGTGGCAGCAGGGCTGGGTGTGCTCACAGCCTTCATCTGCTGCCCAGAGCAATCCTGCTGCTGCCCTGAGAGGGGAAAAATCCTTACCCATGGAGAAGGGTGGAATGTGGGGGTCTGAGAGAGGGAATTGCCACTGACCCCTGTGCTTGCCTTGCAGCTCCCAGCACAGCCCAGTACGGCATCACCGGGCACGCCGAGGTGCTCTTCTCCTGCTGGTCCCTGGTGCTGACGCTCTCCTCCCTCAGCAGCATATTCTACCTGAAGAACATCCTTCTGCACTAAATGTAAAGACCCATAAAAGGCTTTTAAGGATTCTCTGAAAGTGCTGATGACTGGATCCAATCTGGTAGAGTTTGTTAAAAGCGGCGTGGGATATAATCAGTGCTTACATGGGGATGATCGCCTTCTGTAGAATTGCTCATTATGTAAATACTTTAATTCGACTCCTTTTTTTTGATTAGCTGCATTACCTTGTGGAGCAGTACACATTGTCCTTTTTTAAGACGTGAGAACTCTGAAATTACTTTTAGAGGATATTAATTGTGATTTCATGTTTGTAATCGACAAGTTTTCAGAAGCATTCAGTCATGGTCTGCTGACTCGCAGACTGTAGTTTACAAAAAAAGGATATTGCAGTAAAAATGTGCTTCTTTAAGGCTGCAATACAAACATTCAGTTCCCTCCTCAACTAGCATTCTATCCAAACTTACACAAAAAACATTCGTTCTTTTTTGAGTAAAAAAAAAAATCTCAAATAATATTGCCTTCAAAATACTTCTTCAAAATATTACACATATCTAGATTTTCTTCTAGCATGATATTCAGGTTTCAAGAATGAGCCTTGTACTATAACTGCGTTGCGCAGTACCGCTTTTGTTCTCTTCCCTCCTTCCTGCCAGTTCAGCATGGTTGTGCCTTCATGAAACACGACTTTCCTCTTCCTCTCCAACCGGTCTGGAATGTGTTCTGGGAAATGCTGGAGCATCCTTTGGAGCGTAGGAGATGTCTGGGTGAGGCCAGAGGGGCCCGGGCTCCCAGGAAAGGCTCCTGTCCCCCTGCAGGAGCTGCTCCAGGGCAGGGCTCAGCTCAAGGGCAGCACCAGCTCCTTCCTGTCCCTCCCTCCACCGCCACTGAGCAGTAGGTGACCTCTGTAAAAACGACATTTCCCGTTAGGAAACAGAGCTCCAACGATTTTGTGGCACCTTTTGAATGTCGGAATGTTCCCCCAAAGCCAAATTCCCACCTGGCTGCAAATGTCAGGACCGTCCCTTTTGTATTGCTGGCAAAGCCAACGTGAATTGGTATTTTTCTTGCACTCAATTTTGTACTGGTTTGGCTGATTTAGCAATGATAAAGGATGCTTTGAAGCATGAGACACCTGCAAATTCCTGGAGTATCAATTTTCTCTCTCCACATATCCGTGTGGCAGCAGCGAGGCTGCTCCTGCTGGGGGCACGTGGCTGTGCTTGGGGAGCCACCTGGGCAGGCAGGGCTTGGGGAGCTGCTCCCCTGGCCAGGGCTGTCCCTCCAGCCCCACACACCATCCCATGGAGGGGACCCTGCTGGCACACCCTGAGGGATCCGCCCAGCAATCCTGTGCGATGGTGCTCCATCCTTCACAGCCCCGCATGGCGCTGGTGTGAAGTGCTGCTCACACAGAGCTGCCACCTGTGCCGCTCACTGGGGTGGCCGTGGCCAGCAGCCCTTGGGCACCACATCCCCTGGTGGCCCCAAGAGCTCCTGACCTGCTCACCAACAACTACTGACAGCAGGAATAAGAAAATCCTTATCACAGAATCCTGGGCTGGGCTGGGAGGGACAGAGCACATCCCATCCCACCCCTGCCAGGGACAGGCACAGGAACATCTCCACTATCCCAGGGACAGGGACACCTCCACTATCCCAGGGACACCTCCACTATCCCATCCTGCTCCAAGCCCCATCCAGCCTGGCCTTGGGTGGGCAGCACCACTTTCACTGTGATCTTCACTGCCAGGCTCTGAGTTTGAGCTCCAGCAGGTGGCTGGAATTTCCCAGTTCCCCACTTTTCCTGCTCGTGGCAGGTGCTGGCAGTGAGCAGCCCCAGCCTTGGGAATACTCAGCAGTCCCAAAATCCCCATTTTTCCAGCAAGGAGGGCTCAGAGCTGGCTGGGCTCAGTATGAGCTGTCCCAGGCCAGTGCACAGCCAGGAGGTGCAGTGCCTCTGCTGTCCCTGCTGAGCGAACAGAGATGTTCACTCCAACAGATGGCAATAAAACACCCTGGGTCACTCTGCATGTGGTCAGTGACAGGCTGCATTATTTCTCTTATGATTTACAGCCATGTGCCAAGCAGTTGCTGTTATCAGAAATGTGGCATTTTTTAAAACCTGGAATAACATGAACGAACCCATTCTGCAAGGAAAGGGTACAAACTCACCTCAAATGAGTTTATCAGCCCTGATACCCCCATGTCTCTTGTATTGCAGCTTTAAAGTGCTCTATTTTAGAATCCATTCACTAGAAACAGTGGTGCTGCAGGAAGTCTTGTGTCAGTGCAGTTTTCTGAAGGGAGAAATGAGGCTGTGGATAACCCCACCCATGTGTGTAAAACTGGGAGAGGGTTCTATGCTGTGGCTGGATCAAACCCTGCATTCCAGTGATTCCTGACATTTGGAACCTGATCTTTCCAGCAACAGAATAGAATGAGCAGCAGCTTGATTAAACATGAAAAGCAGAGCATTCAGTGAAGTGTTGAATGTTTGCATTCGCACCAGGGAGAGCCACTGGGTGGCACGGACGGGACGTCCTGTCCCACATTTGATTTTCACTTGGGGGAAACACCCCAGAAAGAAACCTCCATACCCACAGGAGGAGCGGCAGAACTGGGAGCCATGTCTGGGTGCCAGGGGTGATTTTGTGAGGCAGGGGAGTGTTGAGGGTGAGAGGGCCTGAGGGTCCCTGCAGGGTTTCTGAGGCAGGGGAGTGCTGGGGGTGTGAGGGGCTGAGGGGCCCTGCAGGGTTTGTGAGGCAGGTTTGTGTGGGGCAGGGGCCTGAGCGGCTCTGCAGGGTTTGTGAGGGGCTGAGGGGCTCTGCAGGGTTTGTGAGGGGCTGAGGGGCTCTGCAGGGTTTGTGAGGCAGGAGAGTGCTGGGGGTGTGAGGGGCCTGAGGGGCTCTGCCGGATTTCTGAGGGGCAGGTTTGTGAGGGGCAGGGGGCTGAGGGGCCCTGCAGGGTTTGTGAGGGGCAGGGGGCTGAGGGGCCCTGCAGGGTTTGTGAGGGGCAGGGGGCTGAGGGGCCCTGCAGGGTTTGTGAGGGGCCCTGCAGGGTTTGTGAGGGGCAGGGGGCTGAGGGGCCCTGCAGAGTTTGGGCAGGCCTGGAGCCGCAGCAGAGGGCTCAGGGGCACACACCTGGCTGGGGTGAGCTGGGCTGGGCTCTGTGCTCCCAAAGAGGCAGCAGAGTGAGCACAGCCACTCCAGGGCTGCAGGATGGGAGGGTGCTCAGGGCTGGTTCCAGCCCCTCATTTTGGGGGCACTTTGGGCAGCTGTTGGAAGGTTTGTCCTGTGCTTCCCTGCTCTGTCTGCCGGCCAGGCCGGCTCTGTGCATTCCATCCTTCCCAACACAAAAATGTTCAGCTGAGCATTTCCAGCAGGCTGCTGGAGCCCCCAGGCTGGGAGGGCTCCTGTGCAGTGCCTCAGGGCTGTCCCCACACTGTGACACTGCTGTCACACGGCTGCTGGCCCTGGCACTGAGCTGACACTCAGCTGAGCGTGTCTCACAACTCAGAGTTGAACAAACGCAGCTTCTCAAGGGTTTGTGTCTTGGCAGGATCCTCCAGAGCCAGACAGCTTTTTTTAAACTTTTCAATAGGTTTTTTTTTAGAGTTGATGCTGTTTTTGAGATCCAGGAGTGTTAAACCCATCCCAGTGACAGCTGCTTTTTTTGCACATTTTCTGAGCAAGTGTTCAAAATAGACAATGGCAAATGTTCTGCTACCAAAACCTCCACAAAGCCCACAGAACTGTGTTATGAAGAATGTGTATACCAAAATATGTATTTACACGGATAAATATGCCTTAAAGACTAAATATGCATTTACTTCTAAGGCTGGATCAGCCTCGTGCCCAGTCTGGAGGTAAATAATCCATATTTCACAGCTGCCATGGAGGGGGGTATTCTCTGGAGGAAAAAAAAAAAAGAAAAGGGGAGGGTGGGGAAGCATTTCTTTTAAAAGAATCTTCAGTAGTTTTAAAATCCTTGCATGAACTGCCATGTGTGAGGAGGAGTGGGGAGAGGATGGAGTTGAGCCTGGCGCTCCAGCACTGCAGGGTTGGCTGTGGGGCTGGCAGGTGCCACCACAAACTGCCACATCCTCTCCCATGTGCCCCCACACACCCAAATCCCTCTGAGGGGGGACAGAGTGAGGGGTCTGGGTGTTTCCCAGTCCCACAGGGCTGTGGAAATGGGACCACCAACCCACAGCCTCTCCTGCTGCAGCTGACAACACAGGAACCTGGGAAATGGGGAAATGTTGGCAAAAAAAGGGAATTTAAAACCCAGGAATTAAAAATTCTCCATTCTGCCTTAGCATTGAGAGCAGAGGGATGAGTGCTGGCAGGGCAGGGAGGAGCTGGCCCTGGGTTTGGCCAAGAGCGAGGGGGACATGGCAGGACAGGGACCCTGGCCATGCTGTGCTGTGCTGGGGCTGGCTCCTGGTTTGTGCTGCTGCCCTGAGCTCCAGGGGCAGGGCAGGGATTTGCTCTGCAGCCAGGAAAGTCCATAATCCCCCTGGAAACAGCCAGGGCAAGGCAGTGGCACCGGGGCTGCTGGGGAAGGGATTCTCAGCAAATCCCCCTCTCGGAGCTCTGTGTGAGCAAGGCTTTGCTGGGGCACCTTCAGCGCTGTTTGCTCTGGCTCCTGATGCCTAATTCATGAAGGGCTCCCAGGCTCCTTCTTATTAGAAAATTCTCATGCTAAAAAACGCGGAGATCAGCATATTTGCCACCTCTCATAAGCTGAGCTCTCAGTCATTCATATTCCAGGGCAGTGGGAGCGTTCCTGTCAGCGGCAGGGTGAAAATCTGCATTAAGGGATGGGGAGGAGCAGTTCCAGATGCCCTGTCCTTGGCTGGGACAGGCCCTGGGGCTCAGGGGGTGCAGATCAGCCCCAGTGCTGATCTGGGCTCCATCATCCCCCCCAGGGTTTATCCAGTTTATTCCACAGCCATCCGGGGATGGGAGCAGTGTGACAGCCACCTCGGCTCCCTCCCTGCACAAACCTGGGCTGGGTTCTCCCACAGGGAGCTCAGAACCCTCCAGGAGCAGCAGTGACAACCAGCCCAGCCCAAAGTGTCCCCAGGTTCCCAGCCCAGCACGGGGACAGCAGAAATGTCCCCTCTGCAGCAGCGAGGACAGCGAGGGGACAGCACAGTGCTGCTCCAGTCACAGGAGCTCCCCTCATCAGCCAGGGGCTGCAACACTCATCACCCCCATTTTCTTGTTTCCCAGCTCACAAGCTGCCTGCAGGGACGCTCTTTATTCCAGTCAGTATCCAGAGGGGGAAATCTGCTCCCTCCATTTAGGGTTTCTCAGCAAACCCAGCACAGCTGGCACAGACACCCCGTGATTTCCGTGCACAGCCATCAGCTGTCCCCCTCCCAGCCCCATTAGAGGCACGCTGGTCCCATTAATCCCCACGACAGGCACCTAAACGTGAGCCCCGGGTGAGAACAGCCCTGCAGGCCGAGATGGAGCAGCAGCAGCCTGGTTTTCCAGCGGGTGGCTGAGGGTGGGATGGCAGGGCCAGCCTCCCCTCCCTCTGTTTTGTGGCTTTTTTGATATAAATCATCCTTTCCTCATTGGAGGGTGGGTAATTCTGGATGGAGAGGCAGCCTTTGAGGGATGCTCAGCATTTGGGATGTGTCCCTTCAGCTGGGGCCAGTCAGGAGCTGCTCCATCCCACCAATGAGCCTGGTCCTTGCAGGAATTTGGGTTTGAGGATGCTTCATTAGGCTGGCAAAGCCCTCAAACCTTGGAGGAGCTGCTTTTCCTCCTCCCCCGTTTCAGTGAGCTGCTAAAAGCGCTGAGCTGTTCTTCCAGAGCATTTCAAATTCACTGCTCTTTCATTATCCTTGACCTTTTCACATGTTTTACCATAAGTGGGGGAAAAATTAACTTTGGAGTAAATTACTGCAAATCCCTCCCCAAAAACTTTCAAAAACAGAGCCTAGGAGGCTGGGGAGCAATGGCTCTTGCTTGCCACTGTTTTCTGTGTAAAGAGGATTTAACGTCTGTTTGCCAAAAATTATGCATTCTAAATCCCTGTGGCTCATTTAGAAATGACTTTTAGCAGCACATATCCTCCCCTGTACATTGTGTTAGGAGTGGCAGAAAGAGTGTGTGATGGGACAGGGCACCTTTCTGTGTGCTGCTCCTGAAGCCTTGTACTCTGGGGCTTGGTCCCTGGGGTTTT
This sequence comes from Ammospiza caudacuta, assembly GCF_027887145.1. Classification (NCBI taxonomy): domain Eukaryota; kingdom Metazoa; phylum Chordata; class Aves; order Passeriformes; family Passerellidae; genus Ammospiza; species Ammospiza caudacuta. The sequence continues at coordinate 48,006,234 of NC_080599.1, read as the reverse complement.
ATCTCCCTGTATCTTCATGCCCATCTCTTGGTCCGTGTCTCTTGGTCCCCATCTCTTGGTCCCTGGTCTGTGTCTCTTCATGCCCATCTCTTGGTCCGTGTCTCTTGGTCCCATCTGTTGGTCCCCATCTCTTGGGCCCCTTCTCTTGGCTCTCTTCTTTCCCATGTCTTAGCCCCCTTCTCTTGGTCCCTTTATCTCCTTTCCCATCTCTTGGCCCACATTTCTTTTTGGTCCCCATCTCTTGGTTCCTTTCTCTCTTTCCCATCTCTTGGTCCCTTTCTCTCCTTTCCATCTCTTGGTGCCTATTTCCTGGTCCCTATTTCTTGATCCCCATCTCTTGGTGCCCATCTGTCCCCAGAGGGGGAAGGGGAAGGCAGGGAGCAGGATGCAGCCCAGGCTGGGCTCCCGGCCCATTCCCTGCACCCTACAGAAGCCATCAGTCCCAGACAACAGCAGAGACCCCCCTGGTGCTCAGGGTCTGAGCTCCCCCTTCTTCCCTGGCTCCCAGCTCCACCTGAACAGACATGATGTCACACGGAGCAGCTGATGTCACACGGAGGGGCTGATGTCACACAGGGAGAAGCTGATGTCCAACAGAACAGTTGATGTCACAGGGAGAAGCTGATATCACTCAGGGACAGCTGATGTCACACAGAGGATATAATGTCACACAGAACTGCTGATGTCACAGAATGGCTGATGTCACACAGAGTGTCTGATGTCATATGGAAGAGCTGATGTCACACAGAGCTGCTGATGTCACAGAGAACAACTGATGTCACACAAGAGGGGCTGGTGTCACAGGGAACAGCTGATGTCACACAGAACTGCAGATGTCACAGGGACTGGGAGAGGCTCCCAAGCCTTGCCCCGCTCCCTGCTCTCCCCCAGCCCTGCTGGCTGTCCCACAGCCCTGCTGGGTGTCCCCCAGCCCCAGTGAGCCCTGCTCCATGCAGCTCCAGCAGCTCTGTGCAGAGCCCCGGCTCTCAGATCTCATTTCAGAATTAATTTCAGCGTTAATCACCCCGGGCTGCTCGCCCTGTGTGGGGAGGCACAGCACAGTGAGGGGCCGTGAGAGCTCTCCTGCCGCAGCACTTCTCTGCACGAGATTGCAGATCACACTTTTAATGCCTCGGGAAAATCACAGCTGAGGGCTTTGACCTTCTGCTGGAGCACAGCAGAGCACTCCAGCAAAGGTTAATGAGCACGAGCGGGGAGAGGGGATTGAGCACTGAGCACTCTGAGATGGGATCCAGCACACGCAGGGCTGCTCAGGCAGCAGGACAGGCTCCCCAGGGAAAGGAGAAAAGAGGAGAGGAGGATTTCCCAGAGGATGGGGGAACAGGGCTCCACTGCAGGCCTGGGCTTTGTTCTCAGCTGAGATCCCCACGGGACCTGGCTCCGAGCATCCCAAATGTGTTCATTTCTCTGAGAACTGTGATCCTGAGTTAAATTCCTCTCCCTGCCTCCTCATCCAGCTGGTGCTGGAGCAGAGGAATCCTTTTGCCACGTGGGGGAAGGTGTTAGGGTTGCTGTCAGGCTCTTCCCCTCCCGTTTTTTTTGGACTGGTTTGGCCAGCCCAAAAAACAACCCAGCTTTTCCCCCATTGCAAAACTTCCTCCATTTCTAATCCTCTTCCACCCAAAATCATGGCATCACTGCTGTACATGACAAAGCAGATAAATACTGGGGGAGACCTCAAATGAATGTCAAGAATTCGGGCTGCTCCAATTTAATAATCACATTGTTGCGTTCATTACCTCTGTCACTAAAGGCACCTTACCTGAATTTAATGCTCAGGCCTCTGGAAAAACCTGGGAGTTCTGACAAGTGCTTTAATGTTCCAGTCAGGTGACTGAGGGGCAAAGAGAGACTTGCACCAAAAACAGCCTTAGGGAAAATGCTGGGATCAGCTCAGCTCTGCCCTTCCCCTTCTCCACCAGGGCATCCTCCTGCTTGTTCCCTCCATGGATAAATTCCTGGGAATGACAGGGATAACGTCCTGTCCCAGTGTCCCCACAAACCCAACCTTGGTGTCCCCTGCTCCCTGGGAAGGGGGGCCTCTCCAGGGCCCAGCACCCTCCCAGTCAATCAGAGATGCAAATGCACTCAGCAAAGCGCTCCTGCAGATGTTCTTAATTAAAGCAGCCCACCCCGAGCCCACACGGAGCCATCACCCCCCAAAACGCCTTCCTGCTCTCAGATGTTCCCAATCACTGCTGCAGGATCCTGCAGGAATATTATTTCTGTAGGAGTAAACCATTTGCTAAATAGGCCACCTGTTAAATAAACACTCCCACTCTCCAAATATTGTTATTTTGTTTTCCAGCCTATGCACAATCTGGATTTATTTTAGATGAAAAAAGATAATCACTAAAGCACAAAAACGCCCAAAAAACAGTATTTTGACTATTTGCAACTATCCATCTTGTGAGCACATCTGCTCCTTTGCAAGCTGGCAGAGCTGCTGCACTCAAAGAGATTCACAGCTCCTTATTCAGCCAGGAGCTGATGAATTTCCATCAGAGGCCTCGGCACTCTTCCCTTCTTTGTCACTTCTTCAAGCCTGAATTGCTCCCGCTCCCCAGCCTCCCTTTCCCGAGCTGCCTCTTCCCTCAGGGACAATCCCCCATCCAGCATGGCTTCAGCAAGGTGCCACAGGACAAGGGACAGGGTGTGCCTCCAGTTCTGCTATAAAATCACATTTTCTGAGCTTTCAAAGCCACCTCGAGCTGCACAGGAACATCCACAGCCCCTGGAGAGCAGCGGGGTGAGCATCGTCAGGAAAAGGGGGATGGAATGGAATGGAATGGAATGGAATGGAATGGAATGGAATGGAATGGAATGGAATGGAATGGAGTGGGATATTTCCCTGGAAGGGATCTACAACAGCTGCAGGATTTAAAAACAGCACCACTGCCATCAGAGCTGACACCCAGCCCCTTCTCCTTTGCAATGAATGGGATACATCCCATGGAACCATGGAGCTGTTCATGATGGAAAAGCCAGGATACATCCCATGGAACCATGGAGCCGTTCATGCTGGAAAAGCCAGCATACATCCCATGGAACCATGGAGCTGTTCATGCTGGAAAAGCCAGCATACATCCCATGGAACCATGGAGCCGTTCATGCTGGAAAAACCAGGATACATCCCATGGAACCATGGAGCTGTTCATGTTGGAAAAGCCAGGATACATCCCATGGAACCGTGGAGCTGTTCATGCTGGAAAAGCCAGGATACATCCCATGGAACCATGGAGCTGTTCATGCTGGAAAAGCCAGCATACATCCCATGGAACCATGGAGCTGTTCATGCTGGAAAAGCCAGCATACATCCCATGGAACCATGGAGCTGTTCATGATGGAAAAGCCAGCATACATCCCATGGAACCGTGGAGCTGTTCAGGCTGGAAAAGGCCTCTGAGATCCTCAAATGCAGCCATGGCCAGCACTGCCCAGGCCACCACTGCTCTGTGTCCCCAAGTGCCACATGCCCAGGCTGTTCAATCCCCCAGGGATGGGCTCTCACCCCTGCCATGGGCAGCTGCTCCAGTGCCTGACATTTTCCATGAACACTCTGCCAGCAGCCAAGCTGAAGGAGCCCTGCACAGCCTCAATCCATGCTGCCCTCCTGTCCCTGGCCCCTGGAGCACAGCCCCATCCCCAGCCAGCTCCAGGAGCCCTTGGAGTGCAGACCTGGCAGGGTTACAGCACCTCAGGGATTCCACTCCCACATCTGACACGAGAGCATCCCCCTTGGCACACGGAGTGGCTGAGCCCACAGGGAGGGACATCCCTGGGGACAGCCACAGCCCTGAGCTGGGGCAGCAGGAGCTGGGAGGGAACATCTGAGAGCACAAACGTGGCCATGAGGAGCTCTGGCACTGGGAAAGTGCAGCAGCACCAGGGCTGGGCCAGGCTGCTCTTCCCAGCCTTCATCCCCATGTGTCCCACAGCCTCTGTGCCCATCCCTGTGTCTCCCAGGCTGCTTCTCTCAGCCTTCATCCCCGTGTGTCCCACAGTTGCCCATCCCTGTGCTGCTGCTGTTCCTTGTCACACTCATCCTCTGGCTCTTTGGCAGCAGCCCTCCATCCTGGTCCCACACCTCTGGGCTTTCTGTGCTTGAGATGACCCCCAGGTATTAAAAAGTCTCTTTTTTCCCAGCCTCACACTCAAAGAAGTCGAGATTCCTCAGCTCTGCTTTTCAATGTTGTTTATTTTCTCTTATCTATTCCATTCTTTCTCTGACCTGCTGAGATCTGTCCAGCAGGTTGGTTTGTGGCACAGCCCCTGCCCTTGGGGTGGTGTTGGCTTTTTAAACCAAGAACTACGTGTACTTTATTTACAATAATGTTCCAATACCTATCACCTATGTTAGACAGTCTGTCTCTACTCTAAACCAATACAGAAGTGCCACCAGCACAGCAGAGGATGGAGGACAAGGAGAAAAAGGACAGGACATGCCCAGATTCCTCCATCTTGCTTCTTGAACCCCCATTCTAAATCCCCAAAATTCTACTTTTTCACCCTGTGACAAATTAACTATTATTCTGTTCAAACTCTTGTGGCTTGTAACTCTTCACATGAAGTTGGTAATTGTTTCCGTGGACTAAAATAGAAGGCACAGGTGTTTGTGACTCTGTGCCAAGGTCTCTGAGCCCCTGCCACGGTCTGGAGCCATCCAGGGCAGCCAGAGCAATGTCCTGGGTTCTGACACACCCTGCAGGGCTTTTTCCTTTCCCTCTGGCTGAGGGAGAGCTCTCCAGGCTCACCTCACACTCCATCCTTACACTGAACCTGTCAATTCCCGTGCTCAGCCAGCTCCAGGCTCCCCTGCAGCCTCTGAACACTGAACCCCAGCAGCTTCCAGACTTTTCCAACTGCTTTTGTGCTTTTTGACTCTGTCTTGGTTTGAAAAGGAAGTGAGTTTAATGTAGGTTCTTAAATAATTTCACAAATCCACTCGTTTCGTTTCCGAGTGCAGCTCCCAAATTAATGGTGTGTGTTAATTGGGCAGCTAATCCCCCTCCCAGAAGAAGGAAAAGCAAACTTAGAAATTATCATAATGCTTCTCATTTTTGGTGCTGTGCTGCAAACGTGTTTAAGATGTTTTAATAAATGAGAGGCCTTAATTAGAGCAGAGTGAGCCCTACAGTGCCCCTCCACATAAAATACACATGTGTAGGATGAGAGAAGGAAGAGTTGGGTCCTTTCAAGGCAGATCCTTTCCTCAACCCTCCATCTCAGCCTTCTCCATAAAGAAATCCAGGATTCCTTTCATTCAAAGCAAAGACTTTAAATTCCTGCGCCCATCTCAGGGCACTATTAAATATTAAAGCCAGATATTAAATTTTCAAGGGACCTAAATTAAACCGGAGGTACTCAAAAATAAGTGTTGCTGAATATTTAATGGCAAAGATTTCGTAATTAACTTTAGAAATCTCTCACACCCAGGCAGAGAGGAGCTGCCCAGTGCAATGTGACCATCCCAGTGACCTTCCAGGGGGCTGCAGCAGGTGCTCCCCTGAAAGATTCAGGTTTCTTGGGCTCTGTGGAATTCCTGTGGCTTCCCAAGGAAGCCTTGCCAGCCCTCCTCGTTCCCAAAAATCAAAACCATCTAGTGGAAAAATCAACCTCACTCAAAAATTAGATTTGCACTTAGACAAATTATGCATCTGGTGGAATTCTTTCCTAAAAGTGAAGAATTCATTTTTAAGGACAGGAGCCCTATTTCGTATAAAGCAATGCTCGCTGTAGGACTGTAACACACAGAATTATTTCAGCTTCCTAAATGTCTCAGACAGGGTGAAGCGGTTTGTGAGGAATGTGTGGCACAAACTGCATTTCCAAGATAAAACTGATACCTGGAGCACCCCAGCAGCCCCATCCTCCTGCAGGCCTCCCTGGGGCTGCTCACCCAGCCCAGGCTGATCAGGAGATCTCGGCTGTGGCTCCCTCAGCCTCCAGTGTGCTGAGAAAGGCTCCTGGAATTCTGAGGGAGGAACCCAGGTCAGCCATAAAATCACATTTTCTGAGCTTCCAAAGCCCACATGGAGATGAAGCCCAACCCCACATGGAGCTGGGGTTTGGAGCAGCTTTTCCTCCATCATTCAGGATATCTGGAATATAGTCAGGGTATCTGGAATATAATCAGGATATGCTGCCCAAATATGATCCGGTGACATCACCTATGAGCTAACTGTTCTTTTACAAATGGGCTTTACCTGGTGGAGCCAGAGCTGTGAGACACATCCCACCCCAACCTCAGTGAAAGATTAGGGCAAGGACAGAATATGGAATATCCCAGACTGGTTTGGGCTGGGAGGGACCTCAAATCCCACCCAGTGCCACCCCTGCCATGGCAGGGACACCTCCCATGTCCCAGCCCCGGTGTCCAGCCTGGCCTTGGGCACTGCCAGGGATCCAGGGGCAGCCACAGCTGCTCTGGGAATCCCATCCCACCCTGCCAGGGACGATTTCTCCCCAGCTTGCCATCCCAATCCCTCCTTCACCTGCAGTGCCCCACTGCTCAAGCACAGCCCATCTCTGAGAGCCTGCAGCTCTCCATTCTCCCTCTGCCTTTGCGGAGTTTGGGATTTTCCCTCCTGTTTTCCATCAGGGAGCTGAGAATGGGACACAGCCCCACCCTGAGCACAAACTCCTCTTGTCCTGGGCTGTAAGAGCTGAAATGAGGGATGTGGGACTCCAGGGACTCTCCAAAATGCAGTTTATTGTATACAAAATGCAGTTTATTGTATCCATGAGTTACAGCAGTCCAGGGTGACAGAGCTGTGCCTACAGCTGTCAGCTCCAGCTGCAGACAAGTCTGGAGATCCTGTAGCTTTGGTTACATTGCATTATAGACTTTTCTTTTGGTTACAATGCATTATTTACTTTTCTTTGCTGAGCATCTTCATACAGCAGAACCAATCCATACCTTAACTTTTACCTACAGCCCATCATAACTACTGTAATTACCATGTTCATGTCACTGTTCTCCAATCACTCAAAGTCAGTACGTTACAGTTTAAGCCAGAAGTTGTTTTTCAGTTTTCTTGCAGTAGAAAATTCTGAGACCTTTTTTCTGCTTGCCACATTTGCTGCCTTGTTTGCCTGTGCTCTCTGCTATCTTCTTGTTTGGGGTGGGTTTCTCCTTTGCTCTAAGCCATAAAACCCCTTCTAACTAACACAGCCTTTGCCTCCTTGGTTATCCAGTGAGACTGGCCCAGCAATTCTTTTCTTCTCTATCAAAACTTGCTTCCATCTCTATTCCTTCATCAGACTCTGCATTTAAAAATCTTTCTGCCAAGCACACACATATCTGTGAGGCTTTCTTGTCAAACTTTCATCCTTCCCAGCACGGGGCACCTTGCTGGGGTGTGAATCCCTCTGCTCACTGGGAAAGGTGTGCAGAGCACACCTGGGGCACACCTGGGGCACACCCACCTGCTCCCACCCCACAGCATCCCTTCCCTGAGCACAGGGCTGGGGCCAGCACCACCTCCCCAGACAATCCCAAGGAATAAATAAATAAACCCCAAACACCCAGCTCAGCGCTGAGCAGCCCACACACAGCAACACCGGAATGATGCAGCGGAGATCAGAGCCAAAAATAGCCCAGGAAAACAAAAATACTCGCAGACAAGTAATGAAAGTGTGGTTTTGAGGTGATTTATTAAGGATTATGAGGCAGTGCTGGCATTATGCTGAGCTGTGAGCAGGAAAATTGGAATAAACACAATAATCTCACTGTGTTAATAACTCACCCCAACACCCCTGGATGTTTCACAGGGGAAAACAGGGACAGGATCTGGAGGAGAGGTTTTGTTAAAATCTTTATTTCACCAGAAAAAGCAGTGAGAGGGGCAGGGTGGGGAGGAGGCAGCTCCACCTGTGCAGGGCAGCCCTGGGAAAGGGAGAATCCAGGCAAAGGCATTTCTGGGGGAAAAACTGCAGATCAGGACAGGGAAATGGGCACTGTTTGCACAGCTGAGGAGGGAACCAAGAGCCATTTCCCCCTTCCCTGTGCAGGCTGGTCCCTGCCTGGCACACCAAGGGCACTCTGGAGCTCTCCAGGGAGCTGACAGTGCCCAACGGCAGGGCCTGGCTCAGGGGTTTGAAATAGGAAAATAAAATAAAATAAAATAAAATAAAATAAAATAAAATAAAATAAAATAAAATAAAATAAAATAAAATAAAATAAAATAAAATAAAATAAAATAAAATAAAATAAAATAAAATAAAATAAAATAAAATAAAATAAAATAAACCTCTGTCTCTGCCCACCATCCATTCCATGCTGCTGGAATTCCACAGATCACATGGCCAATGCCCAAACAATTCAATATTCCAAAGCTGCTCCCTCTTCTTTTTAGAATCCCAGACTGGGTTGGTTTGGAGGGACCCTAAATCCCACACAGGGCTTTGGGGGACTCAAAATCCACCATCCTAGGCTGCTCCAAGCCCATCCAGCCTGGCCTTGCCTCTGCTTGCAGAGATGTCCACACTCCCTGGGAGCCCCTCCAGAGCAGGGAAATGGGGAAATGGGGAAATAATGGGGAAATGGGGAAATAATGGGGAAATGGGGAAATCCCACGCAGGACAGGAAAATGGGGAAATGGGGAAATGGGAAAATAATGGGGAAATGGGGAAATCCCATCCAGGGTAGGGAATGGGGAAATGGGGAAATAATAGGGAAATGGGGAAATCCCATTCATGGCAGGGAAATGGGGAAATAATGGGGAAATAATGGGGAAATGGGGAAATTTCATCCAGGGCAGGGAAATGGGGAAATAATGGGGAAATAATGGGGAAATAATGGAGAAATAATGGGGAAATAATGGGGAAATAATGGGGAAATAATGGGGAAATAATGGGGAAATAATGGGGAAATGGGGAAATAATGGGTAAATGGGGAAATCCCACGCAGGACAGGAAAATGGGGAAATGGGGAAATGGGAAAATAATGGGGAAATGGGGAAATCCCATCCAGGGTAGGGAATGGGGAAATGGGGAAATAATAGGGAAATGGGGAAATCCCATTCATGGCAGGGAAATGGGGAAATAATGGGGAAATAATGGGGAAATGGGGAAATTTCATCCAGGGCAGGGAAATGGGGAAATAATGGGGAAATAATGGGGAAATAATGGGGAAATAATGGGGAAATAATGGGGAAATGGGGAAATTCCATCCAGGGCAGGGAAATGGGGAAATGAGGAAGTGAGGAAATGGGGAAAAGGGGAAATGGTGCAATCCCACCCAGGACAGGGAAATGGGACAATGGGGCAATGGGGCAATGGGGCAATGCCACCCAGCTGGGGCAGCCTGGCTGGCCAGGTGGGACTCAGAGCCACAGCAGCACAGGAGCTGTGTCTGGAGTTGCTTCCATCGCTCTGGAATTAGCTAATTCTCCTCTGGAATTGGCTCCCTCTGCTCCACGCCTGCTCCCTGATGGATTTCCCCGTTGCCCTCAGCAGCAGCTCAGCAGTCTGTGCTCCCTGCTCTCTCCCTTTGTTCCCCGGGGTAAATCCATGACCTGTGACCGAGTGTGACTTTGTTAGCAGCAGGCTGGGGGGAGAGGATGGAGCAGCCATCGGGAACCCTGTTAGCAGCACGGGTGGCTGTGACAGGGCACAAGGGCTTTCCCAGGGGTTGGGTTCCCCCTTCCCTCCCTGATGGGCGTGGGGCTGTCCATGGGATGTCAGCATTGGCTCAGCAGCTCCCAGTTCTGCACTTCTGCATCCCCCCAGCGACCATCCCATCATATTGCCTGGGAAAGCTCAATCGGGGCCCATTTACAGGAGGCTGATAAATGAAAACCTGTGTTTCCCACTCATTTCCATCCCTGAAGTGCTGAAAAAGCCCCTTGGCAGAAGCCCAGCGCTCTTTTCCTGCAGAATGAAGGGCTGAGGTGAATCCAGCCCAAAGCCATCCTGCCAGGTTTGACACGTGTGCTCTGAGAGGCAGCCACCCACAGCCATCAATGCTCTTATTAAAATAAACACAGAATCAGAGAGGTTCAGCCCTCGGTGCTTTAAACAAAGCAAACCCTGCTGGGTCTGTGTAGCTGAGAGGGAGGGCTGGCCCTGGCTGTTGACTTACGAATTTCCATTTTCATTCATGGCAAATATTGGCCTCCCCTTCTCATTCCCTGCAGAAAGTGAGGCAGAACCATTAAATGAAATAAGGGAAAGAATAAAATCGAGCTGAAAATGGAGGGGTTTGATTGGGGTCCACAGTGAAGAAAGCCAGGTAATCCTAAACAAATCCAGAATATTTCCATAGCTGAGCCAGTGCCACACCAGTGATCCACGGAAAGCAAGGACACATGGAATGCTCAGTCACAAATATAAAAAACTCCAGATATGCTCCAGCCTCTAAAGAGTATCCCACACACACACCTTAACTGTAAAAAAAAAAAAATTATTGAATTCCCAAAGCTCAGCTTAGTTAAATAAATTTATTCTGATTTTATTAATGATGGGGCTGAAGGAAACTCAGCCACCAGAGCCAACCCTTAATGAGCTGCAGGTCTGTGAGCTGTGGGGGGGTGAGAGCCACAAACACTCCTGGGTTTATCTCAGACAATCCCACACACCAGGGAAAGGCAAAGCCAAGCCCCAGCCCTGTGGGAGCACGGGCAGCTCCCTCACAGGTGAATTCTTGCCTGAACTCCTAATGAATCCAGGAGTAATCACAAAATCATGGAATGCTTTGGGTTGGGAGGGACCTTAAAGCCCACCCAGTTCCTCTCCCCTGCTCCTCCCTCTGTCCCAGGTGCTCCCAGTCCCAGTCCCAGCCTGGCCTTGGGCACTGCCAGGGATGCAGGGCAGCCACAGCTGCTCTGGACCATCAGCCTGGAAGTGTTTCTGTGAAATGTGCAATTCTCAGCATTCCAGAGCCATCATTCCATCACATTCCGGCCCGTCCCTGCCAGAATCCCTCTTCCAGCCCCACATCCAGCAGTCTGTTTGGAAGGATCACATCCTGTATTTGTCTGCTGGCTTGTTTACAGCTGACAGCAGCACAAGCCAAGCGAATCCGAGGAAATCAAATCCCTGGCAGTGCCCTGCTCACCCCTGCACTGCTGCAGACATCTATTCCCACAGCTGGGGCCGCTCCAACTGCATCAAATTCCACTCAAACTCCATCAGCCGGCAGCAGCCGTGCAGAAACACATCCCAGGGCTCCTGGCAGGGCTGCAGGAGCAGGGCAGGCTCCCACCGGGGGCACCTGGGGCTGGGAATTCCTCACCAGCCCAGCCAGGGCCGGGAGCGGGTTCTGTGTGTGCCCATCCCTCTGTCAGCCCCGCAATCCAGCACGGGGGCTGGCTGCAGGGAGCTGCATCCTCACTCCAGGGAGGGTTTGATCCTCATCCTCAGTCCCAGGGAGGGCTGCATCTTCATTCCAGGGAGGGATTCATGCTCACTGCAGGGAGAGTATGATCCTCACTCCAGGGAGGGTTTGATCCTCATTCCCAGAGAGGTATTCACCCTCATTCCAGGTGGTATCTGATCCTCACTCCCAAGGAGGGTTTGATCCTTGCTAATAGGGAGGATTTGATCCTGACTCCAGTAAGGATTTGATCCTCCCTTATTCCCAGCAAGGATTTAATCCTTCCTCCAGTAAGCCTTTGATCCTTGCTCACAGGGAGGGTCTGATCCTCACTCCAGTAACGATTTAATCCTCACTCCAGTAAGGAATGAGGAATCCTCCCTTATTCCCATTAAGGATTTGGTTCTCATTCCCAGTAAGGATCTGATCCTTGCTCCCATTGAGGATTTGATCCTCACTCCCACTGAGGATTGGATCCTCCCTCATTCCCAGTAAGGATTTGATCCTCGTTCCCAGTGAGGATTTGATCCTTGTTCACAGAGAGGGTCTGATCCTCATTCCCAGTAAGGATCTGATCCTCAGTCCCAGTGAGGATGTGGCTCCATCCTCCCCAGGGAAGGAATCTGGAGGTGCAGAACCCCTGAGCTCCCCGAGGGACCCCGAGCCCCAGAGAGGACAAAGCCATTGAACCCAGTAAGTGCACAAACAACAGGAGGTGTTGAGCCCCTTTTCCCTCTGTTTCTGCCCAGGATTGTATTTTATTCCCAAATCAGGTTCAGATTGTACATTGTGTTACGATTAGCAAAGGATAATTATATATCTATATATACAAATATATATTTTACTCTTTTTTATTCATTTCTAAATGAGTCCCCTCGGGGTGCCAGGACTCGGTGACGATTTTCGTTTTTCACAAGCGGTTTACAGTAACCCAACTCAACGGATGCCTTATTCCTGAGGATGGCAGGAGGTTCTGGAAGAGGAACAAGCCCCTGTTCCCAGGTCCTGGCAGGATGCCTGGGCAGGAAGGGTGTTTCTGTGGGGAGCAGAGGGAGGAGCTGGGGTCTGAGAGGCGCCTTGCGACCCCCGGCTTGGGCTGACATTCCCAGATCCAGGCACTGCTGAGCCCCCCGAGCCCTCAGAAGAGGCTGGTGCCTTTTGGGGGGTCTCAGGCCAAGGCAGATCATTACAGGCCCAATGCTGCAGCACACAGAGTGTCTGTGCCCGTGTCCCACAGATCTCCCTCCCTGCAATTCCATAAAATCCTCTTTAAAATACGCAGAGATTTTTCCAAAGCCACTCGTTGACTTCCCCTCACTGCTGTTCCACGGGCAGGGAGGAAAATCCCTTTCCCAGAAGTTTTTCCTTTGGTTAAGAGCAGAGCTTCTCCTCTCCAGGATTAAACCACGGTGACATTTCCTATTCCCTTTCCTTTGATCTGTCTCACCTGAGGTTGGCAGAGTCCCGAGCTCACGCCAGGTTCACTCCAGCCCTTAGGGTGAGTGCATTTATTGCTGCATCTGTTCTCCACACTCCATCCCAAACCATTCAGTGGTTCCTGCAGGGCTCCCAGGGATCATCCCTGATCCAGAGCTGTTCCCACACCTCTTCCACCCCTCCTGGCTTTGTCCTGGTGGTTGGGGCACCCAGCACCACGGCCGGGCTCCACTGGCTCTGTGTGCCAGGGTTTCCCCTGGTTCCCCTGGATCCAGAGTTCCACTGGGATCGGGGCAGCTTTGGGGTGACCCACCGTGGTGCTGTGCCCCCAAACCCCCATGCTGGCACAGGAACATCCCGGGAGGGCTTTCCTGGCAGCTGAGCCCCAGGAAGGGCCGCCAGAGCCGTGCTCGCCCCTGCCCAAAGTCCCTTCTTCTGACCCGAAAATCCGCCAATCCGAAAAATCCGCTGACCCCAAAAATCCGCCAATGCGAAAAATCCATCAATTCCAAAAATTGACGGACTCCAAAAATCCGCTGACCCCAAAAAACTACTGATCCCAAAAATATACTGACCCTGAAAATCCACCAACCCCAAAAATCCACTGACTCCAAAAATCCACCCACCCCAAAAATCCATCGACCCCAAAAATCCACCGATCCCAAAAATCCACCCACTCCAAAAATCTGCTGACCCCAAAAATCCACTTACCCCAAAAATCTGCAACCCCAAAAATCCACCAACCCCAAAACTCCACCAACCCCAAAAATGCACCGACCCCAAAAATCAAATAACCCCAAAAATCCCTGACCCCAAAAATCCACCAACCCCAGCAGTGTGGAGCATGGGGCCCTGGGGGCCAGGAGGAGCAGGGTTCCCGCAGCCACAGCCCTGGGACAGCCCCGAGTGTGTCCTGGACAGCTCCAAGTGTGTCCTGGGACAGCCCTGGGACAGCCCCGAGTGTGTCCCGGGACAGCCCCGAGTGTGTCTCGCTTCGTGTGCTCTTGTGTGGGGTAGAGAAGGTGGCCCTGTCGTGTTGTTCGTGAGCTGTTCTTCCCCAGAGAGGTGTCCCATGTAAAATACGTCAGTGCAAAGTGTATATTTTATGTGAGAGGAAAATACATTTTAATAAAGGTAAAGCTTTGTTTAGCTGTAAAAAATGGCAACTGTTCAAGTGTACAGTAACTTCTTACTAATGTATGAAAATCTGTGATATTTTTGATTTGATTGTATTTGTATTGCCCAAATAAAACATTTTGGCTGTATTGTTCCTAACTCTTACCTTTCCTTTTTAAGGGGGGGAAGGGTATTTATTTCACAATAATTGACTTTATTCGGGGAAAGAGAAAGAGGAATGACCAAATTTTCCACAGTGAATTACCAGCTGCCCTGAGCAAACATCATCCCTCTTGTGCTGCAGCTCCTACAATGAATTCCTGGATGGATTTTCCCCGCACGTTGCTGTTTATTGGCAAGAAAGGAACAATTCTTCAACTCAGGGAGAGCCCTCAAGGGCTCTGTGAGGGGAACCCTGCAGGGCTGAGCAGGAAGGGATGGTGGCATTTCAGACTTAGGGCAAAAGGGAGACAACTCCCACTGCCTGAGGGCAGGGATGGATGGGATGTTGGGCAGAAATTGTTCCCTGGGAGGATGAGGAGGGGCTGGGATGGAATTACAGATTTGCTGTGGCTGCCCCTGGATCCCCAGCATTCATTCCCAGAGCACAGAGGCACCTCCAGAGCATCCCCAGCATTCATTCCCGGGGCACAGAGCACAGAGCCAGCTCCAGAGCATCCCCAGCATTCATTCCCAGAGCACAGAGCCAGCTCCAGAGCATCCCCAGCATTCATTCCCGGGGCACAGAGCACAGAGCCAGCTCCAGAGCATCCCCAGCATTCATTCCCAGAGCACAGAGCCAGCTCCAGAGCATCCCCAGCATTCATTCCCAGGGCACAGAGCACAGAGGCACCTCCAGAGCATCCCCAGCATTCATTCCCGGGGCACAGAGCACAGAGGCAGCTCCAGAGCATCCCCAGCATTCATTCCCGGGGCACAGAGCACAGAGCCAGCTCCAGAGCATCCCCAGCATTCATTCCCAGAGCACAGAGGCAGCTCCAGAGCATCCCCAGCATTCATTCCCGGGGCACAGAGCACAGAGCCAGCTCCAGAGCATCCCCAGCATTCATTCCCAGAGCACAGAGGCAGCTCCAGAGCATCCCCAGCATTCATTCCCAGAGCACAGAGCCAGCTCCAGAGCATCCCCAGCATTCATTCCCAGGGCACAGAGCACAGAGCCAGCTCCAGAGCATCCCCAGCATTCATTCTGGGGCACAGAGCACAGAGGCAGCTCCAGAGCATCCCCAGCATTCATTCCCAGAGCACAGAGCACAGAGCCAGCTCCAGAGCATCCCCAGCATTCATTCCCAGAGCACAGAGGCAGCTCCAGAGCATCCCCAGCATTCATTCCCAGGGCACAGAGCACAGAGCCAGCTCCAGAGCATCCCCAGCATTCATTCCCAGGGCACAGAGCACAGAGGCAGCTCCAGAGCATCCCCAGCATTCATTCTGGGGCACAGAGCACAGAGGCAGCTCCAGAGCATCCCCAGCATTCATTCTGGGGCACAGAGCACAGAGCCAGCTCCAGAGCATCCCCAGCATTCATTCTGGGGCACAGAGCACAGAGCCAGCTCCAGAGCATCCCCAGCATTCATTCTGGGGCACAGAGCACAGAGGCAGCTCCAGAGCATCCCCAGCATTCATTCTGGGGCACAGAGCACAGAGGCAGCTCCAGAGCATCCACAGCATTCATTCCCAGAGCACAGAGCCAGCTCCAGAGCATCCCCAGCATTCATTCCCAGAGCACAGAGCACAGAGGCAGCTCCAGAGCATCCCCAGCATTCATTCCCGGGGCACAGAGCACAGAGCCAGCTCCAGAGCATCCCCAGCATTCATTCTGGGGCACAGAGCACAGAGGCACCTCCAGAGCATCCCCAGCATTCGTTCCCAGAGCACAGAGCACAGAGGCAGCTCCAGAGCATCCCCAGCATTCATTCTGGGGCACAGAGCACAGAGGCAGCTCCAGAGCATCCCCAGCATTCATTCCCAGGGCACAGAGCACAGAGGCAGCTCCAGAGCATCCCCAGCATTCATTCTGGGGCACAGAGCACAGAGGCAGCTCCAGAGCATCCCCAGCATCCCGCGTTTCCATGGCAACCCTGCCGAGAAGCAGCTCCCGCCCGGATCGTCCCTGTGGCAGGAGAAGCTGATGGGAAACGGGGCTGGGAAAGCGCTTCCATCTCCAAAGGGCCTGGGAACGCCTCGGGAACAGTGGCACAATCCTGAACTGCTCCAGCTGCCGCTGACCCGAGGCTGGGAGCCGGGGCAGGAATATCCTGGGAGTATCCTGAGAATATCCTGGGAATATCCCGGGAATATCCTGGGAATACCCTGGGAATATCCTGGGAGTATCCCGGGAATACCCTGGGAGTATCCTGAGAATATCCTGGGAATATCCCGGGAGTATCCAGAGAATATCCTGGGAATATCCTGGGAACATCCTGGGAATATCCTGGGAATATCCTGGGAATATCCCGGGAATACCCTGGGAATATCCTGGGAGTATCCTGAGAATATCCCAGGAGTATCCTGAGAATATCCCGGGAATATCCTGGGAATATCCCAGGAATATCCCGGGAGTATCCTGGGAATATCCTGGGAGTATCCTGGGAATATCCTGGGAATATCCTGGGAGTATCCTGAGAATATCCCGGGAGTATCCTGAGAATATCCCGGGAATATCCTGGGAATATCCCAGGAATATCCCGGGAGTATCCCGGGAATATCCCGGGAATATCCTGGGAACATCCTGGGAATATCCTGGGAATATCCTGGGAATATCCTAGGAATATCCTGGGAATATCCTGGGAGTATCCAGAGAATATCCTGGGAATATCCTGGGAACATCCTGGGAATATCCTGGGAATATCCCTCTGCCAGCACTGCTGGAGTGGGAGCTGTATCGGGAATATCCAGGGAATATCCCGGTGCCTGCCCTGCTGGAGTGGGTGCTGGGATCAGGAATATCCCGGGAATATCCTGGATTCCCTTTGCTTTTCCCAGAGCCCAGCCTGGATTCCCTGCCCTGCCCAGCAGAGCCTCGTCCCCACCAGGAAGGAGAAACCCAGGGAATTTTAATCAGAGGGTTTCCATTCTGATCACTGCTGTCCTACTCTGCTTTATAGTTCCCATAAACCCTTAAAGAGAGTATCAGGCTGGATTTATTTTGATGGATTGCCCCTGCCCACTCTGTTGCATTTTAAGGTGCCTCATTACTGGGTGTTGGAGGATTTAATTTCTGAGCATGTGTAATAAACCTTGTACTCCGGCCACTTAATTGGCTCGGCGGTGCTGCTGTGCCCGGCTGCAAAGCCAATAAAGGGAGCACGGAAAAGGAGAATATGAACAGCTCTGACTTTGTACAGATAAGCTCAGCAGACAGGCCACGCTTTAATTAATACATGGAGAGCAAGGAACGCTGCCTTAAAGAGAGATTAAGAATTCCTTGAGATTATTTATTTTTTAATTCATTTTTGTGTCCCACGCTTGTTTAACCGTCTGTGTCCCTTACAGGATCTGCAGCTCTGAGTTCATGCACCCCTAGAAAAAGGCACCTTGCACATTAAATTCTGGAGGAGTGCAAAGTGCCCCAGAACACTTTAATCATCACCTTTACCAGAGGATCCTCTCTAGTAATTATCCTTACTTAGATTTAAATACTTACTTGGGGTTAAACTGACCGAGAATTAAATTGATTGCTCAATTTCTCCCAGCACAGATCTTTGCAAACAGAATTCAAAAGGATTTGAAAGGGTGGGGTTGGCCGCTCCGAGGGTCTCAGTGGGGATAACAAATATGTGCTTGGTGTGCAGGGAGTTAAATGGGGATCATGTATAAATATTATACACGTATATATAAATTATAAACAGAACAGAATTTTGCTGCAAGACACATTTTTCTGGGCGATTTTGCTTCTTGCATATGGCAATTCCAGCAAGCACCTGGCCTGGCACCGGCAGCTCTTCCCTCCCAGGGCTGGGAACGGAGCCAGGCAGGGGCTGCAGAATCCCTGAGGAGCTGGGCAGGGGCTGCAGAATCCCTGAGGAGCTGGGCAGGGGCTGCAGAATCCCTGAGGAGCTGGGCAGGGGCTGCAGAATCCCTGAGGGAGCTGGGCAGGGGCTGCAGAATCCCTGAGGAGCTGGGCAGGGGCTGGAGAATCCCTGAGGAGCCGGGCAGGGGCTGCAGAATCCCTGAGGAGCTGGGCAGGGGCTGCAGAATCCCTGAGGAGCTGGGCAGGGGCTGCAGAATCCCTGAGGAGCTGGGCAGCCCCAGCTCCTCCTGGATGTGCCACAGGGCCCAGCTTCCCTTTGCTCCCAACAAACACCCCCTCTGGAACATGCATTCCCCTGCTTTCCCCACCCGCAAATGCCAGCAGGAATTTTAATGGGATATTTGACTGCCTTGAACAAATGCAGCCTTCATTAGCTGTTATTTTTCCCGGCGATAGGGGCTGGTAAATATCACACCAGACTTTTGTGACTGTGTCTAATAAATGTTGCCTCGAGGCCTGGTGCTGTCTTTAATAAGCACAAATCTTGCTGCTACGCTGCTTTCCTGGCCTTTCTTCCCAAACAGAAATCTCTGCTGCTGCTGCCTCACGCTCCCACCCTCCCTTTGTTGGCAGAAAGGAGCATTTCTTCCAAGGTTCTGAACGGAGATTGTTTTCTACACTTTTAAAAAAGAGACCAAAACAACACAAAAAAAAAAAGCCCTTTCTCTTTATTTTGCTGCCTTTTTCTTAGGAAAAGGAAAAGCCAGTGACATTTGGAGCGCTGGGGGAGCCCAGAACCGTTCCATGCTTCTATGATCATATGGAGGAAGGAAATGCATCCTCGAGTTGACTGCAATCATCCCCTACCCTCCCTGAACTTCCTTTATGTTCTTCCTTACATTTTATAAACCCTTTTTGCCAAAACCCCGAAGCTGAAGGCCAAGGTCACCCAGGCAGCCCTTTCTCTGTGAGTGTGTCCCTCCCCAGTGAAAGTTATACCCAGGAAAATGTAATTTAATCACTGATGGGGACCCATAAAGCAAAGTCAGGCATTGTGGCTGCAGAGTTATTTATGGCCCTGGAGTGTCACTGAGCGCAGCCATAAATCCAGGATGGATCCCTGGGGAAGGGGACAGCGCAGTAAATCCACAGCCTCCCGTGCCAGAGCCTCCCGGGACACCGAGTGTCCCTGCACTCACCTGAGCAGGTCCTCACAATGTCCCTGCTCTGGGAATGTCCCTGCCCTCACCTGGGCAGGTCCTCACAATGTCCCTGCTCTGGGAGTGTCCCTGCACTCACCTGGGCATGTCCAGGAGTGTCCCTGCCCTCACCTGGGCAGATCCCTGGAGTGTCCCTGCACTCACCTGGGCAGGTCCTCACAATGTCCCTGCTCTGGGAGTGTCCCTGCACTCACCTGGGCATGTCCGGGAGTGTCCCTGCCCTCACCTGAGCAGGTCCTCACAATGTCCCTCTCTGGGAGTGTCCCTGCACTCACCTGGGCGTGTCCAGGAGTGTCCCTGCACTCACCTGGGTGTGTCCCTGGAGTGTCCCTGCACTCACCTGGGTGTGTCCCTGGAGTGTCCCTGCACTCACCTGGGCATGTCCGGGAGTGTCCCTGCCCTCACCTGGGCAGATCCCTGGAGTGTCCCTGCTCTGGGAATGTCCCTGCACTCACCTGGGCAGATCCCTGGAGTGTCCCTGCCCTCACCTGGGCAGGTCCTCACAATGTCCCTGCTCTGGGAATGTCCCTGCACTCACCTGGGCAGGTCCTCACAATGTCCCTGCTCTGGGAGTGTCCCTGCACTCACCTGGGCGTGTCCAGGAGTGTCCCTGCACTCACCTGGGTGTGTCCCTGAAGTGTCCCTGCCCTCACCTGGGCAGGTCCTCACAATGTCCCTGCTCTGGGAGTGTCCCTGCCCTCACCTGGGCAGATCCCTGGAGTGTCCCTGAGTGTCCCTGCCCTCACCTGGGCGTGTCCGGGAGTGTCTCTGCCCTCACCTGGGCAGGTGCA
This sequence comes from Ammospiza caudacuta, assembly GCF_027887145.1. NCBI lineage: Eukaryota > Metazoa > Chordata > Aves > Passeriformes > Passerellidae > Ammospiza > Ammospiza caudacuta. The sequence goes on along the minus strand of NC_080599.1, from coordinate 47,986,341 downwards.
GCAGCCCATGCTGACACCAGGGCACTCCGGGGGTGTCCTCCTGCAGCCTCCCCAGCCCTGCCTTTGTCCCAGGCTGCAGAGGCACCAACAGCTCTGCTGGATCTGGCTTGGGTTTCCCTGTAAACCCCCTTTTTAGTTGGGGCCTTTCCCCCTCGGTGTCCCCGGTAAATCCCATTTGTTCCCATTCCCTGCCAGGGTGTGCTTCAGGGGCAGGAGCTGATTTACCCAACCTGATAAAGCACAATAAATGCAAATAAACTGCAAATAATAACCCACCCTGGGCTCCTTAGGAACCAGAACCTCACCAGCTGGGAGCACAGAACCAGGAATGGGCAGGGAGGGTGTTTGATCCAGAGAGCTGAAGGTTCTGTGATCCAAATGAAGTTTATTGCTTAAACACAGCTTTGAGAGCTTTAAGGGAGAAAAAAATGGAATTTTGTTCCTTCTCCCTCCTGCAGAGGATTAAGTTTTACATCCCAGGAATTGTCCAAGGATCAGCCAAATAAAAATACAGGATTTGTGACTGCACTGGCTCTCCTCAGGAAACACCTCCCACAATTTAAAATTCCCATTCTCCACCCGGCTCCTTTGGAGCATCCTTTCAGAGCATGGGTAGGTGCTCTTCCCCCCATTATTCCTTCCTTCCTTCTTTTACCGGTCCCTTTTGCTCTGGCAGTGTGAAATTCCTGTTTTTATCAGTGCAAGGCAGCCTTGCTGAGACGTGCTGGGTTCAGAGTGGGAGCGATAAACCCGCGGAAACCCAGAGATAATGGCAGAATTTGCCTTCTGCGTTTTCCTTCTTCGCCTTCTGCCAAGTTGGAAATGCAAATTGCAGGGACCTGTGGTGTAGTGCTTCAAGCCAAACAAATGCAGCTTCAAGTCAAAAACCTCCTGGAGAGCCAGGAGAGGCTCTGAGGATTCCCAGGCTGGGGCTGCAGCTGGGAAATGCCGCGGGAGGCACATTGCATCTGGAATGTGCCGTGTCAGGACAATCCAGGCAGCAAATTAACTCTGGGACATTTACCTCAGGTGCCCACTGCTCACTGGCCCTTTCTGCCCCTCGTTGTGGTCCCTGCTCAGCCCCGATAATATTCCTGCTGGCTTTGGTACCTGCATCTCGTTGTGTCCCAGCTGCCAGGCTGGGAGTTCCCATCAGCTGTGGGAACCCAGGAAATCCCTCTGGCTGCCCTGGAGGGCTCCAGCCCCTGCCCAGGGGGCTCAGAGGCCTCAGCACAGAGCCCAAGGACCCTGTGCCTTTGGTCTTGATCCATGGAAAAACAATCGCCAACCTTGTATGAAGGATTACAAGTCAAAAGAGTTTAAGTGGAATGATAGTGAATTTATCACAGGGTGAAAAATCGATTTTTGGGGTTTTAGAATGGGGGTTCAGGGAGCAAGATAAAGGAATCTTGGTGTGTCCAGTCCTTTCTCCTTCTTCTTCTTGGCCTCCATCTCCTGCTGTGATGGTGGCACTTTGGGATTGGTTTAGAGTAGAAGCTCACTGTCTGACATAGGTGATGGGTATTGGGAAGTTATGGTAAATATTGTACAGGTAGTTTTTAGTATAAAAGATAACACTGCCCTGGGGCAGGCAGAGTGCCTCTGTCTGTCCTGCTGAGCAGACCTCAGCTGGACAGGAGAGAGAATTTTATAGATAAGGAAGAATGAACAACCTTGAGAATGAGAAATGAAGAGCTCTGACTCCTTTGAGCACCAGGCTGGGAAAAGAGAATCCCTGGAGGTGTCCCAGGAACCCCTGGAGGTGGCACCCAGAGCCCTGGGCTGGGGACAGGCTGGGTGGGGATCAGCCCCAGGCTGGGCTCGGTGACCCTGGCAGGGTTTCCCAGCCCAGGAGGTTCTCTGGGGTTCTCTGGGGTTCTCTGGGGTTCATTGGGGTTCTCTGGGGTTCTCTGGGGTTCTCTGGGGTTCATTGGGGTTCTCTGGGGTTCTCTGGGATTCTCTGGGGTTCTTTGGGGTTCTCTGGAGTTCATTGGGGTTCATTGGGGTTCTCTGGGTTCTCTGGGTTCTCTGGGGTTCATTGGGGTTCATTGGGGTTCTCTGGGGTTCTCTGGGGTTCTCTGGGTTCTCTGGGGTTCTCTGGGGTTCTCTGGGGTTCATTGGGGTTCATTGGGGTTCTCTGGGGTTCTCTGGGGTTCTCTGGGGTTCATTGGGGTTCTCTGGGGTTCTCTGGGGTTCATTGGGGTTCTCTGGGTTCTCTGGGGTTCTCTGGGGTTCTCTAGGATTCATTGGGGTTCTCTGGGGTTCCCTGGGTTCTCTGGGATTCATTGGGGTTCTCTGGGTTCTCTGGATTCTCTGGGGTTCATTGGGGTTCTCTGGGGTTCTCTGGGATTCATTGGGGTTCTCTGGGGTTCATTGGGGTTCATTGGGGTTCTCTGGGGTTCTCTGGGGTTCTCTGGGGTTCTCTGGGGTTCATTGGGGTTCATTGGGGTTCTCTGGGGTTCTCTGGGGTTCTCTGGGGTTCATTGGGGTTCTCTGGGGTTCTCTTGCATTCATTGGGGTTCTCTGGGGTTCTCTGGGTTCTCTGGGTTCTCTGGGGTTCTCTGGGGTTCTCTGGGATTCATTGGGGTTCTCTGGGTTCTCTGGGGTTCTCTGGGGTTCATTGGGGTTCATTGGGGTTCTCTGGGTTCTCTGAGGTTCTCTGGGGTTCATTGGGGTTCTCTGGGTTCTCTGGGGTTCATTGGGGTTCTCTGGGGTTCTCTGGGATTCATTGGGGTTCTCTGGGGTTCATTGGGGTTCATTGGGGTTCTCTGGGGTTCTCTGGGGTTCTCTGGGGTTCATTGGGGTTCTCTGGGTTCTCTGGGGTTCTCTGGGGTTCTCTGGGGTTCTCTGGGGTTCATTGGGGTTCTCTGAGGTTCTCTGGGATTCATTGGGGTTCTCTGGGTTCTCTGAGGTTCTCTGGGGTTCATTGGGGTTCTCTGGGGTTCATTGGGGTTCATTGGGGTTCTCTGGGGTTCTCTGGGGTTCTCTGGGGTTCATTGGGGTTCTCTGGGGTTCTCTGGGGTTCTCTTGCATTCATTGGGGTTCTCTGGGGTTCTCTTGCATTCATTGGGGTTCTCTGGGGTTCTCTGGGTTCTCTGGGTTCTCTGGGGTTCTCTGGGGTTCTCTGGGTTCTCTGGGGTTCTCTGGGGTTCATTGGGGTTCTCTGGGGTTCTCTGGGTTCTCTGGGATTCATTGGGGTTCTCTGGGGTTCATTGGGGTTCTCTGGGGTTCTCTGGGTTCTCTGGGGTTCTCTGGGGTTCTCTGGGGTTCATTGGGGTTCATTGGGGTTCTCTGGGTTCTCTGGGGTTCTCTGCTCTGGGCTCCTGCCCAGGGCAGGCAGGGACAGGGGCAGGGGATCCTTTCCCAGCTGCTGCCAGGCACCAACGCCAGCCTTGGAACCAGAATTCACCTCCAGCTCCCAATCCCGGATTCTCTTTCCACACTGGGGTGACACCGAGGTCAGAAGCCGCCGCTCTTATTTCCAGCTGCCTCCTGTGCTCCTTTGGAGATGGAAGAGCTCAACCTTTCAGCTTCCCCCACACCTCTGTGGTTCCGTCTCCTTTTCTGAGGATTGCTCAATGGTTACAAATCCGATTTCTCCTCGGCAGCCGGCGACGTTCTGCTTCTTAGAAATACTTAAGAAGAAAGGAATCATAAAATATTGAACATATCACACAAGAGCTGCGTGTAGGACTCCAGTCACTCTGAAATAGACTTTTTTTTTTTTCTCTCTCCTGAACAGAAACTCATAGTAAGGAACGAGAACATAAAAGGAGCAATAACAGATAACACAGAGCTGAAAAATTGTTTCTCTGAATATTAGAGGAATGTGCTTATGATAAATGATCCTTCCCTGGTATTGTCTGCCCCAGAAAAGTCTGCCAAGTTAAATCCCAGCGTTTTCCTGCCCAGCTTTGAGAAGGGGATTCTGCAGCCCCTTCCCAGCTCCTCAGGGATTCTGCAGCTCCATCCCCTGCCCTGGGCACTCTCCATCCCCTTCTCCGTCCCCTCCACATCTCTCGTCCTCACGGTCCCAAAGTGCCCCCATTTTAACCCTGTCAGCTCCTCCTGGCGCAGCCCCATGTTCGGGTTTCCCCAATCTCAGCAGCACAGAGGTCATTGGGAGGTGGAAATTCCTCTCCAGCAGCAACGTGAGCCCAGGAGAAGAAAACAAAAATGCATGAAGCTGCAGATGAAGAAGAAATAGTGCTAAAAAGATCATCCAACTCTTCCCCCTTTCCTTCTCCCGCTTCATAAATCACTTTGTTTATGTAAGGGAGAACAATAAAGCAGGCCAGATTTAGAAAACATTTTTTCCTGTCAACAAGCAGAATGATTGATGCTGTGCAAAACCAGTATCTAAGTAGGAAAAAAAAAAGCTTTCAGGGATGATTTACTGAAACCCACCAAACAATTGCATTTGGATGCTGAAAAACAGCAACTCCTGAGACTAAATTAATTAATGAAATATTTGGGAATGGCCTTGAATAGTCAGAACTAAACAGAAGTGGGGAGGGGAGGGGGACCGCATGAGATTGTGCTCAATTCCAACCTACTCACCACATTATAAAGGAAATTATTTAAGAATAACAATGCAGAATAACAATAACTTCTGTCTCCAAATATCTGGCGACAGAAGAGGAGCCTTGAGCAGTGGAGCCTTATCAGGAGGCCTTGGTGGCTTGGTGACAAGGTGTGAGTGGCATTGGGGTGCCAGGTCCCTGCTGGCAGCTCTGGGGTCCCACACTGTCCCACATTGTCCCAGTGCCCTGCATTGCTGGGAAGGAGCTCAGGGATGGATGGAGAGGCTGCAGGGTGGCAGGACAAGGATTTCCCTCATCCAGGGAAGGGGAGAGGGACATTTCCCTCTCCTGGGATGGCTGGGGATGCCTGTTGTGAAAAATGCGTATTTTATGATTGTTTTTTTGCAAGTATTAAAATGAATATTATATGTGTTGTGTTAGAAAGCAATGCTGTATTAATTCTCTTAAGTAGTGTGTTTAATAGAGTTTTAGGTTATAAAAATTGTTAAAATAGAAACTGTGCTGTGTTGGATACTTTTTTAACAGGTGCATCTGTGATTGGTCTCATGGGGTTGTTTCTAATTAATGGCCAATCACAGTCAGCTGGCTCAGACACAGAGCTGAGCCACAAACCTTTGTTATCATTCCTTCCTATTCTCTTCTTAGCCAGCCTTCTGATAAAATCCTTTCTTCTATTCTTTTAGTATAGTTTTAATGTAATATATACCATAAAATAATAAATCAGCCTTCTGAACCATGGAGTCAGATCCTCGTCTCTTCGCTCATCCTGGGACCCCTGTGAATGTCTGTTATTGGGCAGTTATCCTCTGTTATCCTCTGTTCATTGGGCAGTTTGCTTTACCTCTTACACTCCCAATCCTCCCTGCTGGACAGCCCTTTCCAGGAGGAATTTCCCCAGAATCCAGCCTGACCCTCCCTGGCCCAGCCCGAGCCCTTTAGGGATGCCCCCAGAGCCATTTGTCACCAGCTCCCCAGGACAGACAGGCTTTTATCCCTCACTGAGGCTTTCAGAGGAGGATTTTGTGCTGCTTTCCACGAGATTTACAGCCAGCCTCCATCTCTTGCAGGTAAAGAGGAATCAGTGCACTTTCCCCTCGCAGCTGATGTGGGCATTAATCTCCAGCAGCCTCCACGCCGAGCCCATCGCCTGCAGGCAGCAGCCCTAAGGCAGAGCAGTGGCTCAGGAGCGCTGGAACCAAAACTCACCAACAGTAATCCATCCCTCTCTGCTCCCATCCATCCCTGCCCTGCCAGCCCTGGGCTGCGCGAGGCGTTCCCTGTCCTGCCTCTGAGCTGCAGCTTTTGTTTCCTATGCATCTCCCATTTCCAGATTCACTCTCCTGACGTGGCTGAGAATGAAGCTGGAAATGCAGAGATTTCTCCCAGGCAGGATTTATGGGAGTTTGACTAAGACCCGGAGAATAATATCTACAGTTCCTTGAGGAGAAATGATTCTTAACTTCAATATTTTGCCTGATGAACACGAAGCACTTCCCAGAAAACCATTCTAACAGAGAAATGCAACCCCCAGCAGAAATCTGTGGGTTTTGCTGGAAAACATTCCTGTGTCGCTGCCCCACATACCCAGGCAGCTCTGTGGGAAATCCATGCATGGCTGGAGCTGCTGCAATGGCACTGACACCCATGCACTGGGCAGGGGAAACAAAGCAGCTGATGCTGGAAGGGAGGGGATGTGTCACAGACATCTTTTATGGAAATCCTTTCCTTAGGGTTGTTCCTCCTGAGAAGCTGCGAGGCCTCAGGAACAAAATGCAAGCAATGGTTATCTGCTGCTGTGGGATGCAACAGGTGCATCTGGGATTGGGCTCATGGGGTTGTTTCTGATTAATGGCCAATCACAGTCAGCTGGCTCGGACAGAGAGCCGAGACACAAACCTTTGTTATCATTCTTTGCTATTCTAGTCTTATCTAACCTTCTGATGAAATCCTTTCTTCTATTCTTTTAGTATAGTTTTAATATAATATATATCATAAAATAACAAATCAGCCTTCTGAACCATGGAGTCAGATCCTCATTCTTCCCCAGTCTGAAAACCCCTGTGAACACGGTCACAGGGATGTGGGTGATGTGCATTTCAACAGGAAAACACAGATAAAATCCAGCAGCAGGGACACAGTGCAGGTAAAGGGAATCAGTGGGCATTCTGAGACATGTCCATAGCACAGGGCTCAGGCTAGAAAGTGGATTTAGGGCTGGTTGCTTGCTCCAGAGCTGCTTTAACTGGTGAGATCTCAGAAGCCTGGAATCCCAGACTGGTTTGGGTTGGGAGGGACCTTAAATCCCATTCAGTGATGGGATGGGATGGGATTTAATCCCACCCCTGCCATGGCAGGGACACCTCCCACTGTCCCAGTGTCCAGCCTGGCCTTGGGCACTGCCAGGGATCCAGGGGCAGCCACAGCTGCTCTGGGAGCTCCAGGTTCTGCCCACCCTCCCAGCCAGGAATTCCTTCCCAAGAAGTTTCCTCTTGTATTCCTCACCCCTGGATCCCAACACCACCCTTGGCTTATGATAAATTTCCATGCATTAATTAAACCCAGACTCATTACTCATTTTAGCTCCTTCCCACGGATCCTGGGACGGTTTTTAATGAGTTCCTGAGCTGTGCAGGTGCAGTTTGGTTGCTCACCCACAGCACCAGCAGCACGGAGCAGCCTGGAGCAAGCAGCTCACACAGAGAAAGTGGATTTTGGATTTTCTCATATGGGCAAGGGGGATTGGCCAGGTTTGGGGCATTCAGGAGCCTTGGCTGTGCAGGTCTCTGCTGCTCTGTGCGTTCCCCCACACAGTGTGCTGCAGCTTTCCCCACAGACCCTTCATCAGCCCTCACACAGCCCACAAACCCCACCACTTATTTACCCCTCCATTCCCACCAGTGATGCTCGGCACCTCCTGCAAACAACATTTATTTTCATTTTTCAGCAGTTTCTCAGCACTGTAACATTTCCCAGGGTTAACACCACCAGCAGCAGCAACTGTAAATGCTGGTGAGGAGCCAGAGTTCAGCCCTTCTGCTTCAGCACATGGAATTTATTTCCCTGTTCCCAGCCCTGTCCTGCCCAGAATCACAGAGCTAATGGATTAGCAGGGCAGGAACAGCTAATTACTGGAACATCAATATCTCCATGCTTCGGAGGATCAGAGGTCACAGAGAAATAGATGTGGGTTTAAATCAAGGCTTTGATTGTGAGCTCATCCTAAAAAGTAATTAGCAGTGTGTGTTAGTGCATGCAACAACTGTTAATTATGGGCTGTGGGGACAAAACTTCTGCTCCAGCAAGAAACTTCAGCCCTGCAGCTCCTGGATTTGAGATCAGCTGGTCCTGACAGAATCACAGGATCATCCAGGTTGGAAAATTCCCTGTCCCAGCCCCAGTGCCCAGTGGCCTTGGGCACTGCAGGGATGCAGGGCAGCCACAGATCCCATGGAAGATTGCTCTGGAGGAAGCTCTGGTCACCTGGAAGTGTCTGGCACAAGTCAAGACACCCATTGATTTCCTCAGTAAATGAATCAGATCTGTGGAGTGCAAATTGATCCAGATATTGGGATTTTCCTATGTAAATGTCAGGACTCTACAAACAGCAATTAATGAAAGGCGGGGTGAGCACAGCTTGGGGGGTTATAGAGGCATTTTGGGGGAATAAATGGGAATAGCAGGCATTGCTGTGCAGGGAGCTGCCCTGCTGGGAGCTCAGCCTCTGCCCGTGGCTCTGGGCAGGTGGGCAGTGAGCCTTGGAGCTGCCGGGGGAAAAGAGAGGGGAAATGGGAACTAAGGAAGAACAGGCCAAAAGAAAGAGAGTAATCGTGAGCAAGAACATTCCCACTGGAAATGGAACACGAAGAACTGCACAGGACAAGGTTTTTGTTCTGAACATGAGATGAAACCTGAAATTACTCACATCTTTACATTTTTTATCAATGGCCTTAATGCATTTTGCCATTTAACTGTATAAAGCCATCCTTTACAAGAGTATCTGTACTTTTTAAAATAAACCGTGCTTTTAATTTAAAAACCCTCAACATCCCATGAGAAGCTACAGATGGAGTTTGCATAGAGAGCTGTGTGAGTCCTCCTCCCATCGAACACGCCCTCAGCAGAGCCCTGCTGCACCTGCAGCTTTGCCTCTCTGAATATTCATGGCCCAGCCCGGAGCAGGGGCCGGGGGCTGTCCCAGCACGGGGAGGGGTCCCAGGCCTGGGGGCGCCCATCCCACCCAGCCCAGCTGGTCCCTCTGCTCAGCCCAGGGGCTGTGGCCAGCGGGGGATCCCTCCTGGAGCAGGAGAGACCCTGGCATGGGATGCCCAGAGCAGCTGTGGCTGCCCAGGATCCCTGGCAGTGCCCAAGGCCAGGCTGGAGCACCTGGGACAGTGGGAGGGGTCCCTGCCGTGGCAGGGGTGGCACTGGGTGGGATTTGGGGTCCCTCATGCCCAAACCAGCCATGACTCTGATTTTATGAGCTCCACCCCCTTGGCCTTCACTTGGAATTGTTTTATTGATTTTTTTTAGTGAGGGTAAAACCAGAGCTCGCTGTGACCCTGCAGTGTTTGTATGGGAGCAGCACCCCAGAGAATGCAGGGACCCAAAGGATCCAGAGGGATCAAGAGGGATCCAGAGGGATCCAGGGGACCCAGAGTATTCCATGACCAAGAGGATCCAGGGATGCAGAGGGATCCCAGGACCCAGAGGGATACAGGCACTCAGAGGATCCAGGGACCCAGAGGGATCTGAGGACCCAAAGGATCTGGGGATCCAGAGGATTCTGGAACCCAGAGGATCCAGGGACCCAAAGGATCCAGGGATCCAGAGGATCCAGGGACCCAAAGGATCCAGAGATCCAGAGGATCCAGGGACCCAGAGGGATCTGAGGACCCAGATGGATCTGGGAACCCAGAGGATCCAGGAACCCAGAGGATCCAGGGACCCTGGGCAAGCCCTGTCCAGCAGTGGTGTCTCTGTTGGGAGGCCACTCCAACACAAGGATAAATCTCCACGTGGCCATTTATTACAAATTCCAGTGCAAACAGAGACAGGGGGTTTTATTTCTCCCTTCCGAGCATATGTAGAATTCTAACACAAGCGTTTTATTAAAATCAGAGCTATGAATCATTCATGGCCAACAAGTGACTCCCACTCGTTGGCTGAGTGACCCAGGCTTGGCTTCTCACTGACAACAAATAAAGCAGTGCTTAATGAGCCCAGACAGGTTGTTCTGAAGGCACGGGAGAAGCAAAATCAGGTGGATTTTTAGGATTCAAATAAAATGATATATTATGTCAGCATCTCACTGGGTAGGGTTTTTTTTCCCTTTTTTGAATAATGAATGGAGTTGTTTTAAGGCAGTGCTGATGCTGGAGTGCAGGTGAGGGATTCAATGGGGAGGCTGTCAGGGCTCTGCTGTTCCTCTGACAAGGCTGTCATGTCCCTGTGACACCTGACGGGCACAGCCACGGCTGCAAGATGGAATTGTCACTCTGCATTACCTGGCACCTGCAATTACCTGGGGAGAGGAGAGAAGAGAGGAGAAGAGAAGAGAAGAGAAGAGAAGAGAAGAGAAGAGAAGAGAAGAGAAGAGAAGAGAAGAGAAGAGAAGAGAAGAGAAGAGAAGAGAAGAGAAGAGAAGAGAAGAGAAGAGAAGAGAAGAGAAGAGAAGAGAAGAGAAGAGAAGAGAAGAGAAGAGAAGAGAAGAGAAGAGAAGAGAAGAGAAGAGGGAAGGAAAGGAAAGGAAAGGAAAGGAAAGGAAAGGAAAGGAAAGGAAAGGAAAGGAAAGGAAAGGAAAGGAAAGGAAAGGAAAGGAAAGGAAAGGAAAGGAAAGGAAAGGAAAGGAAAGGAAAGGAAAGGAAAGGAAAGGAAAGGAAAGGAAAGGACCCGGAGCTGCCTTGCTGCTGGGCCCGGCTCTGCCATAGCCATGGCAACGCGGGCTGGCAGCACCGGCGGAGCGCGACACGGGCGGGAGGCACAGCCACGCCCCGGGGGCCGGGCAGGGACCTGGGCACGGAGGGCAGCGGGGTCACACGGAGCCACCTGGGCACAGAACTGCCTCGCCCGGGACATCCCGGGGTCCTCCTGCGCCCACCTCTGCCTCACCTGGGCACCTCCTGGGATCCCTCCTGCCTCACCTAGGCTCTGCACCGTCCCCTTGTCGCAGCTTTGGGCAGGGGATCGGATCCGGCCTCAGGGAAGATGTGGTGGACGCGTCTCAGGAGGGTTTGGGAGCAGGTCTGTGCTGAGGAGGGGCTGAGCTGCCAGCCCCCAAACCCTCTGCAGGCTCCCCAGAGTGAGCTCTGGGCCTCGTGCTGGTGGCAAACAGCCTTGTGTGGCATTCCCAAATTCCCCAGGAGCCAGGAACACTCAGGGATCTCCCTGGGCATCCAGAGGATGGTGTGATGGTCCTCCAGGGATGGAGCTCCAGGGCATGGAGCTCTAGAAGTGACCCAGCAAACCATGGAGGGCCCTCTGGGCTGCTCCCTCTCAGGGCTGCTCAGTTCCTTCAGCCAAACTCCTCCTCTTTGGTTGGTTGGTCGTTGTTTTATTTTGTTAGAACACAATTTGGAGAAGGAGACAAATATTTCCTGTTAGAAAGATGCAAAAGGCAGAGAGCAGCAGCAGTGAAATTCAGGTGTAAGGAGTCACTTCAGCACCCAGAGGAGCCAAATTCTGCCCCAGAGTTTGGTGCAACTCAACGCCTCCAACAAGAACAGGGCTCAGAGTAATAATATTTGAGTTAAAATTACTGCACAAACTTGCTGCTGCAGTTTCTTCTGGAATTGTTCCTTACCCTTTAAATGTTCAGCTGGCACATTCCCATGCACTGGGATCCGTGTGAACAGACTGCAGCACTTGTTTGTGGAGGCACATTGCCAGGGGAAGAGATGCTTTGGCAAATACATTCCATTTGCAAGAACAAAGTACTAAATTGTGGTTCAAATCGACAGCTGTGAAGGGGTTAATTATTTCTGAGCCCGAGTCACACTTTGGTCGACTTCACACCAAATTTCAAGGAGTAAACTTGAAATTGCAGGAGTAGCTGGAGCTGCCAAGCCTGGCATGGAGCACTGCTCGTCCTGCCATGGGCAGAGGGGGAAAGCCAAAGGTGAGGAGGGTCTGAAAGCCAAAGGTGAGGAAGGTCTGAAAGCCAAAGGTGAGGAGGGTCTGAAAGCCAAAGGTGAGGAGGGTGTGAAAGCCAAAGGTGAGGAGGGTGTGAAAGCACAGAGAAACCTCCCCAGGAACAGCTGCAGCCTCCAGGGATGGACATTCCTGGAGGTGGGAATTCAGGAACTCCTGGTTAGTGGTGGAGTGAGCAGAGCAGGACAGGAGCAGCACCCACCACAGCTTGTTTGACAACCACTCCCCAAATGATGAGCCTTTTCCAACCTGCCTTTTACAAGTATATATATATATATTAGATCTTCTTTTTACCTGCCTCACCTTTACTCCTACACCTGCCCATTAAAGAAATTTGTGATCAAACCAGGTCCTTTGAAGCGCAGTAATTAACACTATTGTTTATCCTTCATCTCACCTCTGGGGTCCAAGCACACCTTTGAAATGTACAAATATTGGCTTTTCTCTGTGTGTTTTTTGGGAACACACACTCAGGGAGCAGGTTTGGAGAACAGGATTTCTGCTTTTCCTGCTGGAATGGAAATTGTGCCCCTCAGCCCCATTCCCCACATCCCACAGGGGCTGGAACCCATCCCTGCCCACCTGCATTGGAATGCTGGAAGAACCTTTTGGAATACCAGAGTGTTGGGAAGGATGAAAGTTTGGCAAGAAAGCCTCACAGATATGTGTGTGCTTGGCAGAAAGATTTTTAAATGCAGAGTCTGATGAAGGAATAGAGATGGAAGCAAGTTTTAATAGAGAAGAAAAGAATTGCTGGGCCAGTCTCACTGGATAACCAAGGAGGCAAAGGCTGTGTTAGTTAGAAGGGGTTTTATGGCTTAGAGCAAAGGAGAAACCCACCCCAAACAAGAAGATAGCAGAGAGCACAGGCAAACAAGGCAGCAAATGTGGCAAGCAGAAAAAAGGTCTCAGAATTTTCTACTGCAAGAAAACTGAAAAACAACTTCTGGCTTAAACTGTAACGTACTGACTTTGAGTGATTGGAGAACAGTGACATGAACATGGTAATTACAGTAGTTATGATGGGCTGTAGGTAAAAGTTAAGGTATGGATTGGTTCTGCTGTATGAAGATGCTCAGCAAAGAAAAGTAAATAATGCATTGTAACCAAAAGAAAAGTATATAATGCAATGTAACCAAAGAAAAGTATAGAATGCATTGTAACCAAAACCAAAGGGTCTCTGATAGCTGTAGGCACAGCTCTGTCACCCAAAACCCTGGACTGCTGTGACATCTTGGGTACAATAAACTGCATTTTGGATACAATAGACTGCATTTTGGAGAGCTGCTGGGAGTCCCATATCCCTCATTTCAGCTCTCACACGGGAGGAGGAGGCTTTGCTGTCCTCAGGGAACGATCTGCACCATGCTGGAACAAATGACAAGGTTTTGTGCTGTTTCTCCTGTCTGACAGCCTCCTCTGAGGGGAATCCTGCAGTCCTCTCCTGAAAGGCAGCCCAGAGGAGGGGAACAGAAGGAAAATGAGAGCAGTTTCTTGGATAAGCTCAGAAGCACAGGCTGGTGTGGCTTGGGAGAGGCCTCGGTGACTTCTCCTGAAATGAGCAAAACTTGGCTTCATTTCATCTGGCTTTGAAGACTGAGATAAAATCCTAAACCCTGTGGCTCCAGGGGATCCTAGGCTGAGCTGCCAAGGCCAAGAGAACTGAGGGCAAACCCGGTTTGGATATTCCTGTCAGAGGAGTGAGGAGCATCCTGATCCCTGAGCGAGCCCAGCCCTGCAGCAGCTCCTGCCAGGGGGGATTTGCTGGAGAAAATCCCAGCTCTCCATCAAGCTGAGGCTGCAGGAGGGCTCTGTCAGGGATGGAGGCAGGGGGAACGTGCTGCTGCTGTTTGGGAGCAGGACTGATGAGATGTGATCCTTCCTGCTGAAATCCCCTGTTATCCTGGGGTCAGGGGCTGGGCAGAGCAGAGCTCTGAGCTGAGCACAGGGCCAGCTGGGAGGGCTCCTCTGGCACAGACAGCTTCTATGGAAAATCCTTTCCTTGGGATTGTTCCTCCTGAGAAGCTGGGAGGCCTCAGGAACAAAATGCAAACAATGGTTATCTGCTGCTGTGGGATGCAACAGGTGCATCTGGGATTGGGCTCATGGGGTTGTTTCTGATTAATGGCCAATCACAGTCAGCTGGCCCGGACAGAGAGCCGAGCCACAAACCTTTGTTATCATTCTTTGCTATTCTATTCTTAGCCAGCCTTCTGATGAAATCCCTTCTTCTATTCTTTTAGTATAGTTTTAATGTAATATATAAAATAAAATAATCAATCAGCCTTCTGAACCATGGAGTCAGATCCTTGTCTCTTCCCTCATCCTGGCACCCCTGTGAGCACCGTCACAGGGATCCACACCCCCTGGGAATCACCTGGGTCCTGGGCTGTGTGACACGTGTGTGTGACATGTGTGTGATGTGTGTGACCCCTGTGTGCCCTGTGTTTGAGGACACCCTCCCCCACAGAACCAGGGCTCAGTGGACATTTGCCAGCTCTACCCTGACTAAAGTACATTGAAATATTATTTCAGGTATTTCTGTTGTGATTCCATGTGAGCTCAGCCATCTTGAATCGTTCCTTTAATTATTAAATGAATGAATGCCACGCAGGAACTGACTTCTGCACAGGTCACAGGTTGGAGGAGATCATTCCAAAAGCTCAACAGCTTGGGATCATCATGGAATCCAGGGTTGGATGGGGTTGGAGGGACCTCAGAGCCCATCCATGGCAGGGACACCTCCCACTGCCCCAGGTACTCCCAGCCCGCGTGTCCAGCCTGGCCCTGGGCACTGCCAGGGATCCAGGGGCAGCCACAGCTGCTCTGGGCACCTGTGCCAGGGCTGCCCACCCTGCCAGGAACAATTCCCCATTCCCAATATCCCATCCCACCCTGCCAGGGAGCAATTCCCAATTCCCAATATCCCATCCCACCCTCCCAAGGAACAATTCCCAATTCCCAATATCCCATCCCACCCTCCCAAGGAACAATTCCCAATTCCCAATATCCCATCCCACCCTCCCAAGGAACAATTCCCAATTCCCAATGTCCCATCCCACCCTCCCAGGGAGCAATTCCTGATTCCCAATCTCTGCTCTAAATCCAAACCTCCCCACTTGCTCGGCAAGCTCCCCACCCAAAGGTGTCCCCAGACCAAAGCACGGCTGACCAGCTGTCCATGGGCATCCCACACCCCTCTGGGGTCCCACACCAAGCCCACCCAGCCCTGGGGGTGTCTCAGGGCTCTGTGGCCCCTGCAGTGCCCAGCACACCCCACATCCCACACCGTGCTTATCCCGGGAGCTCCCCCTGCTCCGTGCAATCCCAGCAGCTCCGAGCAGGCCCACAGCTGGAAGCACTGCTCTCCTTTAACTCCCAGAGCTCAAATTATTATTATTATTGTGTCTTGGAAGGCATCAACAGCGTATTAAGTGCTTTAAAGTGATGCTTAAAGAGCTGGGAGCCCTGGGCTGCTGAGCGAAGAGCGCGGCGGAGGCAGCACCCCGGGAAGGGCTGGGAAGGGCTGCAGGCACCACCTGCCATTAATTACCTGCCTTTGATCCTCCTGCCCTTTGTGCCATTTAGTTTTTCTTCGGGAAACTGATTTCCAGGGCTCGCTGGTAGGAACTGGCTGCCTAGAGCCGGGCCAATTAAACAGTTTTCTGCACATTGATTCATTCTCAACTGCTCGCTTTCATTACGCTAAAATGATGGCTGATGTATTTCTCATTTACCGGGTTATTATCAATTCCTCAGCCTCGTCTGAAGGCCAAATGCGCTGTGATAGAAACAGGAATCCAATAAAAGCGTTCACAAGCTATTGGGATACAGGGGGAAGAGATTTAAATGGAGCTTTGTGGGAGGAACAGGGAAAAGAGGAGCAGCACAATGGAAATCCGAGAGCAAAGCTGCTCCTTCAGTAAAGGGAATATCCTGGACAGACACAGGATTGTGTCTGGGAACTCCAGGTCCCCCCTTGTCCACCTGGGCTTTGATTTTGTCATAAATTTAAAGTCTGGGGCTATTTTTCATTTCCCAGTTGGCTTTTGAGCTTTTATCAGAGCTGTGGCTGCCCCTGCATCCCTGGCAGTGCCCAGGGCCAGGCTGGACACTGGGGCTGGGAACAAACTGGGACATGGGAGGTGCCCCTGCCATGGCAGGGGTGGCACTGGGTGGCATTTAATGTCCTTCCCAGCCCAAACTGCTCTGCAATGCCATTACATTTCCTAAATATTAGATGAGCAGAGTTCAGCAAATTTCCTTCCAACATTCCTGCTCGGCCAACATTTTTTGGTACAGAGAAGAAGATCCCAGCAGAAGAATCCCTTCTATCCCTCATCAATTTACACCCCAGGCTGGTTTGCTCTCCCTGGCACGGCACTTTCTGATGGATATTCCCTCTTTTATGTAAGGCTTTTCCCTAAAGGCACCCAGGAATGGATCAGCCCCAGGTTCTTCCTCCCTGGAGCCCTCGGGAGCAGCTGGGTGGTGCCTGTGGGTCAGGAGCAGGCAGGGAATACTGGCAATAGACCATGGCCAGAGTAAAATTTAGTTACATTTCTTTCATAGGAAAGAGCTTTAAATAAGAAGAGATTATTAAAATGGATAAATGGCTTGCATTGGTATGGTAAAGAAGATAGTTTGTCTAGTTGGCTTAAACTGAGGTGGTTCTTAGCCAACTGTCAGGCAGCTCCTTTTCCATAGACCCTTTTTTTGTTGATTACCTAGGATTTTCAGCTGCATTGCATGAGCAAAATTAATAATAAGAATAAAATTAATATAAAGAATATATTAAAGAATATTTATAAAAAAGAATTATAATAAGAATAACATTTATAGTTTTGCAGAATAAGACTAATAGCTTTGCAGAATAAAATTAATAGTTTTGCAGAATAAAACTAATCATTTTGCAGAATAAAATGAATAGTTTTGCTGCTGCTGCTGCATCCAACAGCTCCTGTCGTGTGCCAGGAGCAGCCTGAGGTCATTCCATGCTCGGTGCCAGTGCCAGCCCCTCATGGTGACACTGGTGGTGTTTCTTATTGATGGCTGATATTTAAAACACCCCATGGAAAAGCAGATTTTTCCATGGAAATAGGCGTTCCTCAAGTGCCACCTGCTGTACCGGCTGCAGCAGGACACGGAGTGGGGAATCCCTCCAGCAGCCTCATTGCAAATTCCAGCCCTGGCAGCAGGAAAACACAGCCCTGTCCTCCCTGATTACCGGGGACATTCCCTAGGTGGGAATTTGCACGGCCCCCTGCCCGGGCGCCCCAGCTCTGCTTTACACTTGTACAAATAAACAGCAACGGCGCTGTCATCTCCTTATCGCCCTGAGAGGCACTGATGGAAACCAGCTCCAGAGGCAGATCCCAGATGATTTTTCCACAGGATGTGGCTGCAAGAAGGAGAGAGAGAATAAAAACTGCCATTTGCTGCAAACAAACACACAGCAGGGATGTGGTTCGGGAATGCTGGGCCACCCAAGCACTGCAGATCCTGGCAGGTCACACCCAGGCCAGGGAAAAGCAGCAAGGGAATATCAGAGATGGTTTGAAAGGAGATATTGAGGATAGGCACAGCCCTGGCACCCTGGGGACACCCAGGGGACAGGGGACAATGTCCCAGTGCTGGCACAGACCCACCCACAAACCATGGCGTGGTCATTAATCCAAATAAAAATATTTATTTAAATAATGGATTGGCTCAAACACTCCCGCACTGATTGTTATCCCAAAGATATTGGGACAGGTTCATCCCCAGAGGGTGCTGGCACTGCCCAGATCCCCAGGGAACGGGCACAGCCCTGAGGCTGCCAGAGCAGCTCCAGGGGGGTTTGGATAGCTCTGCCAGGGATGCCCAGGGTGGGATTTGGGGTGTGTGCAGGGCCAGGGGCTAGGCTGGGAGATCTTTGGGGTCTGTACAGCTCAGGACATTCCCTGACTGTGACTCTGTGACACCTGAGCGTCCCTGTCCCCTCGGGATGTCACTGGCACCGTGCCCAAGGACAGCCAGCCCAGCCCGGCCTGGCCTAGCACGTCTGTGGCAAGGAGGGTTTAGGATTAGGATGGGATTTGGGGTGTGTACAGGGCCAGGGGCTGGATCAATGATCCTTGTGAGTCCCTCCAGCCCAGGACATTCCCTGACTGTGACTCTGCGGCCCCTGAGCGCTCCCTGTCCCCTCGGGATGTCACTGGCACCGTGGCCAAGGAGAGCCAGCCCAGCCCGGCCCGGTGTGTGTGTGGCAAGGACGCTTTGTGGGGTGGCTGCTCAGAGCCCTCAGCAGCCGGGGCACTGTGGGGCTGCTCTGCTGGGAGGGAACAGCCCAGAGCTCCCGTGAGGGACGGGCAGCTGTGAGACAGGGCACAGACAGACACACAGAACGGCTGGGGGCACCGGAGATTAAACCCCTTAAATCCACCCAGTGCCATGGCAGGGACACCTCCCATTGTACCAGGTGCTCCAGCCCGGCCTTGGGCACTGCCAGGCATCCAGGGCAGCCACAGCTGCTCTGGGCACCAGTGCCAGGGCCTGCCCACCCTCACACGGCCCCGTCCTGCCCCGCTCCCGTTCCCTTTTCTTGTTCCCTTTTCCCTTTTCCTTTCCCATTCCCGTTCCCATTCCTTTTTCTCTTTTCCCTTTTTCTTTTTTCCCCTTTTCCGTTTCTCTTTTCTTTTTCCCTTTCCCTTTTCTCTTTTTCCTTTTCCCTTTTCCCTCTTCTCTTTTTCCTTTTCCCTTTTCCCTCTTTCTCTTTTCCCTTCACTTTTCCTCTTTTTCTTTTTCTTTTTTTTTCTTTTTCTTTTTCTTTTTCTTTTTCTTTTTCTTTTTCTTTTTCTTTTTCTTTTTCTTTTTCTTTTTCTTTTTCTTTTTCTTTTTCTTTTTCTTTTTCTTCTCTTTTTCTTTTTCTTTTTCTTCTTTTCCCGCCGCCCGCCCTCCCCTCCGCCAGGGGGCGCTCGGGCCCCGCTCCCCCCCCACCCTGCGGCCGAGGCGTCCGCGTCGCTGCCTGAGCGGAAGGCGCGCGGGCGGGGCGGGGCGGGGCGCAGGCGCGCGGCGGGCAGCCCGCGCGGCGCAGGGCCCGGGTCCTGCGTGTGGCGGCGGCGCTCGGCCCGGCCCGGCTCGGCCCGAGATGGCGACCAAGAACTTCCGCGTGAGCGACGGCGACTGGATCTGCCCCGACAAGAAGTGAGCGCACGGCCGGGAGCGGGCCGGGGAGCGGGGCAGGCGGCGGCGGTGCGGCCGGGGAGCGGGACGGGGAGCGGGAGCGGGGCTCCGGGAGCCGCGGCCGCTGCCTCGGGGGACACGCGGGCCCGGTCTCACGGAGCCGGCTCTCGGTGTGGGACGGGGTCGGGGTAAATCGCGGCGCTCGGCTCGGGGTGAGCCCCCGGCGCTGGAGCGGGTTCCGGCCCCCGTTAATGCCGGCCCTCGTGCTCTGCTCCGTGCCCAGGTGCGGGAACGTGAACTTCGCCAGGAGGACGAGCTGTAACAGATGCGGCAGAGGTGAGTTCCCGGCTCACACACACATCTTCCCCCCGTCTCCTTCTGCCCCGTAAAACTGCTCTAAAAATTCCTCTCGAACCTCAAACTGTTTGAGAAGTTCTTTTATTTGTGTTTAAAAGACTCTGCGATGTTTCCGGTGAGTTCCGAGCTGCCGTTTCAGGCGCTCTTGTGTCTCTCCCCGCAGAGAAGACGACGGAGGCCAAGATGATGAAGGCGGGGGGGACGGAGATCGGGAAGACGCTGGCCGAGAAGAGCCGGGGGCTGTTCAGCGCCAACGACTGGCAGTGCAAAACGTAGGCACCGACCCACGGCTGCTGCCTGTCCCTGGGAACTCCCTGTGCTGCCGGACAGCAGGGCTCTGGGCCACGGCCCCGGGCTGTGCTCTGGGAGCGGCGCTCCTTGGCTGCACCTTAATTAGCAGAGCAGCAGAAACGGCAGCGCTGCCCAGGAGAAAGGCCAGGTTTGCTAAGCTGGGACACTGCCCTGGTTTGGAGGGAATGTGGGGATGGCACTGCCACCCTCATGGCTTTGGGAGGTGCTGCCTTCCCTGGCAGGGTGGGCAGGCCCTGGCACAGGGTGCCCAGATTTGCTGTGGCTGCCCCTGGATCCCTGGCAGTGCCCAAGGCCAGGCTGGACACCGGGACAGTGGGAGGTGTCCCTGCCATGGCAGGGTGGCACTGGGTGGGCTGTAATGTCCCTTCACACCCAGACCAGCTGTGGCTCTGGGATTCTTGGATGTGGCAATTCCAGCAAGCACCTGGCCTGGCACCAGCAGCTCTTCCCCTGCAGGGCAGGGAACAGAGCTGGGAAGGGGCTGGAGCCCCAGGAGAGCCTGAGGGAGCTGGGAAAGAGCTCTTCTGTGCAGCTGTGCTCCTGCCCATTGATTTGACATCTTCCCCATGTTTGTCCAGTGCTGTCACCTTCCCCAGTGCTGTGTCCCCACCCTTGTATTCCCAGACTGAAGGGAAACCTTTTAGCCCCAGTCTGAAGGATAACATTCCCAATCCAAGGATAACCTTTTATTCCCAGTCTGAAGGGTAAGGTTTTATTCCCAGTCTGAAGGGTAAGGTTTTATTCCCATCTGAAGGATGTTTTATCCCCAGTCTGAGGGATGCTTAATCCCCAGTCTGAAAGATAAGGTTTTATTCCTAGTCTGAGGGTTGTTTTATTCCCATCTGAGGGATGTTTTATTCCCATCTGAAAGATAAGGTTTTATTCCTGTCTGAAGGGTGTTTTATTCCCATCTAAAGGATGTTTAATCCCCAGTCTGAGGGATGTTTTATTCCCAGTCTGAGGGATAAGGTTTTATTCCCATCTGAAGGGTAAGGTTTTATTCCCATCTGAAGGGTAAGGTTTTATTCCCACCTGAAGGGTAAGGTTTTATTCCCATCTGAAAGATTAGGTTTTATTCCCACCTGAAGGGTAAGGTTTTATTCCCATCTGAAAGATTAGGTTTTATTCCCATCTGAAGGGTAAGGTTTTATTCCCATCTGAAGGATTATGTTTTATTCCCATCTGAAGGATTATGTTTTATTCCCATCTGAAGGGTAAGGTTTTATTCCCATCTGAAGGATTAGGTTTTATTCCCATCTGAAGGGTAAGGTTTTATTCCCATCTGAAGGGTAAGGTTTTATTCCCATCTGAAGGATTAGGTTTTATTCCCACCTGAAGGGTAAGGTTTTATTCCCACCTGAAGGGTAAGGTTTTATTCCCATCTGAAGGGTAAGGTTTTATTCCCATCTGAAGGGTAAGGTTTTATTCCCATCTGAAAGATTAGGTTTTATTCCCACCTGAAGGGTAAGGTTTTATTCCCATCTGAAAGATTAGGTTTTATTCCCACCTGAAGGGTAAGGTTTTATTCCCATCTGAAGGATTAGGTTTTATTCCCATCTGAAGGGTAAGGTTTTATTCCCATCTGAAGGGTAAGGTTTCCGTGTCTGTGTCTCCCTGCAGCTGTGGCAATGTGAACTGGGCGCGGCGCTCGGAGTGTAACATGTGCAACACCCCCAAGTACGCCAAGCTGGAGGAGAGGACAGGTGAGCTGGGGGTGCCTCAGTGCTGGCACTGCTGGCACAAGGGGCTCTGGGAAGCAGAGTGGGCATTCCTTGTGTTCCCTGGACTGGCACAGTTCATACAAGGTGCAGGTTCTTGGCCTCAGTGAGTTTCGGTGCTGAGGGAAGTGGTGGCTCCGAGTGGGAAATCAGCCTGAGCTGCCCCTGTGTTGGATTTTGGTGTCAAGACTTTGGAAGCCATGTTTAATTAATCTGCTGAGGCCTCCCGTGGGCTGGCCACGTACAGATAAGGCTGTTATCTGCTCAGGAGGGCTGGGGCTCAGTTTCAGCTCTCCTGAGGGAACATGAGCCCCGAGGGAACTGGGGCAGGATCTCCTTACAGCTCCTGCACTCTCCCCTGTGCACATGGGATCAGGCAGGGAATGCACTGCAGGACTGGAGCAGGGCAGGGACTTTGGAGCACAGGGTGGAACTCAGAGGCACAGAAATAAAGGAGCCTGGAGAAAAGCACAGAGCTAGTTACTCGAAAGGAAAAAAAAATATTGAGTATTGTGAAAATAGTAAAGGATATTAAATAATATAATCATATTTCATATAATGATTATAATTGTAAATAATATATCCATGTATTTATTATTTAAATAAGTTATTGAAGTACTTAGTACTTAATTAAGTTGATAAATACTTTTAGTGTTCCTAATCCATTATTTTAATTGGATTTGTGAGAAACTGCATTTAATAAACGTACGTGGGAACAATTCCTGTTCCTCCTGAGATCCTGTTACATCCTTATGGCAGATTTGTGGTCCCCTGAGGGTTTCCAGAGCCCCTGTGGAGGTTTCTGTGCTGCAGGCAGCTGAAGGCATTGTGTTGTTTTGCCCCTTTCTCAAGGCTATGGAGGAGGATTCAATGAGCGGGAGAACGTGGAATACATAGAGCGGGAGGAGTCCGACGGGGAGTATGATGAGGTAAGGGAGGGCAGGGATTGCTCTGGGCAGACTCTTGTTGTGTTTAAGGATATCCCATAAAATTGAAATGCAGAATGCTCACATTCCCGTTCATCTCTGTGGAGGCTCATTGTCCCCAAGACAAGCATCTCTTTAAAAGTTCCTTGCTGCTAATTGATGTTCCATAGTGCTCCCCTTTCCCTTGGGTCAAGATCCTATTTAAAATTCATGATTATTTATTTTCTTATAGAAGTGTTATCAAAATTACAGTTGGCGATTTATTTTTGATTAAATCCTGTTCTAATCCTGGCACAAAATTCCTCAGTTTGGGCGCAAAAAGAAAAAGTACCGGGGGAAGCCAGTGGGCCCTGCCTCCATCCTGAAGGAAGTGGAAGATAAGGAGTCTGAGGGGGAGGATGAGGACGATGAGGATGAAGATCTCTCAAAGTATAAATTGGATGAGGTAGGATGGTTTGTTTCTTGAAGCAGTTTTTAGTCATGATTTCAGGGCTGCCCAGAAGCAGAAGGGCTGGTCAGTGTTTTCAGCTGCCTTTAGAGCAGAACTCTGGCAATAACGGTGCCCAAAGCTGCTGGAAGAGATGTGCACAAGCTGTGCTTTGTTCTAAATACCTGCACTCAAAAATGGGCAGTCTTAAATCATCAGTGACAAGGCTGAGATCAGAACTCAGAACTCCAAGATGTTTATTTGAACCTGGATGTGTGGTTACCATGTATAGCACGTGCTCTTGAGTTTTTCCTAGGCTTTTCAAACCACATCAGATTTAATTTTTATAAAGTGAAATAAAATATTCTGAGGGGTTTTTTTCATCTTTTCTGAGCTATAGTGAGTATCATTTATTGGATTTTCTACATCTTTGGGCAGCAGCCTTGCAGAGAGGTGCAGATGGTGCTGTTTTACACAGCCATCACCAAACTTTGCATATGAGATCTGTCTCTGCAGAGTTGGGCTTTGCTTAGAGATTCTGAGGGTGAAAATTCATTTAAGTGGTAAAAATGTGTCTGTGTGCTCATTAACTCTATTAAATAATGGGGGGTTTGATTCAATACCAATTTCAGTCACTCTTTACTGCTTAAAATTGTGGGGTCTCATTAAATTCCATTCAGTTTTCAAAGGCCGGGAAAGAACGTGAAATAAAGTCTGAGATACGTAAAAACTGAAGGGGAGCTGAAAGCATTGCCTGAGTGTGCTGTGTTGTGCCTGTGCAGGATGAGGATGAAGATGATGCTGACCTGTCCAAGTACAACCTGGATGCCAGTGAGGAGGAGGACACCAACAAGAAGAAGAAGACGCCGAGGCGCAGCCGCTCCAAGTCCCGCTCCTCCCACTCGCGCTCGTCCTCGCGCTCATCCTCTCACTCGAGCTCAAGGTCTAGGTCCAGGTAAACGGGTACAGGTCCAGGGTAACGCCAGGCAAAATGTCAGTATCTGACTTCCTTATTTACTTTGTTTCATTGCCTTACAGTTGTGTGATGATGTAATTAACTCTCCCTTTACAGAGGTGGTGATGCTCTGCCTGAGCTGCAGCAGGGAGGCTCTCTGGGGCTTCTTTAGTGATTTAAGTTGATATTTAGTGGAATCCTTCAGAGAAATGGAATAATGTAATTTATTTTCAGGTTTTCAGGCTCGTTGGCCACGTGTGGTTCTGTTGTTGGACAGAGGGGGGCACTGCTGGAGTGGGAAGAGGTGGCAGAAGAGGCAGTGACAGTGCAGCCCAGGCAGATTCAGGGAAAGGACACAGTGGGAATATCCTGGGAATAAAGACAAGAAACTTGAACTTGAGTTAATGGCAAGTAACAAAGTTTTAAATGCAATGGCAATGTTGTCAGAACCTTCCTATCCCTGGAACTGTTCAAGGCCAGGCTGGACAGAATTGAGATGAGCTTTAAGGTCCCTCCCAACACAAAGCACTCTGGAATTCTCTAATAACACGGAAGGTTTATAGGGGACCTCACAAAGGTCTGCTGGGCAGGCTTAAGCTCTCTCATTGCTATTTAAATTCAGTAATAAATGAACAGTTCAGTCAGTGCTTTGAAATTGGGTGATGTCAATATTGGAGCTTTTGAGCTGCCTTACAGCTCATGCAAGGAGGATCCTGATTATTCAGAACAAGCTCCCAGGGTCATTTATTAAATTCACATCTGTAAAGTTCAAGTTTCTTCTAATCTTCCCAGCTTCATCATTGCCCCTCTGTGCTCTCAGTGCTGTCACTGCCCAAATTCTGCAGCCCCAGCCTCTGGCTTGGCTTCTCCCCATCACTGTTGGCTCTTGCTCCTGCTGCCTCTTCTGTTCCTCAGCCTCCCCTGCTTCCCCCTGCTCAGAGTAGTGTGAGTGCAGTGCTTGGCTGGGAGGCTCCAAGGACACTCAACAACCTCACCTGCCCATAACTTTGGTCATTAATTCACAAATATTAACAGTGAAGTAGAAAGTAACATGTCCTGAGATTTCAACTTCCTCTTGAACTTTTTGCTTTTAGCTACAGATAATTAGAAATATCAGTTGCCATTTGTGGATGCCTTTTTTGTGGTTTTTAAAAAGGTTTAAATGCAATTTCCTAGCTAGGAAATGTTCATACTACTGTGTCCTGCACAGTAAAATGAGAAAGCTGTGGTAACAGTATAAACTCAGAGGCTGACAGCAAGTGGAATGTATTTTACCTGAAAATGTTATTAGAATTTGTTTTCAATGCTTTTATTTCCAGTGGTTGCTGGAGCGTGCTGCCATTGTTAAATTCCTCTTGTGGTTTGTGCTTTAGAGAAAATCCATCAGTGAAAAACTGGGAAATAATTGTGGCCAGTTACAAGTTGTGGTCGATATGGCAGTATTTTAGCCCCAAATTAACCGCTTAATTTATAATGCAGGGGAAAATCTTTATGCAAATTTGAAGGTGGTTACAAAAGTGCTTGTGAGAACCGGCTGGGGGGAAATTGAACTGCCCAATCCTAATGCTCTCATCTGCTCTGCCTCTGAAGGAAACTGATGGGTTTCCAGTTAAGGCACAAATTAAAACATTGATTTCATTAAATAATGAACAGATAGGAAGTTATTTCTTTTTGCCAGATAACTGCAATCCTGTTTAATTGTTGTGCTTTGTTTTAGGAGCCATAATCTAAAGCTGCCTTTGTAATGTTTTTAATGCCGTGCAGAAGTGTCTGGTTTTAAGTGTGTTGTGGTGATGCTGGGGGCAGGAGGGGATTGGCATTTTCAGACTCAGACTGTGTTGCTTCCTCGTGTCTGCTGCTCTCAGGAGCAGTAACTCTGCTAAATGCAAGTCAGACACTGGAAAAAGATCTCCCGTGTTGTTGCAGGTCCCATTCCAGGAGTTCTTCCAGCTCCAGATCGAGATCCCGCTCCAGCTCCAGGGAACAGTCGCGGTCCCGTGGGTCCAAATCCAGGTGAATGAGGTACCGGCCTGTCCCTGCACAGACACAGGGCGCAGGCTGCAGCTGCTCTGGCCCCGCCGTAAGGCTGTGCTGCTCAGACAAACATTAACTGCTTTTTGTCTTGGAAGTCAGCCCTGCTGGGTCTCTGCACCGGGTGTTGCCACCACAGCTGAGTTCACTGAGGAGCAGAGGTTTTGGTGCCAGAGGTTAAGTCCGGCCTAAGCCGGACGAGCGGACGCCACCGAGCTGCAGTGGAGGAAGAAGGATTTCAGTGCATGGTTCCCTGCTGCAGGCATTTGGGTGCTTTTCCTGTTTCCACTGGGGCTGCTTGAGCTGGAGGAGCGTTAGAAATGCCACTGTCCTTCTGGTTTTGTGTTCAGTGAGAATTCTGCACCTTCCATGAGACAGGGCAGCCGTTCCTGTATAAACCTGGGGGATCGTAGGAACATGTTGGTAGGAAATGGTGGGAGAGGCTGAGAGCAGTCAGAGTGATTTGTGTAGAGCATCACTGAGCTGGGCACAGGAACAAAAGCGTGTTTGAGGTGTCCTTGCACAGGCATTCCATTGGCAGAACATTGCCTCTCTGATGGAATGAAGGGCTGTCCCTTCTCCATGCATGCAGAGAATCCCAAAATTCTAAACGAGGTTGGGAAGGACAATCACAAATGGTGCAATCACCTCTTGGGGGCAGGGACGTGCTGTGGATTATCCCGTGAGGGTCAGCACAGGATGGAATCCATGCTTTTGGGAAGAGGAAAGGTGTCCCTGTGCCCCACCAGAGGGGTACTGTGTTCCAAGAGATGTTTTTATATATTCTGGCTCTATTCTGAAAGGTTTTTTTGTAGTGTTTTGGTTGAGGAAGGTTTTAGTCTCTTCAGAAACGTAGTTTGAGATCTGTAAATATAACAGCTGGATTTGTTACTGTTTGGTCAAATGAACATGCAGTGTGAAATGTCCATTAGGATAAAGTGAACCATGGTAAATCAGCTTTAGATCTCTGGTTTCCAGGTTATTCTGATGTGTGAATTTACCTGCTGAGGAAGGTCCTTACAGAGGCACTTCCCAGCAGTTGCCAGTGCTTTTTTCCCAAAATGGCTCATTTTGGTAAAGGCTGGGGAGAGCTTTCCAAACCATTGGTGGTCCATTTACCAGGAAACACTACTTAGCAGAATTTCTTAGGCAAGCTGCCCTGGCAGTAGCAGTGTTCTTGGCAGAGTAAGTATGGAAGCCTCTCATGTTTATTTTCCATACCCTTGGAGAAAATAGAGTAGTGAATGTTGATGAAAACTGTCTCTGCTTGTTCTGTCTTTGTGCCTTCTCCATGGTCCCAGAATTAAATGTGATTTATTTCTCAATCAATAAAGATCCAGCTCCAGGTCCTACAGGGGGTCTTCCACCCCAAGGAAAAGATCTGGCTCCAGCTCTCGCTCCTCGTCTTCCCCCGAGAGAGGCAAGAAGCGAAGCCGCTCTAGATCCTCTTCCTCTGGTGATCGCAAAAAAAGGCGCTCGAGATCACGGTCACCCGAAAGGTTTGGGTTTATGTAGAATAAGAATGGCTGTATTGACATGTGTGATGGTTTATTGTAGTTATCCAAGGACTGAGGTTCACTGGGAAGCTATCGAATCCGAGCAGTTACTCTCATAGTAAAAGTAGTTTCCTCACTTGCCCTACTCTTACTTTTGTTCACCCCTTTGTAATTGCTTTTTTTAATAATTTCCCCCCCTCCTTCCCCCCATGAAAGCCCTCCTGGTAGGAGCATGTTCTGTATAAAGACCTGGCTCACCCTTCTTTCAGTGTGTGACAGTGTTAATGTGTTCATTAATGAATTATTTTCTTAAATACTGCAATGAAATAGAAACTGTATTCTACTCTCAGTATTAAACTTAGACTTTTAGTGTTAAATTAGATGCTTAAAGTTACTTGTATATTCTTGTAAGGCCCCCATGAGATATACTTGGCTTCCAGCTATGGTAGGATGCTGCTCAGAGTGGGTGCCAGGATGAATCTGAGCTCATTTCTGTGCATGCTTTCTCCATTTGTATCTTGCAGACGCCGCAGATCTTCCTCCGGATCCTCCCATTCTGGTTCCCGTACGAGTTCTAAAAAGAAATAATGTGTAAAAGCTCACACTTACAAAAACCCACCAAAATTCCAGTCAGTGCATGAGACATTTTTAAGAAGTTGGTGTCTTACTTGGTCAGAAGTGCTCAATCTGCTAGTAGAGGTGCATGTCTGTCCTGGCTTTCTGGCAAACTGCAGCTTTGTTCATCCATCACCCAAACCCGCAGTAGCATTTTAAGCCATAAACTCCCCGGCACAGGGGGAAGTTCTGTGGTGTGGGGGGGTTTTGTTATTTTTCAAGATCAGTTCCTCCATTGCTGGCTCCCTCAGCTGGAGGAGCAGGTTGGGAATGCCCTGGCACAGCCCTTTGTGCGAGGAGAAGCCGTGAGTTTTGCAGAGCAGGATGGAGCTCCCGTGGGACCACAGCAGGGGCAGGGCTGGGGGACCTGGGCCAGCAGTGGGGCCTCGGGCTGAGCAGTTTTTGTTTTGCCACGTAGCAGTGCCAGTGCAGATGGACGCCCCTCTCTAGCAGCTCAAACCCCTGGTCCATCATGATTCCAGAGGGAATTAGCCTCATTCCTGGCGAGGGAGGACGTTTGCAGCCAGCACAGTGTTGTGGCTGTGGTGGCTTCCAGAGCCCGGACTCCGGGATCCCTCCTTCCAAACGGAGCGGTTGGGATCTGCTCTTGGGCTGGAGGAGTGTGGAACTGGCTCCTTGGAATCAAGGGAAGCTTCTGCAGGCCGCCTGTAAAATTTCCTTTGAGGCTGACTAAAATTTTCAAGGTATCTTAATTTTATTTTTCTTTAAAAATGAGAATGAATAAACTGTGTAGAAAGTTCTGGCATCTTCAACGTCTTCTTCATCGATCATTCTTTTTCCCTTCAACATAATTTATGGCTTAAAATGCTTTATGGAATCCATTTGAGTACAAAACTTGGTCTCTCTTGAGCTCCGTTTGGTTAAGAAAGGTTTAAGTTTCTTCAGTGCCATCACAAGGTAAGTATGGTAAGGAAAACTCTTCTTCTTAAGCAAGCAAAGAGCAATATACCTTCATTTATTTCAGTAATAAAACTGCCAGATTTGCTGCTTGTTTTGATAAGCTGCACAGAAACAAACGGAGCAAAATCGAAAAACTCCATTCTGCTTTATTTTTCTCTTTTTTTTCTTTTTTTTGAGCCATGTCTTTTGACTGGTGTAGAAGCAAAATGTTTTTGGTGTAGAGGTATTTTGATAAATCTCTTTGCAGAAAAAATGCAGTTCCTTCTTTAATGCTTTCTTTTCTCTCTAATTTCCATGCTAAATGTGTGTAGGTTGCACAAGAGCAGGTTAGTCTGTAACTGTGCCTCTGACTTCAACGTCCAACTAAACTGTAAAACCAGATCAAGTAGACGCTCTGTTGTTAGCCTTGGGTTTTCTTGTGCTTTGTATCCCAATTGTTGCTGTACTTAACAGATGGGAGGTTTTAAAGTTAGCAACTGATAAGCCACAGGCAAAGGAGGTGGAGGATGGTTCATTTGGCTTAGAGAACGTGTAAGGCAAAATGATGCTGTAGACAAGTGTAAATAAAACCTGTGAGTCAGCTGTGCTCGAGTGCTTTGTCTTGGGGCCACTCAGACTTCTCTGTCACCTTCACTGACTCTGATCCCTGTCACACCCACCTACCCTGGTTCCCTGTCACCTGCCCTGACCCTGATCCTGTGAGTCAGCTTACCTGGCCCATGGCTCCCACACATTGACAGTGTTGCAATCCTTTAACTCTTAAAAACAGGTTTTAATTTCAACAGCAAAAGACTTAAAAAACTTCCAGGTGCTTTCAGAGAAGCATGGAATATCTTGAGCTGGATGAGACCCACAGGGATCATTGACCCAGACCCCCCAACAATCCCACCCTGGGGAGCCTGGGCACTGCCCAGCACCCTCTGGGGAAAGAACCATTCCCAAAATCCACCCTGAGCTGCCCTGGCCCAGCCTGAGGCCGTTCCCTCTGCGCCTGTTCCCTGGAGCACAGCCCGAGCCCCCCGGCTGTGCCCTCCTGTCAAGAGCTGTGCAGAGCCACAAGGGCCCCTGAGCCTCCTTTGCTCCAGGCTGAGCCCCTGCCCAGCTCCTCAGGGATTCTGCAGCCCCTGCCCAGCTCCTCAGGGATTCTGCAGCCCCTGCCCGGCTCCTCAGGGATTCTGCAGCCCCTGCCCGGCTCCTCAGGGATTCTGCAGCCCCTGCCCGGCTCCTCAGGGATTCTGCAGCCCCTGCCCGGCTCCTCAGGGATTCTCCAGCCCCATCCCAGCTCCTCAGGGATTCTGCAGCCCCTGCCCGGCTCCTCAGGGATTCTGCAGCCCCTGCCCAGCTCCCTCAGGGACTCTGCAGCCCCTGCCCAGCTCCTCAGGGATTCTCCAGCCCCTGCCCGGCTCCCTCAGGGATTCTCCAGCCCCTGCCCAGCTCCTCAGGGATTCTCCAGCCCCTGCCCAGCTCCTCAGGGATTCTCCAGCCCCATCCCAGCTCCGTTCCCTGCCCAGCCCGGTTCCCGCTCCCTTCCCGCGGGCTCTGCCCGCTCTCGCTCCAGCTCCGCCCCGGGGCGGGTCCCGCCCGTCCCTCTCTCACATAAATCGGCGGCGGAGCGCTGCCGGCTCCGTGCCCGCTCCGTGGTCGCTGCGCGCGGGCGCTGCCGGCTCCGTGCCCGCTCCATGCGGGCTCTGCCGGCTCCGGGATGAGCCCGTGGCAGCAGCGCCCGCCCAACGGCAGCGCGGCCGGCGGGCCGGGCCCGCGGGGCAACGGCACGGGCCGGGCGGAGCGCGGCAGCGCCGTGTCCGTGGCCATCCCGCTGACCATGATGCTGACGGGCGTCGCGGGCAATGCGCTGGCCATGCTGCTCGTGTCCCGCAGCTACCGCGCCAAGGGCAGCCGCAGGAAGCGCTCCTTCCTGCTGTGCATCGGCTCCCTGGCGCTCACCGACATGCTGGGCCAGCTGCTCACCAGCCCCGTCGTCATCTCCGTGTACCTGTCTGGCCGGCCCTGGGCGGCCATGGACCCCTCGGGCCGCCTCTGCGACTTCTTCGGCTTCAGCATGACGGTGTTCGGGCTGTGCCCGCTGCTGATCGCCAGCGCCATGGCCGTGGAGCGGGCGCTGGCCATCCGCGCCCCGCACTGGTACGCCAGCCACATGAGCCCGCGGGCCACCGAGCGCGGCCTGGCCGCCATCTGGGCCGCCGGCGTGGCCTTCGCGCTGCTGCCGCTGGCCGGGCTGGGCCGCTACGCGCTGCAGTGGCCCGGCACCTGGTGCTTCATCAGCACGGCCGGCGGCAGCGCCTTCGCCGCCGCCTTCGCCGCGCTGGGGCTGCTGTCCCTCGTGGTGACCGGCGCCTGCAACCTGGCCACCATCGAGGCGCTGGTGTCGCGCTGCCGAGCCAAGGCCGGCGCGCCTCAGCCCGGCTCGCGCTGGGGCCGCATCGCCACCGAGACGCTGCTGCAGCTGCTGGGCATCATGTGCGTGCTCTCGGCCTGCTGGGCACCGCTGCTGGTAGGTGAGCCCCTACCCGGGCTGCCCTCCGCGTCCTCGGGGGCGGGAGCGGCGGGGCCGGCACGGGGAGGCTCCGGGGACATCCATGGACTGCGGGGACAGGGGTGGGGATCAGGGTGCGGAGCGTGGGACGGGTGTAGGAGAGGAGCTGCGAGAGGCCCCAGAGCGGGACATCCATGGACAGCGGGGACAGGGACAGGGGTGCAGAGCGTGGGACGAGTGTAGGAGAGGAGCTGGGAGAGATCCTAGAGGGGGACATCCATGGACAGCGGGGACAGGGACAGGGGTGCAGAGCGTGGGACGGGTGTAGGAGAGGAGCTGGGAGAGATCCTAGAGGGGGACATCCATGGACAGCGGGGACAGGGACAGGGGTGCAGAGCGTGGGACGGGTGTAGGAGAGGAGCTGGGAGAGGCCCCAGACGAGAGTCCAGTGCAGGCAAACCAGCAACCGGAGACAAAAGGAGAAGAACAAGGTTCTTGTGCAGAGAGAAAAGGGGGATGTGGCAGAGGCTCTGGGAGCAGGATGCTGCAGCCGGATGGGATTTAGGGTTTTTGTTTGCTCCCACCTTGCAGCAAAACTTCTGGCAGTGTTTTATGAGAAAACGCACAAGCCGTGACTTGTGAGTGCCTTGTGGCTGGCAGCCAGCTGTGTTTGATTTACAGCAGCCTTCAGGGCTTGTCTGGCCTGCTCTTTAAGGAACATTGCATTGCTTTTCACTATTTTATTATTCCTTCCTTCAGAACACCTCGTGATGCAGGAGTGGGGGAGGCAGAATGCACATCTCTGCTGAGTGGGACCAGGGCACACCCGGGGGCTGGAATCCCAAAAGCCTGGGTTATTCTGTCAAGGACTAGTAGGATTTTAGGAGAATTTGTTCTCGGGCTCTCTGAGCACAATGGGCTGAAGCTGGTTGAGGAAATGCTGAGGTTATGTGAAAGGTTCTTTCTGCCTGGAGAAGGCGTTTCCTTCATGTCCTGTCACCCCTGAGGGTTCCACCAGCCTTGCAGCATGAGCGGAGAGCCCTGAGGTGGGGGAGGCATTTCCTCCTCCCTCATAACCAGGTAAACCAGTGAGGAAGCATGGATTCCGCTTGGTGGTTTGGTGCCCTGGGCATTTCTGTGGTTTCAGAGGCAGGAGTGAAGCCACAGGCACGAGGGGTTTCAGCAGCACTTCCCTTCCCTCTGCGGCAGCAGCAACACTTGGAGGTGCGGAACTTCTTCTGCGGAGTTCTCACAATCCAGACTCATGTTTGCGGGGGTATTTTTACAAATACACCTCCATTTTTATACATAAACCTCCATTTACGTGCTCCCCAACTTGTTCTGTACACCCCTGAGGTGCAGGTCAGGAATTAGAGAGCAGACTTTTGGAGAAGTGGCCACAGAGAATGCAAACGCCTTTTCAGTGAAAGCCAGCTTGTAGCAATCATTTAACCCGTAGCTGCAGCACTCAGCAGTTGTAAGAAACAGCTGAAATGGAAATCTGGCACTTTGCAGAGGAGGTTTTTTTGTTTCTGTGTTTTTTTAAAGACATCTGAGTTTTGTAACTGAGAACTAATGGATCCTGGCAGCTGCTGCTGTGAGGTAAACAGCGCCCTCGCCACACACGGTATTTTTAGAGCTGATCTGTTGATGGAAACGACAAAATCAAATGTGATTTAGGGGCAGAGGGAAAGCTCTGACATGTGGCTGTGCTCTGGAGGGCTCCTTGCAGTGTCCTGCACGTCTGGCTCTCTGCTGCCTTGGGAAGGAGGGAGGAGAGCAGGCAGGGCAGGAATTGTTCCCTTTTTCCAAGGGAGCACCTGGGAGAGCACCCCACTCCAGGGTGGCGTTGCTGGTTCCCAGTTCACACTGACCTGTTTGCTTTGGAGCCTGCACTGACGGGACTCAGGGAACGGCTTCCCAGAGGGCAGGGTTAGAGTTAGAGGGGATGTTGGAAGGAATTCCTGGCACAGGGTGTCCACAGCAGCTGTGGCTGCCCTGGATCCCTGGCCAGGCTGGACATTGGGCTGGGAGCAGCCTGGGACAGTGGGAGGTGTCCCTGCCATGGCACTGGGAGGGATTTAAGGTCCCTCCATTCCCAAACCAGTCTGGGATTCTGGAATAGCCCCTGAGCTGGAGGGAAGCAGACAAATGACCCCGAGCCGAAATGGAGCAAGCTGGATTTCACAGAAACGCCGCTGCAGCACAACCTGGAATTATAATAATTTTGGAGTTCCAGCTACAATATTATTTCTTCCCAGAGTTGTTCCCGAGTTATTTAAAGCTAAAATGCTCAGAAGTTCTGCTGCTCTTCCTGTTAAAATACTTCTGCTCCTTATCCCTTCTGGCAGACAGAAATTACAGACGTATAAAACCACACTCATGATAACAGTAAAGTTTTGGCTGCTCTTGTTGAATAAATCCAATCATCAGCATTTTGAGCCAGATTTTTAATGGCATGAATTATGTTGACTATTCCACCTGATGTTGTTCCTCTGCCTTGTGCAGGCTTTTAATCCATTTAGAAGACCAATGCAGGCCATGATAAACAACCTCTAATGATATCAAACAAACAAAATTTCCAGTAGAGCAGCTGTTGGCCCAACAACTACTCCAATAAGGGGATATTACGTAATAAAACCAGAAAAGAGCAGCAGTCGTGTGCTTGGGAACTGTATTTTTATTAGCCTGGTGGTTTTGGAGCTCCATCTGAAAAAGAGAGGGCACAGTCTGGACAGGGCCAGTGCGTGAAGAGCCAGGGAAGTGGTCAGGTTCAGGCAGTGTGGGTCTGGTGCTCCAGTGGCTCCCGATGTGCTCTGGGTCTGTGTCCATGTTTGTACAAAGCTCTGCATCCCTGTTTTCACAGGGCTCTAACCGTGGCCACTTCGGTCAATGAAATGTCGTGGGTGGAATCCTCAGCTGCTTCTGTTTAAAGAAACAAAAACAATCCTGTGCTGTCCACGCTGTGCCCTGCCCTCCAGACTCAGCCCAGGCTTTCCAAGGTCAACACATGGTTATTGATCTGGCCCCCAGAATATCCCTTTGAGTGGAAAAATCCTCCCTGGAGCCTCTGCTCCCGGTCACCGCGGCTCCGGCTGTCCCTGCTGTGGGGACAGCAGCAGCCCAGCCGGGACCTTTGTGGTGACACAGCTCTGAGGAGCCTTCCTGTGCATTGCAGGTCGCCTCTTTCCAAGGGCCTGGGCTGGCAGTGATTCCCAGCGGGTCTGCTCCCTCGGGCTGTTGCCAGCAGTTCTGGGGCTGGCTGCTGGTTTGGCTGGGGCTGGAAGGGCTGGGGCTGCTGGGCAGGGCTGGGGGTGCATCCATTGCCGTGGCACTGGGAGCACACAGAGCAGGATGGACAGACAGCCCCACTGGGAGCACACAGAGCAGGATGGACAGACAGCCCCACTGGGAGCACACTCAGCAGGATGGACAGACAGCCCCACTGGGAGCACACAGAGCAGGATGGACAGACAGCCCCACTGGGAGCACACACAGCAGGATGGACAGACAGCCCCACTGGGAGCACACTCAGCAGGATGGACAGACAGCCCCACTGGGAGCACACACAGCAGGATGGACAGACAGCCCCACTGGGAGCACACAGAGCAGGATGGACAGACAGCCCCACTGGGAGCACACACAGCAGGATGGACAGACAGCCCCACTGGGAGCACACAGAGCACGATGGACAGACAGCCCCACTGGGAGCACACTCAGCAGGATGGACAGACAGCCCCACTGGGAGCACACTCAGCAGGATGGACAGACAGCCCCACTGGGAGCACACTCAGCAGGATGGACAGACAGCCCCACTGGGAGCACACACAGCAGGATGGACAGACAGCCCCACTGGGAGCACACACAGCAGGATGGACAGCCCTGTTCCGCAGGGATCCCAGGCAGCAGGCTCAGACAGCTGGGGCCTCCAGGTCATGTCCAGGAAAGATTTGTGAGCAGATAAAGGATCCATTCAGGAAAACCAGGTGTTCGGGATCCCTCCCACAGAATCCCATACAGGCTGGGGTTGGGAGAGACCTTAAGCTCATGTAGTTCCACGGGCAGGGACACCTTCCTCCATCCCCAGCTGCCTCAATCCCTGTCTGGAACACTTAAAGGAATGCAGGGGCAGCCCCAGGCTCTCTGTGGTGGCACACAGCCCTCACCGTGTCCCCTCACTGTCTCCCCCTGTAGGTGACCATGCTGCAGATGGTGTCGGAGCCCTGTCAGGGACACCGCAGGGATGCAGGGCAGCCCCAGGCTCTCTGTGGTGGCACACAGCCCTCACCATGTCCCATTCCCCTGCCCCCCCCAGGTGACCGTGCTGCAGATGGTGTCGGAGCCCTGTCTGTGACACTGCAGGGATGCAGGGGCAGTGCCTGCCTGCCCTGTGGTGGCACACAGCCCTGACCCTGTCCCCTCGCTGTCTCCCTGCAGGTGACCATGCTGCAGATGGTGTCGGAGCCCTGTCTGTGACACTGCAGGGGCAGCCCCAGGCTCTCTGTGGTGGCACACAGCCCTGACCCTGTCCCCTCGCTGTCCCCCTGCAGGTGACCATGCTGCAGATGGTGTCGGAGCCCCCGGCCGGGCCGTGCCAGGGCTGGCAGCGCTGGGAGCCGCGCAGGGAGTGCAACCTGCCGCTGACGGCCGTGCGCCTGGCCTCGCTCAACCAGATCCTGGACCCCTGGGTGTACCTGCTGCTGCGCCGCATCCTGCTGCGCAAGTGCCGCCAGGCCGCCAGCGCCGTGTCACACTGCCCCAACGGCGCCGAGTGCAGGGACAGCCACACGGACAGGGCCCTCACCCTGTCCCGCGACATCCGCCGCACCGCCGCCTGACGGGTGCTCACAGCGGCCTGGGGACACCGCTGCGGCCTGGGGACACCACAGCGGCCTGGGGACACCACTGCGGCCTGGGGGACATCCCACTGCGGCCTGGGGGACATCCCACTGCGGCCTGGGGACACCACTGCGGCCTGGGGGACATCCCACTGCGGCCTGGGGGACATCCCACTGCGGCCTGGGGACACCACTGCGGCCTGGGGGACATCCCACAGCGGCCTGGGGGACATCCCACTGCGGCCTGGGGACACCACTGCGGCCTGGGGGACATCCCACAGCGGCCTGGGGATACCGCTGTGGCCTGGGGACACCACTGCGGCCTGGGGGACATCCCACAGCGGCCTGGGGACATCCCACAGCAGCCTGGGGACACCACTACAGCCTGGGGGACATCCCACAGCGGCCTGGGGGACATCCCACAGCGGCCTGGGGACACCACTGCGGCCTGGGGGACATCCCACAGCAGCCTGATGAATGCTGCACAATGGCCTGGGGACACCACAGCGGCCTAGGGGACATTGCAGTGGCCTGGGGGACATCCCACAATGGCCTGGGGACACCACAGTGGCCTGGGGGACACTACAGTGGCTCTGCAGTGGCCTAAGGGACACTGCACCATGGCCTGAGGGGACATTCCCACAATGGCCTGAGGGACACTGCACAGCAGCCTGGGGGACACTCCATAATGGCCTGAGCGACATCCCACAATGGCCTGGGAGGACATCTCACAGTGGCCTGAGGGACACTCCACAATGGCCCAAGGGGACATGACACAGTGGCCTGAAGGGACACTGCACAGTGGCCTGGGAGGACATCCCACAATGGCCTGAGGGACACTGCACAATGGCCTGAGGAAAATGTGCTGAGGGGACATTCCCACAGCTCCAGGATCCGCAGCTGCCTGGAAACCCTCCTGGGAATCTGCTCCATGCTGGCACCCCATCATGGTGTCACTGCTTGGACCCAGAGTGCCAAATTCTTCCTGCAGGGTGCCAAAAGTGCTGGGGTACAGCAGGACAGGACACTCCCTCTGTGGTCACTGGTGGCTGAGCTGCACAACGGGATGGGGACATCCCATGGTCCCTGCAGAACGAGATAAGGACATTCCACAGTCACTGCAGACAGCATGAGGACATCCCACGGTCACTGCCACTCCTGGCTGAGCTGCAGAATGGGATGAGGACATTCCCTGGTCACTGCAGACAGGATGAGGATATTCCATGGCCACTGCCACTCGCAGCTGAGGTGCACAGTGGGAAGTCTGGTGGGCCTGAAGAAGAGCCTGAGGGGGCTTCTCTTGCTTTAAGGTGGAAAAAATTTCTTTCCTGACAGCCAACAGATTCTAGAGATGGAATTACTGAGGGGACTCACTCCTGAGAATGTTTAACACTACATCTTCAGAGAGTCCTTCCTCCTCCTTTCTGGAGGGGCAAAAGGAGACAGGGAGAAAAACCACAAGGAATAAGGAAAAAAAAAATGAAATTTGATTGGATTTCAGTGTCTTAAAGCTGAGCAGGGGTGGTGGCAGTGATGGAACACCCATGCCTTGAGGAACTGAAGGCAGCACGAGTCTCCTGAGTCACAGATGTGTCCTGATAAACACTCGTCCGTCCCTGTGGCAGCTGAGAGAGCTTGAGGAGGATTAGCAAGGGGCAAGGGGAGAAACCCCTGATATATCCCTGTGGGATGCCCAGACAGGCTGGAATTGCTGGAATTGCTGCTTGCACAGCACCCTCAGAGCTGCTGGGGCAGAGGGAGAGGGGCTGGAGCAGGCACTGCTGCTCATTCTCCTGCATCAGTGGCAGGGGCACCAGCAGCACAAAGCTGTGTGAGGAATGGGGATGGCACTGTGATCCTGCAGTGCCCCACAGAGTGCCCAGAGCAGCCCCCAAAGAGTTCAGCTCCTCCAGAAACACAAATGTGGCAGCTCGGGCAGGTTTTAAACTGCGGCAGACTGGAAGCAGGGGGTGGGAGTGTGTGAATTTGTCAGGTCTTTTCCCAAAGAATCTTCCATGGTTTAGTTACAAACTCAGTTCCAATCCATTTGTGCCACATCTGAAGCTTTTTTTTTTAAAAAAAGCTGTGTCTTAATGCATTTTCTTCACCCTTTTGGAGCTGACAGCCTCCCATGTCTCCTGTTTTGTGGCCTTTGGGGTGAAGTTAAATGCAAATACAATAAAATACAGCTGATATTCCATGTGCCAAGCACTGTGGAATTCAGGGGTCTTACAGGCAAATGAAGTCCTGAATCTGTGAGGAATTTCTTGCACAAAACTTTATTTTACTCTATTTAATTTGTTTATAAAAGTAACTCCTCAGCGAAGAATCTGTGCCATCATTTCTGTTCTGCATTGTCCGATTCCTGTCCACATAAATCTGATTTTATCCAGGTGATGTCTGAGTCCAGCCTAAAAGCTAAGGTTTAGCTTTAATTGAAGACCCAGCCTAAAACTAATGGATTAAATCCTTTTTTTAGTTAGAGTTGCTGGACCCTCCTCTGTGCTGAGCTGCTCCTGGGTGTAACAACTACAGGTTCATCCGTGCTTCAGCTACTGGGTGGTGCTTTAATGGAAAATACGGGTTCTTTCTGCTTTAAAAAGCGCCTTGCTGGAGTCAGAGTGCCTTGTTGGAGCGATTAGGGGCTGGAAAAGGCCCGTGGTGTGCCGAGGATCCCTTTTGTTCCCTCTGTGTACTTTTCCTTTGGGAAAGAGCTCAGCAGAGGCGCTCACTTGTGAAATATGTCGGGATGACCTCGGGCGCCTGCTTCAGCCCTGGCCGGCACATTCCTGGCTCCCAGATTGTCTGGGATCAGGCTGGGATGGAGGGGAGCTCTGGGAGGAAGAGGCAGTCCACCCCTGTGCTCTGCTGTAGGAGGAGCAGGCTGCTGTGTCTCTGAGCACCACGGATCCCTCATGGAAAACCAGGAATGTCACATTGGGAAGGGTTCTCCAACACACTGAGGGCAGCTGGTGCTTAATATGGGCTGGAGTGCTTTCACTCCAGTTCTCATCAAACAGTGCCTTTGTCGTGAATATTCAGTGTTTGGCGTGGGCACTTCTGTCCCTCCCTGCTGGGGTAAAGGGAAGGAAGCTACTTCATCAAAATGGGAAGGGAAGGGAGCCTTATCCAAATGGGAAGGGATGGGAGTTTCCCATTTGTTTCCAGGAGAGGAGGAGTGGGAGCTGAGCCCTCCAGGCTCGGCTCTGTCAGGGGCTGCCCTTCCTGGAGCTGATCCAAGGAGCTGAGGTGCCCCTGGGAGCCCCCATTCCACGGCCATGGCACGGGCAGCTGTGTTTCTGGCGTGTCTCTTTAACCATGCCTTTGCAGCCTGCTCCCTCTGTGTTGTCCCTCCACTCGAGGCACTTTGGGAGCTGCAGGTACAGAGGATGCACCTGGGGATGATGGTGTGCCTGCAAGCCACCTGTGTGTGTCCCCAGGTGAGACCAGGAGAGAATAAAACCAGAGTGACCCTGGTGTGTGCTGGTTTCTGCAGGAGCTGCTGGGTGGGGCCAGAGCAGATCTTATCTGCCCAGTGATCCAGGAACTGCCTGTGGGAGCTGCTCTGCTGGGAATTCCAGCCAGGGATCCATGGGGAGCACAGCACCTGCACCCCAAACCAGCCAGGGATCCATGGGGAGCACAGCACCCCGAGCCCAATCCCAAACCAGCTGAGGCTCTGCAGTATCCCAGCCGAGGAGAATCATCTGCAGCCCCCCTGCCAATGCTGTTCCCATGTTTTTATCCCTTTATTCCTATTATTTTACTGGTTTTTTGCATTTTGGAATTTAACAGGAAGTTTTTGAGCTCCTCAGGCAGGTTGACACAGGGGAGCAGCCCTGGGATGGGCACCCCAGGCCAGCCCAGCCCAGCAGAATGGGAAATCCCTGATTGCCACGGGGTCTGAACTAACACAGGAGTTCCAGGCAGGCAAATCCCAGAATCCCTGAGCCTGGAAAAGCCCTCCCAGACCACTGAGTCCAACCTGTGAGCAATGCCCTGCTTGTCACCAGAGCACTGAGTGCCACATCCAGGCCTTCCTGGGACACCTCCAGGGATGGGGACTCTGCAAAATCCCAAATTAAATTTCCCAGGTGATGGCAGGAACACCTCAGAGCCAGCTCCAGCCCGCACTGAACAGCTGGGTTTGAGTTTCCCTTTATCAGTTTGATCTCAGTTTTTTAAAAAATCAAACATAAGGTTGTTTGAACCCTGTCAGAACCCGGGTTTGAAAATGAGCAGAGCACAGGAGAGCTGTGAGGGCAGAGCCAGAGCTGGGAGCACAAAAGGCAGATCTCTCTGATCTTCAGCAGCAGCAGGAAGAGCCTGATCTGATGGGTTTGGTTGCCCAGAGACAGCAGAAAGCTCCCCAGAATTGTGTTAATTGTGCTGCCAGGACAAAGAGCTCCTTCACGATGCACCAGGCTCTGCCCAGGGTTACAGGCGCCTTGCAGGGATCCCACAGCATCCCAGACTGGGCTGGGCTGGGAGGGAGCTCAAATCCCAGCCAGTGCCACCCTGCCATGGCAGGGACACCTCCCACTGTCCCCAGTGTCCAGCCTGGCCTTGGGCACTGCAGGGATCCAGGGGCAGCCACAGCAAAGCTGGGAATTCTATTCCAGGGCCTCAAACCCTCACAAGGAGGAATTCCTCCCCATCTCCCCTCCATCCCTGTGTTTTTCAGCGTCACAACCCTGCTCCAGATCCTTCATGGAGTTCCCACCCCCTGCAGTCCCTTTTCTGGCACATTTCCCAGCCTTGCTGAGGGCTGCAGGGCTGGCCGGGTGTGCCCAGGCCGGGCCCTGCAGCTCCTCGGGGCTTTCTGGGGAGCAGCTCCACAGCTCAGGCTCTGCAGGCTCCTGTGGGCACCATAAACTGCAGCTTTTCCCTGCACAGCCTGGCTTACAAATTAACTCTGCTGCTGCTGCTGCGCAGCTCGGCTGCCCCAGGCCGAAGGAAGCGTGGGCAGTGCCTGGGCTGTGCCTGGGCATCACCTGGGCAGTGCCTGGGCATCACCTGGGCAGCACCTCGACAGCACCTGGGCAGCACTGGGAGGGTCTGTGCTGCTCCTGCTGCTGCAGCTCCATCCCAGCCCTGCATCCCAAGGACTCGCCCTGCTCTCCGTGGGCAGTTCTGCCCTTCCCAGCCCTGCTGCCATCCCCAGGAAGCCCTGGGTATCCCCTGGGTGTCCCCTTGAATGTCCCCCTGGATGTCCCCCTGGATGTTTGTCCCCCTGGGTGTCCCCCTGCTCCCTGCTGCACACACTGTCCGTCCTTAGCCAGACCCCAGGCAGGCCCTGGCTCCCTCCAGCTCCGCCTTCCCTCGCAGCATTTCGGGTTTTTCGGGGCTGAAGCCAAAAGGAGAATTAATCCTGAGCTGGGCCAGGCTCGTGAGCAAGACAGAGCAGCCTGAGCAGGGAGGGGGGAGCAGGAGCTGAGCCCCCCCTGCACTCCAGGGCACAGCATGAAAGGGCTGCTCTGAATACGAAATATGTCAAATATGCCCAAATGCGCTTTGTAAAAGACAATGTATTTATGTTTGGGGCTGCTTTGTTTGAAGAATCCATCATGGGCAGGGATAGCAGCCCCGGTTATTTTTGTTTCTGTAAACACAGTGCTCGGACAGACCTTGCCCCCCCTGTTTGCTCTGCCGTGCATCCATCAGGACACGTCAGCTCAGCGTCTGTGAGGGCTCTGGGCTGGCAGATGAAAGGAAGTGTCCATCCCCCTTGGAGTGCCTTGCCAGCGCAGGGTGTCCTCCCAGCCCTCCGTGCTTTGTGTGACAGGTTGGACTGTGCCCAATGGCTTTGGAGCTCCCTGGCTCTGAGCAGGGACAAACACAGGCTGGAAACCCTCTGCCCACATTTGGGCACGGCTTTGTCCCGTCCTGGCCTCAGGGGGAGGTCAGAGCTGGGCAGTGCCACCAGGGAGCTGTGCCCAGCCCCAGCCCCAGGGAGATGCACATCTCACCAGCACCCGGGCTGAGCCCCATGCAATGCCCAGCCCAGGGAGGGCTCGCTGAGCCAGGGGGCTGCACACGCTGGGGTTTGGGCTGGGGGTGCCCTGGCACAGAGCCCAACCACCCCAGAGCATCGCCCTGCGAGGGGAATGCTCCAAACCCACCTGGATGCCAGCCTCCCTCCAGCCCTCCCCAGTACAGGCATTGGGGCTGAGTGGCATCTGCAACCTCTAAGGGACACAGCTTTAAATGTTCAGACCCAAAGGGAGG
This sequence comes from Ammospiza caudacuta, assembly GCF_027887145.1. Lineage (NCBI taxonomy): Eukaryota > Metazoa > Chordata > Aves > Passeriformes > Passerellidae > Ammospiza > Ammospiza caudacuta. The sequence continues at coordinate 47,944,169 of NC_080599.1, read as the reverse complement.
GTCTGGGGACCTGTAAATACCACAACTTTAAACACTCAAACCCAAAGGGAGGGTCTGGGGACCTGTAAATAGCACAACTTTAAACACTCAAACCCAAAGGGAGGGCCGGGGGACAAGGTGGGGATAGGCCAAACTTGGGCTCAGTGATGCTGGAGGTCTTTCCCAACCCAGATAACCCAGTGATTCTGTGGCTCTTTCACTGATCAGCCGTGGCACACACGTGTCCCAGCTCTGTGCAGGACGTGTACCCTGGCTGAGTGAAAGCCACCCAGATAACTCTGTGGCTCTCAGAAGCACTGATCAGCTGTGGCACACACGTGTCCCAAGGGCAGGGCAGGGCCAGCTCTGTGTAGGACGTGTCCCCTGGCAGAGGGAAAGCCACCCAGATAACTCTGTAGTGCTCTGAAGCACTGATCAGCCGTGGCACACACCTGTCAGCTCTGTGCAGGACGTGTCCCCATGCTCAGTGGAAGCCAGCAGGGCCCAGTGTCCCCATGCTCAGTGGAAGCCAGCAGGGCCCAGTGGCCCCGAGCAGACCCAGCCCCGCTGCCCAGCTCCTCCCCAGGGGTGTTCACACTGTGACAGCCAAGAACGCCCTGTCCCTGTGTCCCCTGTGTTGGTGACAGCCAGGACACGCCGAGCAGGGCCCGGTGGTGGCAGAGGAGCTGCCAGGGCTGGCAGGGACAGGCTCCCTCCAGGTGCCACCTTTGCTGGAGGTGGCTCTGTCCCACCCCTCTGCTGGGGACGTCAGTGTGACCGTGGCATGTCCCATAAAAATATGGGATTGAAAATAGGATTTTCTCTAAGGACACAATGGAAAGAGAGCCCAGAGCATAAAGATCAGCCCCAAGTGAATTTGTTCAGGTCAGCTTAGCTCAGGTCCTTCAGAGTGGATGGGTAAAGGCCGTGCTCAGGGGAGCACACCTTGGATGGTGGAGATGCCCTGTGACCATGGGCAGGGCTCGGTCACCCCAGCAGGAGCCCCCGGGCACGGCCAGGGACAGGATCCATGCACAGACGGCAGGGCTGCGTTCTGGGAATGCCATCCTCGATGCCATGGGGACTGCCGAGGTGGGCAGAGCCCGGCCGTCCGTCTGTCCGTCCCGCACGGGTTTCACAGGGCTGCACAGCCCCTGTGGGATGCTCACACACGCAGCGGCTCCCGTCAGCTCACCCACGTTAATGTGTGAAAGCTGAGGCAGATCCCTGTGGCTGTTTGTCCCCGTTCTCTCCTGGCACAGCCCCCACGTCCATGTCGCTGTGTGTCCCGTTCCCTGCTGGCACAGCCCCCAGGTCCATGTCGCTGTTTGTCCCGTTCCCTGCTGGCACAGCCCCCAGGTCCATGTCGCTGTGTGTCCCCGTTCTCTCCTGGCACAGCCCCCAGGTCCATGTCGCTGTTTGTCCCCGTTCTCTCCTGGCACAGCCCCCAGGTCCATGTCGCTGTTTGTCCCGTTCCCTGGTGGCACAGCCCCCAGGTCCATGTCGCCGTGTGTCCCCGCTCTCTGGTGGCACAGCCCCCAGGTCCATGTCGCTGTGTGTCCCCATTCTCTGGTGGCACAGCCCCCAGGTCCATGTCGCTGTGTGTCCCGTTCCCTGCTGGCACAGCCCCCAGGTCCATGTCGCTGTGTGTCCCCGCTCTCTGCTGGCACAGCCCCCAGGTCCATGTCGCTGTGTGTCCCCGTTTTTCCCCGTTCCCTGCTGGCACAGCCCCCAGGTCCATGTCGCTGTGTGTCCCCGTTTTTCCCCGTTCCCTGCTGGCACAGCCCCCAGGTCCATGTCGCTGTGTGTCCCCGTTTGTCCCCGTTCCCTGCTGGCACAGCCCCCAGGTCCATGTCGCTGTGTGTCCCCGTTTGTCCCCGTTCCCTGCTGGCACAGCCCCCGGCCGCGCTGGCACGGAGCGGTGCCGCTGTGGGCAGGGAGGTTTTCCCAACAATGGCACGGTTAATGATTCAGCCGCTGCCCCGGCAGCCGTGCCACCGCGGGCACTCACAGCAAACAGCTCCGCAAGGGACACCGCTGTCACCGCTGTCCCCTGTGTCCCCGGTATTCCCGGTATTCTCAGCGTCCCCAGTGTCCCCTGTGTCCCCTGTGTCCCCGGTATTCCCGGTATTCCCGGTATCCCCGTTATTCCCGGTATTCTCAGTGTCCCCATTGTCTCCACTATCCCCTGTGTCCCCGGTGTCCCCAGTAACCCCGGTATTCCCGGCATTCTCAGTGTCCACAGTGTCCTCACTGTCCCCGCTGTCCCCATTGTCCCAGTGTCCCCAGTGTCCCCAGTATCCCCAGTATTCCCAGTGTCCCCAGTGTCCCTGCTGCCCCCTGTATCCCCGGTATCCCCGGTATTCCCGATATTCCCAGTGTCCCCATTGTCCCCACTATCCCCTCTGTCCCCAGTGTCCTCACTGTCCCCATTGTCCCAGTGTCCCCAGTGTCCCAGTGTCCCCAGTCTCCCCTATGTGTTCCCAGTGTCCCCAGTGTCCCCAGTGTCCCTGGTATCCCTGGTGTCGCAGGCATCTCAGTGTCCCTGGCATCCCCAGTATCCCCAGTGCCCCCAGTGTCCCTGGTGTCCCCCCTGTCCCCAGTGTCCCCGGTGTCCTGCATGGCTGGCAGCCAGCACAGAGCTGTTTCCCAGGGCTGGGCGCAGGGCGGGTGCTGTGGGACCCTGAGCTGTCCCTTCCCTTGCGTTTTTCACCCCAAACAGACACGGGTGGAGGTGGCTCTGCGCAGCCTCCCGTGGCTCTGGCGGTGGCACTGAGGTGTCCCAGTCCCAGCCTGGCTGCTGTGAGGTCCCAAGGTGTCCCAAGGTGTCTCAGGGCTGCCCCAGGCTGTCCCAGGAGTGTCCCAGGCTGTCCCAGGAGTGTCCCAGGGTGTCCAGGTATGTCGCATTGCACATCGTGGCGAGTTCCTTGCCTGCATCCAGCTGCAGCCCTGCCTGTGGCTGTGACTGTCACAGCCAGAGCTGTTCCCCAGTGCTGGGAATCCTGAGCCCTGTTGGGTTTGGAGGAAGAGCACGGCAGGAGCCTCTGGAGCAGCAGCTGCTCCCACAGACAAAACAAGCATTTAGCAACGCCTGGCACCCCCAGGGCCTTTTCCTTCCCAAAACACCAGGGCCGAGCAACACCCCAAAAATGAGAGCGGCTCTCCCACATCAGAGGGGTTTGTGCAAGCGTGGCCCTGGATTGCACAGCAGGCACGGGGGGCCCACGGGATGTTCCCGAGCTGCTTCCCAGCACTGCCCCTCAGGAGACTGGCCCTGGATCACACCAGGCACGGCCTTTCCCACAATGGGAGCTGCCACCATTGGGAAAGGCTGGTGAGAGTGCAAGGGCTGCTTGCCAAGGGCTGATGCTGTTCCAGGGGCTGGGGTGCCATGGGCTGGCATTTCAGGGGCTGGCGTTCCAAGGGTTGGCATTCCAGGGGCTGCTGCTCCAGGGGCTGGTGTGCCACCACCAGCAGCGAGGGCTTCATTCCCAAAGCCCTTGGGTTTGTGCATGCCCAGTTGTCACCACGTGCTCTTATACCCAGCCCGCTGGGGACACCAGAGCTGCAGTGCCACCTGTGCCCTCCCCTGTCGGAATTCAGCACATCCCTCTGACTGTCCTGGACCCTGCCAGGGGGCTCAGAGACCAAGGCACCTGTGACTTTGATTGTGACCCATGGAAAAAATTACCAACCTTATATGAGGATCTGCAAGACACAAAAGTATAAGTAGAATAATAATTGGTTCATCCGGGGTGAAAAAATAGATTCTGGGGGGTTTTTAGAATGGGGGTTCAGGGAGCAAGATAAAGGAATCTTGGTGTGTCCAGCCTTTCTCCTTCTTCTTCTTGGCCTCCATCTCCTGCTGTGATGGTGGCACTTTGGGATTGGTTTAGAGTAGAAGCTCACTGTCTGACATAGGTGATGGGTATTGGGAAGTTATGGTAAATATTGTACAGGTAGTTTTTAGTATAAAAGATAACACTGCCCTGGTGGCAGGCAGAGTGCCTCTGTCCTGCTGAGTGCATCTCAGCTGGACAGGAGAGAGAATTTTATAGTTAAGAGACAATAAACAACCTTGAGACCGAGAAATGAAGAGCTCTGCCTCCTTCTTCGAGCGCTGGGCTGGGAAAAGAGACTTTCTAACATATCTCAGGGTCACTGTGAGCAGCTAAAGCCCTGAGAATTCCCACCAATTCTCCTTTCTTTTTGTGTCAGCAGCACGGAGCTGCAGCCAGAGCCCCATCACTCCCTGCTGGATGTCCCTCAGGATGTCACCCCAAGCCCTGCTCTGGGGTGAGCTCTGTGGGTGCCGCTGTCACTGCTGACCTGGCGGGGATTTACCTGCGGCAGGTGAGCCCTGCCAGGGGTTTGGGCACAGCAGCACTGACCCTGAGCTCCCTTTGGGGTCTGGTTTGTAGCTGCAGCTGCTGTGGCTGATCCTCCCGCCTGAGCACACGGTGTTACCCTGGCACAGGAGCCCTGCTGAAATCCTGCAGAGGTTTCCCAAGATCTGGCAGCCTCGGCAGGGTTGTGCAATGCCGGGGACATCACTCAGTGTCTGTGTCACAGGGAGGGCACAGCTCCCTGCTCCTGCTGGTGTCCTGGCACACGGAACGAGGTGGGCTCTGCCCAGAACCCTGCCAGCCCAGCTCAGGGACATCACTCAGTGTCTGTGTCACAGGGAGGACACAGCTCAGTACTCCTGCTGGTGTCCTGGCACACAGAACGAGGTGGGCTCTGCCCAGAACCTTTCCAGCCCAGCCCAGGGACATCACTCAGTGTCTGTGTCACAGGGAGGGCACAGCTCCCTGCTCCTGCTGGTGTCCTGGCACATGGAGCAAGGTGGGCTCTGCAGCCCTTCCAGCCCAGCCCATCCCAGGCTGTGACTCTGGGTTAGAAATCCACGGGGGTCTCACTGATTTCCCCTCTCACTGGGTGCAATCCCTCCTGTCCCTGTCCCGTTTAAGGCCTGCCTTCAGCAGCAGTTCCCGTTTTCTGCGGAATTCCAGCGCCATTCCCAACACCCTGTGTGCCCTGGGAGCTGCTCCTGGCAGGGCCACGGGCACAGCCCAGCCCCAGGGCTGCACCTTGCGCTTCCCAGCACTGTAAATTAAGCACAAGAGCCACAATTTATTCCTTTTTTGGGAAGCTCGCACTTCTCCTCCAAAACATCCCCGCTGCAAATCCTCCCCCTCCAGGGCACGGGGGAACCCAGCCCACGAGGGCTGACCCGAGGCAGCACAGGCTTCATTTGTGCTCTGCTCACTGTTTGGGGGGGTTTTAATTAACTTTCTAAGTCACTTAATACCCAAGTCAGTTTAATTTCCCTGAGTTCCCAGTGAGGCTGTCCAAGGCAGAGCAGCCCAGGGGCTCCCAGCTGGATCCACAGCCACAAAATGCCCTTTTCTGCCCCATTCTGTGGCCACTCTGAAAATCGATGGTTTTATCCCAATCTCACCTGTTTATTTTTTTTTTCCTTTTTCCCCCTCAGTCTCAAGTGTCTGCTGAGAGCTGGGTGAGCTCGTTCCCCATTCCAGTGCAGCCATTCCCTGGGAACAGCCCAGAATTCCATCCTTTCCACGGCACCCCGGGCCCAAAGCCACCAGGGAGCTGCTCCAGAGGCTCCGTGCGAGGGCAGCTGAGCACCTGGGCAGAGCCTGGCCTGCCTGAGCCTCACAGGCACCAGATCAGGGCTGGCCCCTCGTGTCAGGGCCTCGGCTGAGCACGGGGAGCGTGAGCACAGCCTGAAAAAAGGAGGGGAAAAGCTTTTAAAATAAACATAAAATATAAAAAAGCAGAAAATCTACTTCTGTCACAGCTTTGTCCAACTTCCAACACTACTTCCAGTTCCAAGTTGAGTTTAAATCCACCCAGTCCTGGGAAAAGGGGAAACGCTGAGCCCTGCAGGGGCATTTTTCCAGGGAAGAGAAGAGAAGAGAAGAGAAGAGAAGAGAAGAGAAGAGAAGAGAAGAGAAGAGAAGAGAAGAGAAGAGAAGAGAAGAGAAGAGAAGAGAAGAGAAGAGAAGAGAAGAGAAGAGAAGAGGGGACCCAGACATTCCATGGCAAAGAGTGAGTCACGGTGATGTCACTGTGATGCCACAGTGATGACACGGTGACATCACTGTGAGGCACTGCTAATTACTATGATGTCACAATGACGTCACTGCGATGGCATAGTGAAATGGTAGTGATATTATGTTGATGTCATTGTGATGTCATTGTGATGTCATTGTGATGTCATTGTGATGACAGTGTGATGTCATGGTGATGTCATGGTGATGTCACAGTGATTTATGGCAAAGGCCACTTCAGATGCCCCTTCCAGCACCTCTTCCCAACACCCTGTGGGGTTTGGATAGCATGTTGGATTTCATTTCCAGTTGGGTTTGGATTCCACTTGGGGTTGGTTTCCAGTTGGGTTTCATTTCCAGTTGTATTTCATTTCCAGTTGGGTTTAGATTCCAGTTGAGGTTGGTTTCCAGCTGTGTTTCATTTCCAGTTAGGTTTCATTTCCAGTTGGTGTTGGTTTCCAATTGGGGTTGGTTTCCAGTTGGCTTTGGTTTCCAGTTGGCTTTGGTTTCCCTGCTGGATCTGAGCATCCCCCACATTTTGTGGGGCAGAACCCCACCAATGACATTTGATGTCTGTCCCTTGTTTTCGCGCTGTTTCAGGAAGATTTTCCTCCAGGGGTTTCTGCACAGGGGCTTTGGGAAAAGCTGCCTCTCCCAGGAGCTGGAGCCGTTGGGCAGCGCTCGGAGCTCCAGCCTGGAGTGATGCTCCAGGGATGGGACGGGCCCTGGGACCCTGCCCGGCTCCTGGCAGCCCCACAGGTCTGGGAGACAGGGCAGGTGGCCCTGGAGGGGAAAGAGATTGGAACCTTTCCCATTTCCCAACAGGAAGGGCAGCTCAGGGAAATTCAGCCCCTGCTCCTCTGAATTATTCCCTGGGCTGGTTTCTGCAGAACACAAATAGCACATTTACCCCCATAAAGACATTAATAACTCCACAGGCTGGAGAATGAAAGGTGTTTCTTTTATTCTAAGTGTTTGCAGAGCGAAATTAAACTGCTGTAAGCACTGAAGAAAGGTAATTTATTTTTGTTTCCATTTTCCCTTTCAACCGTGGCATTAAATATTAACCGAGGCGTATTTTACCAAGCGCATCAATTCATTTCCTGAGGGGGCAGAACCAAGCGGCCTCCACGGGAGCTCTGCTGGCCTTAATGAAGCCGTGCATTAATCAGAGCAGTGGAGCAGGCCCTGGGCAGTGACCCTGGGTGGGAAGAGCCCCCCAGCACCCCGATTTCCCTGGGGCTGCTCTCCTGCCCCCTCAGATCCTCCTTCAGCAGCCTCTGCTGAGGATGAACGGCTGGAACCCCCCTTGAGGGGGACACCAGGGGACACGAGGGGGACACGAGCCACTCCTGTGCTCCTCAGGGTCAGCCCCACATGGGACCAACCCCACAAACCCCCTGAGCCCTCTCGGGGTCTTGGGTTTTGGTTGATAATTGCAGCCCCAAATTGTGTAGGATGTCTCTACTTTGGCACACGCATCTGAAGAACGAGTCTGGACTCTTCACTTTTCGGTCTTGAGGTTGTTTATTAATTCTCATCTATAAAATTTTCTTTCTGCCCAGCCGAGGTCTGCGCACAGGCACTCTGACCGCCCCTGAGGCAGTGTTGTCCTTTTATACTGCAAACTACCTATAACATATTTACACCTAATTTCCAATACCCATCACCTGTGTTAGACAGCGAGCTTCTATTCTAAATATAACACATTTATAATTACTTTCCAATACTCATCAGCTATGTTAGACAGTGAGCTTCTACCTTAAACCAATCCCAAAGTGCCAACATAGCAGCAGAAAATGGAGGTAGAGAAGAAGAAGAAGAAGAAGAAGAAGAAGAAGAAGAAGAAGAAGAAGAAGAAGAAGAAGAAGAAGAAGAAGAAGAAGAAGAAGAAGAAGAAGAAAGAAGAAAGAAGAAGAAAGAAGAAGAAAGGGCCAGACACACCCAAGTCCCTCCATCTTGTCCCCAAAACCCCCATTCTAAAAACCCCCAAATCTACTTTTTCACCCAGTGATAATTTTATTATTACACCACTTAAACTTCTGGAGAGAAGGAGCAGACCTGGAGCCTCCCTCCAGAGGCATTGGGGTGGCTCTGTGCCCCCTGAGCAGGAATTCAGCCTTGAGGGGACAATGTCCCTTCCCAAAGGACAGCACAGCCTCCAGTGGGGACAGGAGAGAAATCATCATTGTTTTTGGGACAAAACAAGCCACAGGAAAGGAAGAACCTGCTAATTCACAGAGTTAATAAAGAGGGAAAAGCTCTCCAAGAGCATCAAAGCCAGCCTCTGACCCAACCTGTCACCAGCCCAGAGCTCTGAGTGCCACAGCAGTGCCCCACTCCTGTTCCCATCTGGGTTTTATCTGTAACACATGTGTACATCTCCACACTTCCCAGTGAATGCTGAAGGCTGGCTTGGTGGTCCCTGTGGATCCCTTCCAGCTCAGATGTTCTGCCATTCTGTGACTCCCCTGGTTCCAGCTGTGCTGTTTCCTTCCAGGCTGGACTGTTAAAGCAAAGCCTGAGCAGCAGCACCCTCAAACAGCAACAACAACAAAAGCAGAGTTCCATCTGGCAGGCTTTCTTCCAACCTTCCACAGGGCTGTAAAGTCACAGAAGACTTTGGCTTGGAAGGGCCCTTTGGGGTTCCTCTAATCCACCCCCCAAAATAGATCAAAAGAGGGTGGAGGTTGGTTTTGCTTTCCCAGCAGAAATGCACGTGGCTTGCCTGTCATTAACTTATTCTTTGAATTACTATTTTTCTTGCAAAAAGCCCTGACTCAGAGTACTCTTGAGCAGGACAACTTCCCTTGTTCGAAATAGCCACCACACTTCTTTGAAAAAAAACCAACCTCAAACCACTTCCTTCCCTCTGGTGAGGGTGAAAGCTGCTGGAGCTGGGGTGTCAGGCAGCCCTCGTGGGGCTCAGGGACTGCTGCTGGCTGCAAACCCAGAATTTGGGCACTGCTGGAGCCCCAAGGAGCAGCTGCTGAGGGTGCTGTGGCTGTGCCAGCCTGGCCCCCACCCTTGCAGCTCCCCCAGGTATGGAAAACAAAGGGATTGAGCCAATTCCAGCTGCAATTTGGCTCCCAGCAGCTCATTCCTCTCTCTGCTCAGCAGCACTTTAACCTGGGGGCAGCCGGAGCAGGCAGTGCCCCCCCACGTCCTGCCTTTGCTCACATTTATTTCCTTCCTTTGTTTATTTATTGATCCTTTGGCAGCAGCAGTTGCCATGGCACCAAACACCAGCAGTGCCAGTGCCCTCCTGGTTCATGAACACCAATTATGGCAGAGCAGCTCAGGGCTCTCCATCTGTATCATCCCGTCCAGTGTCTCCCCATCTTCTCTCCACGGGTCATTCTCTGCTTTCTGATCAGGATTTACCTTTCTGAGCCCCTTTATTCCCATTTCCTGAGCCCTGGGCAGGTGTGGGGCCATCCCAGGACCCAGGGCCAGGAGCTGCCTCCAGGCTCCCAGTGGGGCACGGGGAGGGAATGGGAGTGTGGGGATGGGAACGGGGCTGGAGGCAGAGCTGAAGCAGCAAAAAGTATCTGACAATGTTCAGAAAGAGGGAATTACCCAGAAACAGGCAATCCCAGCCTGGTTTGGGCTGGAGGGGCGTTAGAGATCATCTCAGCCACAGCAGGGACACCTCCCTCTGCCCCAGGCTGCTCCAGCCCCATCGTGCAGCCTGGCCTGGGGCACTGCCAGCGTTGCTCTCTGCCAGGGCCTCCTTGACTCCCCTTCCCCTCAGCCCTGGCACTGAGGCCGTGTCACAGCTGTGGCCCTGGCCCTGTCCCCGTGTGCCAAAGGACAATTTCAGTGTGAGATGATGTCCCACAGGAATGTGCTGAGTGGGCAGATGTCCCTCCTGCCCCAGCACTGAGCCCAAAACAGCAGCAAAAACCACACTGGTGTTGGTGTCCATTGCCAACATCTCCACGAACATCCCCTGCCCTTTGCACCTCAGAGCTCTGGGAATGGCCTGATGTAAACCCAGCCTGACTTAAACCTGGCCTGATTTAAACTCAGCCTGATCTAAACCCAGCCTGGTGTAAACTCGGCCTGATCTAAACCCAGCCTGGTGTAAACTCGGCCTGATCTAAACCCAGCCTGGTGTAAACTCGGCCTGGTCTGAACCCGGCCTGGTGTAAACTCAGCCTGGTCTAAACCCGGCCTGGTCTGAACCCGGCCTGGTGTAAATCTGGCCTGATTTAAACCCAGCCTGATGTAAACCCAGTCTGATTTAAACCCTGATTTAAAGCCTGATGTAAACCCAGCCACCTGAGCTGTCTGTGCAGTTTATTCCTCCTGGCCAGCCTGGAATTCTAGTGCCTTCTAATTTTGCAAGATGCAGGATGGAGGAGCCAACAGGAGCCTGCAGGATGGCCGTGGTTTGAAGGCTGCTCCAGAGCTGGGTTCTGGGGACATTCAGCACCAGGAGATTGTTTGTGTCCCTGCAAACCTACAGCAGTGTTTGGCTCGGCAGGGTCTGTGTGCAGCACTGGGGATGGAAAGCAGCAGAGGAAGTTGTCTAAAATAAATAAATAAAAAGCAAACAGGAGTTTTTCCCCCCGCTAGGGAGCCAGGTTTTGCTCTCCTGGGTGTCCTGCCAAGACACACAAACTGTGACAGCCCCAGGAGTGCAGGAGCACCCTGAGCTTGGGGTGGCCTCGGTGCCACAGGGCAGGGGACACCCCATGGCTGCTGGGGGCAACTGGGGGGGGTCAAACCCGGGGCTGGGGGCCATCCCTGGCACATCTGGGGCTCCCCTGGCACATCTGGAGACTCCCCCTGGTACATCTGGAGCTCTCCCTGGCAGATGAATTCCCCTCACAATGGACCAGCAAGGAAAAACAGCTCCTGGGCCTGTGGGAGGAGTTTCCATTTGCACAAGTTTTCCAGATAAAAAAGACAGGGATTTGTTAACATGTGTCATTTCTCTCTGTGGTTGTATTTCACAGAGGAAAGCTTTCAAAACAACTCTGACTTTTATTAGAGGACACACGTAAAGAACTTTTAAATTTTTTTTTTTATTTCAAATGAATCAGCTGTTCCATCTCCCCTGAGCCCAGATCCAGAGGGCACCAGGGGCAGCCGGTGCTACCAGGGGTGTCCTGACCCTCGGGGCATCATCCCAGTGCCCCCATCCCTGTCCTGGGGTCTCACAGCCCACCCCCAAAACCTCCCATCATGTGCTGCTCATTAACAGACACCCCCCAAAACCCCCCATCGTGTGCTGCTCATTAAGAGAAACCCCCAAAACCCCCCATCATGTGCTGCTCATTAACAGATACCCCCCAAAACCCCCCATCATGTGCTGCTCATTAACAGATACCCCTCAAAACCCCCCATCATGTGCTGCTCATTAACAGATACCCCCCAAAACCCCCCATCATGTGCTGCTCATTAACAGATACCCCCCAAAACCCCTCATCGTGTGCTGCTCATTAACAAGGATCACCTGAGATGAGGCTCACCCTTAATGAGGACCACCTGGGATGAGGATCACCCTTAATTAGGCTCACCCTTAATGAGGATCACCTGGGATGAGGCTCACCCTTAATGAGACTCACCTGGGATGAGGATCACCTTAAATGAGGTTCACCCTTAATGAGGTTCCCCCTTAATGAGGCTCCTGGCCACACCCACGAAGCTCGTTCCCTTTGTTAAACAAATTCAGCCGAGGGGGTGCCAATATTTGCTCAATATTGATCAAATAAACACCCTGAAGTGGAAAGCGCTTTACTGCAAGTGCTTTATGGACATGTTTTAATTTAAAAAAACAACACCTTAAATCAGTCCAGAGGAGCCCCTCTGGAGCCAGGCTGGGACACCTGGGGGTGCTCCCCTGGAGAGGAGAAGGATCCAGGGAGAGCCCAGAGCCCCTGGCAGGGCCTGGAGGGGCTCCAGGACAGCTGCAGAGGGACTGGGGACAGGGATGGAGGGACAGGACACAGGGAATGGCTCCCACTGCCAGAGGGCAGGGATGGATGGGAGACTGGGAATTGGGAATTGTTCCTGGCACGGTGCAGAAGGACTGGAACAGAATTCCCAGCTTTGCTGTGGCTGCCCCTGGATCCCTGGCAGTGCCCAAAGCCAGGAAAGGACAGGGTTTAGAGCACCTGGGACAATGGGAGGTGTCCCTGCCATGGCAGGGGAATGGGATGAGCTTTAGGGAGTGTTTTGCAGGGGAATGGAAATTATATAAATTAGAGATGTGAAACAGCTCTTTAAGCAGGGAATTTGATGAATAACAGCTCCTTGGAGCAGTGGAACAGCAGGAATTCAGGGCAGAGCAAATTCCTGTGGAGGGGAGGTGCAGTGAGGGATGAAAAACAGGGAAAGACACAGCGTAAAACACTCCCAGGCGCAGGGGGGATTCTGGGGTGTCTGTGCAGGGCAGCAGCTGGATCAGTGATCCCTGGGAGTCCCTTCCACCAGGACATTCCACAATGCTGGGGTAAAACAGCCCGAGCCACAACACCCATCAGTGCAGGATGACACCCCCAAACCTCATCCTTTAATCCCTTGTGCTGAGCCAGGCCTAAGCCAAGGGGGATTGAATTCATGGCTTGGCCTGGCCAGCCCAGGAGCCCGGAATTCCTGAGCAGTCCCCCCGGGTTTGGGGCACACACTGTCCCGAATGAGCGGCGTCATCCCAGCTGGGAGACGTGAGCACAAGTGGGCAGCCCATAAATATCCATTATTGCTCCCTGGCACGCAGAAACGCCTGCAGGAACATGCAGTGGCCCTCAGCAGGAGAGGAGGAACCCTGAGGAGCACGGGAATTATTTGGGGCATGGCAGGAATGTCTCTCCCCTCATTCCACCTCTTTTATCCTTCTCCTGGTCTTTAGGATCCTTCAAACATGAGAGCTGGTGTGGAAAGCAGAGGAATTTCCAGCCCAGCCACAGGGAAAGGTCAGCAGGCTGCTGGGTGGGGTCAGCCACGGAGGTGGATTCCCATGGATTTGGGTTATCAGGGACCTCATTCCAGCATCTCCTCTGCTTCCAAACAAGGCCTGGCGAAAGCAGAGCACGGCATCCATAATCCCATCCTGTCCCCACTCCCATCCCATCCACACTCCCATCCCATCCACACTCCCATCCCATTCACAATCCTATCCCATCCACAATCCCTTCCCATCCACACTCCCAACCCATCCACACTCCCATCCCATCCACAATCCCTTCCCATCCACACTCCCATCCCATCCACAATCCCATCCCATCCACATTCCCATCCCATCCACATTCCCATCCCATCCACAATCCCATCCCATCCACACTCCCATCCCATTCACAATCCTATCCCATCCACATTCCCATCCCATCCACATTCCCATCCCATCCACACTCCCATCCCATCCACACTCCCATCCCATCCACAATCCCATCCCATCCACAATCCCATCCACCATCCCCACTCCCATCCCATCCACAATCCACAATCTCATCCCATCCACAATCCCATCCCATCCACAATCCCATCCTATCCCATCCACCATCCCATTCCCATCCCATCCACAATCCCATCCTATCCCATCCACCATCCCCACTCCCATCCCATCCCCAATCCCATCCCCAATCCCATCCCATCCCATCCACAATCCCATCCCCAATCCCATCCCATCCACAATCCCATCCCATCTGGGCTTCCCAGCTCAGAATTCCTGGCTATGGCACCTCTCTGCCCCAGCACAGGGCTGGGGGACAGTGGCACCGTGGGGGACACTCCTGGCAATGTCCAGTGGTGGTGGCAGGAGAGCTGATCCCCCCAAGCCCATACACAGAGGGGCTCCAGCTGGTTTGGAGTACGCACAGGGGACAGGTTTGGGGCACCCACATGGGGCAGGTTTGGGGTACCCAGTGGGCAGGTTTGGGGTACCCAATGGGGCAGGTTTGGGCTCCCACATGGGGCAGATTTGGGGCACCCAATGGGGCAGGTTTGGGGATCCCTGTGGCAAGGGCACCTTCCGCAGCCCAGGGTGCTCCAATGACATTTGCATGAAGTACCCTGGAGGTTTTTGACAGAGAAAAGATGCAGAAAAGCAGAGTTAAATCTTCCTCCTGTCGCAAATCTGCCCAGGGGAGCAGAAACATCCTGTCTGCACTATTATGAGACAATAATGGCATTAAACAGGACATCATTATGGCCTCATTAGTTATGGCCCTACACATTCATTTGGGGGGTTCAATCTCTCTATTCAGACCACAGACTCGACCTGGCCTAAAAATCCCACCAATATTAAAAAGTTTTCCCTTTAAGTAAAGTCTAGGTTAATAAAATCCATGGGTAACCAAACAAACACAATTCCCACCAGGATCTCAGTGCCAGGGCTGCGGCACTTTCCTCCTGGCCACATGTGACACAGAATCAGGGGATGGTTTGGGTGGAAGGGACCTCAGAGGTCCCCGTGCAGGTCCCTGCAATCCCTCCCCTGCAATGGCATCTCTCAAATGATATTTATGTCCTGCTCTGGCTTTTTTTAATAAAGGAGGAAAACTTCCCTCCCCTCCCTTCCTCCTCATTTATTACAGGCATTAAGTTAAACATGGTTTCCTCTTAAGCCCGACCTAATCCAATTAATATTAATATTGCCCTGAGCCAGGCTGATCTCATTAGTGTCGATATTTAATATCTTTGCTGCGAGTTGTGCTGAAAATGAGTTTCTTGCTTTCCAGAGACTCTGGAAAGAAGGAGCAGCGTTTTCTTCCACCCAGGAATGAGGATGGGATGGGAAAAGGACCGGCCTGGGGCAGGGGGTGCTGGACCCTGTGGCTCCTCTGCACCCCGGGAAGGAAAAGTGGAATTACAAGGAACTGCTGGGATAGAAAGTGCATCCTCCTGGGGCATTGCCAGAACTGTGTCCCAGCCAGAGGAGCCCCCTGGGGACACCAGTGTGACACCAGCGCTGGTGGCCCTCCCGCAGCTCCTCCTGCTCCTGAGTGTCACCCTGATTTTTTAAGTTTTTCTAAGCCTTCTGATGTTGACATTCTTGTAAAGAACTTTCTCACACCCTTTCTGTAAATAACTCATTGTTCTGCATTCTTTTATTGAGGAGGAGAAATCTGATGGACTGCTGGCTTGTCCAGTGTCATTGCAGAGATGGACTGCTGGTTTGTCCAGTGTCATTGCAGAGGTGGCACTGTCACCAATCCTCTGTCACTTTTGGAAATCTATAAATGTTGGAGACAGAAAATAAACTTCCCTTTTTCCTTCACCTGGAGAGCAGCCGTGTGTTTGTGCTCGTGTTGTTTGGTGTCCTGCAGTGACACTGGAGGGATGCTCTGGGTGCGGCTCATTAACGGGTTGGGGGCACGGCTCGTTAATGGGGGGGATAGCTCATTAACACAGCGCTCATTAACACGCCAAAGGTCGAGGACTGGGTTTATTCAGGGCTGGCAAACCGCAGGGCAGCTGAGCTCTGTGCTCACTGGAATTAAACCCAGAAACCCAGGATTCCTGCAGGCTGCTGTCCCGCAGCACGAGGGGCTCGGCACGAGCTGCACAAGCCCTTTCAGCCCTGCTTGTGTCTCTGCTCCCCTTCCCTGCCCTTGGAGCAGCTGCCGGGGTCAGGACGGGGTTTGGAGCAGAATCACCCCAGACTGTGGTTGCAGAATAGCAGTCAGTGAAACGGGATCCCTGCTATTCAGAACAAAATTCCTTTTTTGTTTGGGATCCAGCAGCAAATAATGGGGACCCATGGAATGCCATAAAGGACCTTAAAGAACAAGGTGATCCTACCCAAACCATTCCATAATTTACAAATAATTTCCTTTCATGTGCAGGGCCTGTGGAGATGATGCAATGAAAACTGCCCGGTTGCAGCCCCAGGGCTCAGTGTTGGATGTGTTCATCCTCCTCCTCCTCCCAAACCACAAAATGAATCTTTCCTTGCCATGACCTCCTGGTTTGGGGCCAGGCTGCTTTAGTTCATCCCTGCTCCCTCCCACCACGTCCTGGCTGGTGCCCAGAGCAGCCCTGGCTTAGCAAGGACAGCTCCATCAGCGCTGGCAGGAGCAGCAGCAGCAGCTCCCATCACCTTGGCCCTGCGCAGCCCTGCAAACCCATTTTTAGGGAATTAGTGCTGTGTCTCAGCCCCCCAGAACAGGCACACGTGGGACAGCCCCACCTGAGCCCGGGGGAATAATCAGGGTTTTGTTTGTGGCTTTTCATAAAACAGCTGGATTTGGATTGGGAGGGACGTCAAAGCCACCCGGTACCACCCATACCATGGCAGGGACAGCTCCCACTGCCCCAGGTGCTCCAGCCCCAGTGTCCAGCCTGGCCTTGGGCACTGCCAGGGATGCAGGGGCAGCCCCAGCTGCTCTGGGCACCTGTGCCAGGGTCTGCCCACCCTCACAAGGAGGGATTCCTGCCCACTGTCCCATCCACCCATGGTGTGCCATCACGAATGGATCCCTGCCCACGGTAAACCCCAGCACCTGGATGACATCTTGAGACTCCCGGGGCCACTTGTGGAACTCGCCCAAATCCCTCAGGTGCCAAAACAGAGCTGGCAGCGGTGGGATTCGAACCCACGCCCCCGCAGGGACTGGAGCCTTAATCCAGCGCCTTAGACCGCTCGGCCACACTACCCTGGCACAGCGCTCCCTGGGAACGGGATTCGAGCCGGGATCCGCCCCCGGGCACGGCACCCTGCCCGTCCCGGCCCTTCCCTGGCTGCCTTCTCCCGCTGCACTCACAAAGCTGCCCTTCCTTCCTTCCTTCCTTCCTTCCTTCCTTCCTTCCTTCCTTCCTTCCTTCCTTCCTTCCTTCCTTCCTTCCTTCCTTCCTTCCTTCCTTCCTTCCGCCACTTCCTTCCGCCACTTCCTTCCGCCACTTCCTTCCGCCACTTCCTTCCGCCACTTCCTTCCGCCACTTCCTTCCGCCACTTCCTTCCTTCCTTCCTTCCGCCACTTCCTTCCGCCACTTCCTTCCTTCCTTCCTTCCGCCACTTCCTTCCTTCCTTCCTTCCTTCCTTCCTTCCTTCCTTCCTTCCTTCCTTCCTTCCTTCCTTCCTTCCTTCCTTCCTTCCTTCCTTCCTTCCTTCCTTCCTTCCTTCCTTCCTTCCTTCCTTCCTTCCTTCCTTCCTTCCTTCCTCCCTCCCTCCCTCCCTCCCTCCCTCCCTCCCTCCCTCCCTCCCTCCCTCCCTCCCTCCCTCCCTCCCTCCCTCCGTGGGATTGCTGCTCTGCCACCCCCTTCCCTTCCCTTCCCTTCCCTTCCCTTCCCTTCCCTTCCCTTCCCTTCCCTTCCCTTCCCTTCCCTTCCCTTCCCTTCCCCTCACTCCCACACTCACCCCCACATCTCTTTTCTCAAAGGCTGAGGACAGCCCCTCCATCCCGTTGGGAACAGGACCAGAATCTGATTTTCCTGTTGGATCTGTGCCCTGTCCCAGCCGTGCAGAGGGGCCAGGGGCTGGGGTGCCAGTGCCAGTGCCAGCACTGCTGCTCAGTGGCTGTGTGGCCCACAGATCCCACAGTGGCACTCTGGCATCAGGGAAGGTGCCAAGCCCTGCAGGAAAGCTCCTGCCAAGCGCCGGGAGCCAGGCCCAGGGAAGTTCTGCAGTCACGTAAATATTTTTGTTCCCCGGTTAAACACAGCCACTCTCTGCTTCCTCAGCGCGGCGATAAAAGCACATTTCAATAAACAGGCCTTCAAAGGGATGTTTGCACTTGGCTCCTCTTCCAGCCCT
This sequence comes from Ammospiza caudacuta, assembly GCF_027887145.1. NCBI lineage: Eukaryota > Metazoa > Chordata > Aves > Passeriformes > Passerellidae > Ammospiza > Ammospiza caudacuta. Next base: position 47,926,415 of record NC_080599.1, on the reverse strand, counting down.
TTTCATTCACTGGAACAGCTCCTGGCTCTGGGAACTGCAGGTGACCCCCCAGCTCCCTCAGCTCCCTCTGGAAACTCAGCACCTTCTCCCAAATCCTCCCATTCCCAGACACGTTCTGATTTCAATTGTAAAATAACCAGTGATAAAAAAGGAGATGTTGTCTGTCATTCCTTGCTCCATGGGTTTTTTGATCCACGTTGCTCCAGCCCTAGGAGTCCCTAGACCCAAATGCTGGCATGGATCCCTGTCACCCTGATTTTTTAGGACTTTCTAAGCCTTCTGATGTTTATATTCTTGTAACAAAATTTCTCACACCCTTTCTGTAAATAATTTATTGGTTTGCATTCTTTTATAGAAGAAATCTGATGGACTGTTGGTTTGCCCAGCGTCACTGGAGAGGTGGCACTGTCACCCTCCAATCCACTGCCACTTTTGGAAATCTATAAATGTTGGAGTCAGAAATGAAACTTCCCCTTTTTTACCTTGAGAACAGCAGTGTGTGCACATCGTGTTATTTCGTGTCCTAAAGTGACAGATCCCTGTCAGGGATCCCCTGCAGAGATGATGAAACTCCAGGAGCAAATTGGTTATTTGAGGATAATAACTGGATTTTCACTAAGGGGACACTCCCAAACTGCTGCAGATTTCTGAAAATTGATTTATTTCCAGCCAGCAGCTGCCAAATCATTCCCAAATAAATTCCAGCCCCACGGAAGTTTCACAGCCCCATTTGGGATCCCGTGGATCTGGGGACCCTGATCTGCCCCAGGAGAGCTGGGGAAGTGCTGGATTTGAGGCATTTTGCCCCTCACTGTGTGGCAGGCATTGGGAAACCTTCCCAATAAACATCCTGCAGCGCTGGGGAGGTTTGGAATTAAACCCCAAACCACGTTAATAAATCCAATGGGATTATTTCAATTAAAAAGAAGTGATTACAACAGCCCTTATTTTCTTATTAAGGCATTTAAGCAGTCCCTATTAAAAGATTAGAAGATATTGAGCCTTTGTAGGGCTCTCAAAAACATTCTTTGGAATATCCCTGGTTAAAATTATTGCTGTTTAAATACTTCTGCCTAAAAATACCTTATTAAAATTGGACATCTCTGTCCAAATTTGGGACAGAGCTTTGAGAAGGCCTGAGACCTCCTTAGGGATCACCCATGGCCATGGAAAACCCACCTGGGTTTGTAGAAATGTTTTTATTCCCCTGAACCAGAAGAAAAACCCCTTCAATATTCCCTGATCTGCTCATTCTTGTGTTCTCCAGCAGCCCAGCCCAGGGCCGGGAGCTGCCAAGAGCAAATGATTCCCATTTCCATAGATGAGGAGATGAATCACTCCTGGTATTTTTAGCAGGTCATTAAGGGCTGGCAGGGATATTTGCAAACTGACTTGTGAGGGTTTGCACTGTCGAGAGCACAACCTCGGAGAGCAAACATCAACTGGGAGTCAGAGCAGAGGAGTGGGAGGGCTGGGAACTGCATCTCCAGTCTGACACTGACAGGGAGGGATGGCATAAATGGGGTTTGTGGGAGCACGGGCCCCACTCCACTGAAACAGGGGTAGGGTTTGTCCCACCCCACGGAGAATGTGGGAACCCCAGGCAGGGATATTCACACGCCCTGGGGAGGGATGCTGCAGGCACTGGGGCAGCTGGGCCCTGGCCTTGGGTGGAAAGGGAGTTCTCCTGCTGCTCTGGGAGCAGGGGAGTTCCGTGGGGGCTCAGAGGGGCACCAGGGCACTCAGAGGAGTCATGGAACGCGTGGGGAGGGACCTTAAAGCCCACCCAGTGCCACCCTGCCATGGCAGGGACACCTCCCACTGTCCCAGGTGCTCCAGCCCCAGTGTCCAACCCGGACTTGGGCACTGCCAGGGATGCAGGGGCAGCCACAGCTGCTCTGGGCACCCTGTGCCAGGGCCTGCCCACCCTGCCAGCCAGGAATTCCTTCCCAAAATCCCACTTCAATCTCTCCTCTTTGGTTCAAAACCATCCCCTCGTGTCCCATCACCACCTGCCCATGCAGAATTCACTCTCCTGGCACAGGGGAAGAGCTGCTCACTCCTCAGTGGAGCAGAGCTTCCCAAAATGGGCATTTAATAACGATAGTCTACATATTAATATTCATATTTAACAGCTCCTTCTCCTGTTCTGTGCTGTTGGGGTACGATGAGCACCGCTCAGGGGAAATCCAGGGAATAAATAAATCCAGCTGGAAGGATCCCAGGGAGCCTCTGGCAGCAGGAGGGCAGCTCACACACCCGAGAGCCCAGCTCTGCCACGGCCCAGGCTGACAGGGCTGCACATTCCTTCCCAAATGTGGAGGGACTGCCTGGGAATGGGACAGCGAGGAGGGCTGTGCCAGGGCCACCACCCCTCAGCTGTCCCCTGGAAAACCCAATGAATCCAAGGCATCAGAGCCCGACAGCTGTCAGGGGTGGAGCTGCCATCCTCTGCAGGGCAGGGAGCTGTGGGGCACCACCTGCACTGGGACAGCCCATCCATCCCAGCAGGGCCCAGGGGCCATGGGGATCTTGGGGATCCTCTCTGCACAAAGTCCCTCACATCTGGGAAGACTTCTGCACTTGTCCTCATTTGTGATGCAATGGTGGAGCTGCTCCTGCTGTTGCTGTCCTGGGCCATCATAAGGCAGCACAGCCCATCCATCATCCATCATCATTGTCCATCATCCACTGCCCATCATCCATCACTGTCCATCATCATCCATCATCATTGTCCATCATCCGTCATTGTCCATCATCCACTGTCCATCATCATCCATCATCATTGTCCATCATCTGTCATTGTCCATCATCCACTGCCCATCATCCACTGTCCATTGTCATCCATCATCGTCCATCATTGTCCATCATCATTGTCCACCACTGCCCATCATCGTCCATCATTGTCCATCATTATCATTATCCATCATTTGCTGTCCATCATCGTCCATCATTATCCATCATTTGCTGTCCATCATCCTCCACCATCACTGTCCATCACTGTCCATGACCATCCGTCATCCCTCAGCAGCCAGAGCCGCCTGCTCGTGCAGAGCCAGGATGAGTGCAGTGTCAGCAAGGGGAGGTGTCTCTGCCTGGGCCAGGGGTCACCCGTGCCACCCCCAGGGCCACCCTGGCAGCACAAGGTGGCCCCAGATCTGGAGTCTCTTCAGAAGCTGCTTTTGCTGGAGGGAAAAACCATCAGGAAAACAGAACAGGCCCAGGCTGCACCCAGGGAGTCTCAGCTTGGAGGGAACCCCTGGATCACAGGAGACAGGAAAGCCCTGCCTGGCTGCCCATCCCGAGCTTTCAGCAGCTGCAAAAAGACCCCACACCAGGGCTGGGCTCTGGCAGCAGCTCTGGAAGGGTAAATCTGGCTCCAGCTTCATCAGCTCCCTCAGCACTTGTCAAATTAAGGGCTCTGGTTGGAGCCTCAAAGGCAGAGAGGCTCTGCAGCAGCCAGGGAAGGGAGCTCGGGGAATTGCAGGAGATGGAGTTAATGTCTTCTCTGAAGGGAAATCTGGTGTCAGAGAGGAACAAGGTGATGAAACACGACTCAGGGAGCCTGAATCCCAGAGAGGGCAGAGCTGGTGCCTCGGTATCTGCCACTGACAGAATCCCCAGGGCCTTCATTGCCAGGAAACAGAGCTCATTCCTCACCAGGGAATGCAACAGCTCCATCCACCCACAGAGACTCAGGGAATGGTGGGACCAGCTCTGGCCCTCCCCACATCCCCTCGGAGCCCAGTGCTTCTGTTTGGATTCTTCTTTGAGGAATGGATTTAATGTGGAGTCAATTGAGTGGAACCTTTGTAAATGCAGGCATTTGTTTCTTGGAGTCCCAGGGGAGCTTCCATTATTTATCCTGGGGCCCACGGCCAAGCTGGAAGGGAATTTGTTTCCAAGGGAAAAGGGGCAAGTCACAGACAGATGCAGGGTGGGTTTCAGACACAACAGAGGAAAGGGACTTAAATCAGGGTTTAGGATCAGAAGTGATCAGTTTTGCCAGGTGGAATGTCTGCCATTTTAGGCAGACATTTTAGGCCACCAGGCAAGGTGGGACAAGGAGAGGCTTTGGAAAAGGCAACAGCATGGATGAAAACCTGGAAAAGTAGGAGACCAGCCCAGTTCTCCAGGTTCAGACATTTCTGGGAGAAAGGCAGGGAGCAGAGACCAGGGGAGCTGTGGCTGCCCCTGGATCCCTGGGAATGCCCAAGGCCAGGCTGCACAGGGCTGGGAGCACCCTGGGACAGTGGGAGGTGTCCCTGCCATGGCAGGGGTGGCACTGGGTGGGATTTAAGGTCCCTTGTTATTCCTGTCACCTCAGGGAAGGGGGGAAGGACAAGGGGAGCTCTCCCCCACCACAGGCAGCACAGAGCCTGAGCAGCTCCACGTGACCTCCTGGGGCACTTCCCTCCTCAGACAAGTGTTTGTTGTGCAATCTCGAATGCTGGTGTCCAGAGACTCTGAATCCAAACCTGCCATTTCCTGATCCAAGATGCTGCAGAAATCAGCTGGGAGCTGGCTGCTTGGATGAAATCCCTCCCCAAAAGCAGCCCGTGGGTTTGCCATGGAGCCTGGGAACAGAGCACACGGCTCATGGCTGGAATGGCTCTGGTTCTGCTCTTCCCTGTGAGTCCAAGCGAGAGAATTCCTTTTACGTTCATCTGTCCTCATGGAAGCCTGGAAGAGGAGAAGAGATAAATGATTATAAATGATGAACATCATCTAAATATAATTCCTTCATTCTGAGAGCCTTTGTGACACACTCCCTTGGGAAATACTCCCAGCTGAAATGGAATTCTGCCCCGTTCCTCACAGATCTCCCGTTGCTCTTGTGAAACACACGAGGCATTAAATGTCAGCAGTAACAATGTCAATAACGGTGTCCTGGTGAGAACCCAAGTGGCAGCTTGGAAATGCAGGCAGACGGGGAAATACTGGGAAAAACCCACCCTAAGGGTTAAACATTCCTTCCCAAATCCTGCAGCTGCTCTGGATAAAGATCCATCAGGGTGGGATGTGTGTGAAAAACAGGGTTTGCAAGAGAAGGAAAATGGATTTTCAGTGGTGTTTAGAGAGTTAGAAATGATGGTTGAAAATTTTCGATTCCTGCCCTGCCCCAGCATCCCAGGAGCCAGCTGGCTGTGGGACACAGGGTGGGATTGCTGGGGTGTCTGTGCAGGGCCAGCAGCCTGACTGGATGATCCCTGTGTGTCCCTCCAGCTTTGGATATTCCATGATTCTGTCAGGCTGCCAGGCTGGGAGCCATGACTCCAACTCCATTCCCAACATCCTTTAGAAAGGCAGGAGATAATCAATATTTTCCTACTGATTAGATGATAAAAGGGAGATAATAAAAGGGAGGAATAAAAATTGCATTGGTCAGTCAGCTACTGCACACAGCAGCAGATAAAATAATTACTGAGCACTGGCGGGGCTCAGGCTCATTCCAGTGATTCATGGGGATGTTGGGAAGCTGTGCTGGGACTGAAGGGCATCTGGAGTTTGTGCCTTGGAGCCCACTCAATCCATAAATACGTGGGATGGGAGCTGTGACTCCTGCCCTGCAGCAGCAGCACCCCAAGTGCCGTGTCCATGGCCATGGCACAGAGAGGGACAGTGCCCAAGCCCCAGAGTGGCCCTGCACTGGGAACTGTGAGCTCAGCATTCCTGGTGCCCAGCTCCTCTCCTGGTGACACAGAGTGCAGTGACAGAACTTTCCTGTAAATGAATGCTGGAGTTTCTTAGAACTCTTCTGACTAATGCGGCTCAGTCTTGGCTGGAGGACACAAAGCCTTCATCAAACACAGTGAGAAATGCCAGAGAACGCTCAAATCCAGGGAATGTGAGGCTGGGAGGGAGCAGGCTGACCCCAGCACTCAGAAAGCTGGGGCTGGGAGCCAGGCCCTGCCTTGGGCTTAGCTGGGCTGGATTCAGGGCTTAGTGCTGCTCCTTTGATCCCCAAGGATAAAGGTATTTTCAGCCAACACGAGGGATTGGGGCCTCAGCATGGAAACCAAATTGCCCTGGAAGTGCAGTGAATCTGAATCCAATCTGCAACAGCAAATCCAAGGAAAAACACACCCTCTGGCTTTCAGAAATATGGAATAAGGGAAACACAACCCAGACCTGGGATCAGCCCACAGCAGGGGCACAGGGTGGCTCCAGAGCTGCCATGAAGCAGGAGATACTGAAACATCCCCGAGGATTCTCTCCTGCTCAGAGGGATGGAATCATGGAACAGCCTGAGCTGGATCCCGCAGGGATCAGCCAGCCCAGGGCCTGGCCCTGCACACACACCCCAATGCTGCCACCCTGTGCCCGAGCACTGCCCAAGCAGTCCCCGAGCTCTGGCAGGGCTGGACCCTGGGATAAACTCTGGATAATCAGGGCATGAGGAGGTCACTGCACTCTCCCACAAGCTCCCTAAAAGGAGACCAGGTCCTGGCGGGCCCAGGCTCAGAGCCAGCCTCAGGCTGATATCCCACAGGTCAGGAAAATCACGGAGCAATTCACTGAGCATTTCCCTGCTGGCACAGGTATCTGTCCTGCCCCCAGGGGAATGGGACAAGGAAATCCAGGGCAGCAGGAGGCAGAGGAAGCACAGCAGCTTTTCATTCCATGGGAGACGTTCCTGGGACACAAAGCAGCCCCTGCTGCTCCCCACAGACCAGGCAGCAGCTCCAGGGCACAGCAGGGGCTGGGCTGCCTGAAAAAGCACCTGGATCTGAGGGACTGCCCATGGAGGGGCTGCAGGAGCTGACCTGGTGTAAGCAGGAACCCACCTCTGTGGGGACAAGGGAAAAGGGGCAATGGCTTCATGGACACTGGGCAGGGATGGATGGGACCCTGGGCAGGAATTGTTCCTGGCAGGGTGGGCAGCCCTGGAATAGAATCCCCAGATTTTCTGTGCCTGCCCCCGCATCCCTGGCAGCGCCCAAGGCCAGGCTGGACACTGGGGCTGGGACAGTGGGAGGGGTCCCTGCCATGGCAGGGGTGGCACTGGCTGGGCTCTGAGGTCCATTCCAACCCAGCCCAGTCTGGGGTGCTGTGGGATGAGGTGGGCTGGGTGGGAACACCTTCACTTGGGTTTAGTCAGGATTTAATCCCTCTGTGCAATGAAGGTTATTCTGGCTGTGGCCAGTACAGAATGGTCCTGCCTCAGCTCCAGCCCCTCCTCAGCTCCATTCCTCTCTCCCCTCAGCTCCATTCCCCTCCTGCCTTCCCACAGGAAAATCCCAACAGCTCCAGGGTCACTCCATCCCCTGGTTTTGAACACAAAGAGCACAGGGGAAGGAAAAGCAGGTTTTAATTAAAAGAATTCCAATCATTCCCACAGCACGTGATTTTTTCAAATTACAAAGATTCCTCTTTAGAAAAATATTATTTGCCAGGTGTTGCATTTCTCTTCATCTTCAATGTTCCATCAAGAGAAGGAAATTATTTTAGGAAAATCTCCAACCTAATTAAAATAAATCTGAGGTCAATCAGGTTTTTGAGCTGAGCTGATGGGTGAGCAGAGAATGACCCGAGAGCAGCAAGAGGCAGCAGCCCCTGTGCCCCCAACCCTGCAGGAGCAGGAGGAACACTGAGCTCTGCTGGCAAAGCAAAGGCAAAGCAAGAGTGGTTTTCCGTGTCCTCGTCCACAGCCATGTCCAGTTCCAAGGTCCTTATTGACCCTCAAGGTTTATGCAAACTGCAGGAAGGAAAGGGAGGGGTCAGTGTGCTCTGTCCGTCTATCAACCACACATTTTTATCTCCTTTTCATAAATTAAAGTCACATTTAGCATTTGATTCTCCTGAACCCATGGGGAACTGTGCCTGAGCAGGGCTGCAAACAGGGAAACTTTCCCTCCCCAGCCCAGGGTCCACCAGGGAGGAGCTGAGGGCTCAGCCCCGGGGAAAGGCTGGCTGGGGATGATTTTATAGAGGAACTCCCCACTCACCGCAGCCTTCAGGGCCTGGTCCAGGTCTGCCAGCAGATCCTCCTCATCCTCCAGCCCCACCGAGAGGCGGATCAAGGTCTTTGTGATCCCCAGACGTTTCTTATCCTCCTCAGGCAGATTCTGATGGGTCATGCTGTACCTGAAATGACAAAAACCGTTTTATCCCAAGAATTTGGGACTTGTATTGGTAAAAGCAGCCTGGCTGGTTCCTTGCCAGCACCCCTGAAATGCAGCAGGATCTGACACCTCCTCTGTGCCACCTGTGTGACCCCACAGATGCAGAGAGCCCTTGGCAGCAGCTCCTGGAAATGCTGGGAATGCTGACAAGTCAGGGAATTGCATCTCCAGCTCGTATGTGCAGGACACAAATTATTAACAAGAAGTGGATATATAAATATCTGGACCTGACAAAGGAGAAACTCCTACTGCTCTTCCTTCCAGAGCTGCTCCTTCATTCTACAGAAGCTCTGTGAGCTCTGCACATGGGGAATGTGCAACCTCCAGTATAAAATCTCCTGGTTTCATTCCTGGTGTCTCAGATCCCTTCTCAAAGTGCCCCAAAGGACTCTGGAGGGTTTACTCTCTCCAGCTACACAGGACACAGGCAAGAAGGGATTTCCCTGGTGCTGTCACTGGCACCAGCTCCTTTCAGCTGCTGGAGGGGTTCAAGGTTTGCTGTGAAATCAGGAAGTGAAATGATTTAACATTTAAATACAGTCATTCATTTCCATGGACCTTTTCCAAAAGCAAGCTGGCTCTGAGTGCAATGATGCAATTCCATGAAGATGCTGTTTTGAGCAGTTTAAAAGGCCCAGAGGCAGCTGGGGGCACACAGTGACCGTGCCCCTCGTGTGAGCAGGGAGCAGGGCATTCATTCCTCCATCCCAGCTGCTCCTCATCCCAGCACTCTGCAGCTTCTGGGATTGCCTTCATGGACACCGACTGTGCCTCAGCCCTCCAGGTGAAATTCCTCAATCTCTGCCCTCCCACAGGATTCCCTCCCTCTGCAACCTCCCCTGGCTCTGTGCTGCACAGCAGTCCCTGAGTTTAGCTAAAGGCAAAACAGCAAAACAGCTCTGGGGGCTGGGAAATCGTGGGAATTTTGTGGTGCTCTGCAGCTTTTTGGGGCTCTGAGGATGGGAGGATGAACTCACGGATGCTCTGCCAGGCTCTCATAGCCACCCACACTGAAGCCCACGGTGAACACCTGTGGGAGAAAGGGAAGGAGGTTATGGATTCATGGACAGAGAGCTCACAGAATCAGGGAATATCCTGAGTTGGAGGTGCCCACAGGGATCACTGATCCAGCCCCTGGCCCTGCAGACACCCCAACAATCCCACCCTGAGCATCCCTGGCAGAGCTGTCCAAACCCTCCTGGAGCTCTGGCAGCCTCAGGGCTGGCACCTCTTCAAGGACATTGAGGCAAATAGAAAGTTTAGGGACCTTTCTTCCCCTCAAGTTTTTCTAAAATAACTTCTATATTATAAATTGTATTAGCTGTAATTAGGGAATAAAGGGCACATCTGGCAGGGAAGAGCTAAGATTGCAAACAGACTCATCCTGCCCCTGGATCCCAGGGAGTGTCCTTGCTGGGGTGGGTCCTTGCCTGGAGCCAGCACAGCATTCCCAGAGCCAGGGGCTCCCTCAGTGCCTTTCCCCCTGAGGGCACTCTGCAATGTTCCAGCAGAGCTGCACCAGCCCCAGCTGCCCAGCCCTGCAGAAAGCCCTTTGCCAGCAGCAGCTGAGCTGGACACGCCTCACCCTGGGAGCAAACAAACAAACACTCCCAGGGGGATGAGGGGTCCCTTTGTTCCCTCTCATTCACCCCCAAGAACAAATTATTCCTGTTTTATAGTGGGGCACACATGATGGATTGGCAAGAAAAGCCACCCCACCCTCCCCTCAGCAGGGCAGATTCAGCTCCCTCTGAAGTTGCTTTTATTGCACTTTACCTTCAGGTTCCTGAGAAAGGCATAAGCATTACATTCTTCCCCTTGGATTTCGAAGCTGACGATCCCTGAAACACCTGAGCACTGCCTCTTCATCACCTCACACTGACAGTGGGAAGCCAGCCCTGGAATGGAGACAGTTGGGAGAATTCCCAGTGAATGCCAGTGCAGAGCTGGGGCAGCTCAGCCTCACCCAGCCCATCACTGGGCACCACAGCTCCCCGGTCCCTGCTCACCCACCTGGGTACATGACCTTCTTCACACAGGGATGGGATTCCAGGAACTTGGCCACAGCCAGGCCGTTGTGGAAGTGCAGCTTCATCCTGATGTGCAGAGTCTTGAGGCCCCGGTTGCAGAGGAAGCAGTCAAAGGGAGAGGGGACAGCTCCCAGGGCTGTGGGAATGGGAACAGAATCCCACAGAATCACACAGAATTCCAGAGAATCCCACAGCAACACTGGTGCTCTGCATTCAGCACAGCCAAGCACAGCCTCACCTCCAGCATTGCTGACCCTGGCACAAGTGGGAAGACACCCAAGGAAATCTCTGTTCCTCATCTCCCACATGGGACAGCCAATTAATGAGGCCAATTAACAGGCTCAGGCCTCAAGGATTACATTATTTATTGGGCACAGTGCACCCTCAGTGCAGAGGGCACAACCCTGCACAGGAATTTATTCCTGACAAAGAGGAGGCCGGAAAATTGCTGGAATCATCCGAGGCAGGAAAATTCTGCATTGGGCACACCCTGATGGGTGAGGGAGTTTCAAACCCCCCAGGCTGCAGGTGGCACCTCAGTGGTTTCAGGATGGGTCCCCAGTGCTCTCCTGGAGTGCTCAGGAAGGGGAGATCAACGTCTCTCATTTTATGGGACTGTTTTATTGAGCTTTCCCAGCTCTGTTCATTGACATTCCAGGCTGATTTGCCACTTGTGTGCGTGCCCACCCTCCCCAGCAGCAGCTGTGGATGTGAACAGGATTCCTGTTAGAAATTCCCTGTTTAGACTTACTCCTCTGCAGGAATTTCAGCCTCTCATAGAGACATTTCTTATTTACAGAGACCAGGCCCATGAGGACATCGCTGTGCCCTGCAAATGACAGGGGACAAGAATGGGATCAGCCCCAGGTGTAAATAAAACCCCTGGGACACCTCCCACCACCCCAGGCTGCTCCAGCCCCAGGGTCCAACCTGGCCTTGGGCACTGCCAGGGATCCAGGGGCCTCCCCACCCTCCCAGCCAGGAATTCCCTCCCAGTCTCCCTCCATCCCTGCCCTAAGCATGTGCTGAACTCTCACACTCACCATTCATGTATTTGGTTGCAGAAGACATACAAATATCAGCCCCCAGGGCCAAAGGACGCTGAAAGGAAAGGAAAATAACATCATCATTCCAGTTTGAGTTCATCCCCAGCCATTCCAAAGGGCTCTGAGCTCACACAGGATAAACAAGGGGAGAAACAAACACAAAAACCTGAGCATGACAATAGAACACGTGCTAAAGGCAGCACTACAGGGAGGCACTCTGAATTCAAGGGAAGCACAAGAAAATGTGATTTAAGAGCACTGCTCCCACTCCCACAGGCTCCAGGGAGAGAAGAGATTGAGCACACCCAACACACAGTGCAGAGCTGGGAAAACAGTTCTGCAGCTCAGCTGGGGCAGGGACACACCATGGCATGGAGCCCACAAAGGGCATTCCCACGGGAAATGAGGGATCCAGCTGCAGAGCAAAAGAATTGCTTTGCTTTCCAGCTGTTGCAGATCCTGCCCTGGAGGAGCTGAGAGCATGAGCAAAGGAGCTTCCTCTGGCAGCTCTCTCCCCTCAGCTCCCAGTGCTCTGCCCAGGAGCCTCCTGAGGGGAGACAAACCAGGAGCTGGACGGGCAAGAGGGGCTGAGCAGTGCCAGATTTTTAATCAGTCACTAATTAAGGCACTTTGCACATGGTATCAGCACATTCTAAAGAGTGAGGGGCATCACTGTTAAAATGGAACAAAGCAGGCAAATTCTATCCCATATTGAGAGCAACAATGCTTGGAAGTTCATTATTCTGAAGCATTTGTAAAACTTAAATGTCTTCACTTCATGTCTTCCAGTTATCAATACAGGAAAGTTCTGGCAGTTGTTATGAAGAAAGTTATAAACCTCTGAATCATATATTCAGCAAAATAGAGAAGAAAAAGGTAAAGTGGATGTCTCCAAGAAAGACTGAACAATGGCTGCTACATTTGTCTTCCACTATCATCTGGTTTTTACCTTTGTGGCTCAGAACAGCATGTGCAGAAGAATTGATTCAAAGAGGCCAAAGTGAGGGAACCCTTGGTAACTGTTTGATTTCCATCAGGAATAACAGAATTCCATCATTCCTGGAGTACAGACACGCCCTGCCCCCCTCACTGGTGCACCAGCAGCAGCACCTGGGCTGGGCCTGAACCAGAGCAGGTGGTTTTGCAATGCAGAGACCAAAACTGCAGTTCCCTGGTCATGCTTCCCTTCCCAAAAGGGACCTCCAGCCCCACTGGCGCAGGTGACAGTCCTGTCCTTGTCCCACACACCTGGAAATATGGAGACATGAAGCTGTTGTCCACGGCCACCCACACGTGCTTTTCAGGACACTTGGGTTCACGAGGTTTGTGCGCCACCTCAGCGCAGGCTTTGATGTCGATCACCTTCAGCGTGGGGTTCGTGGGGCTCTCGAGCCAAACCAGCTGCACAAACCCAACACAACTCCAGGTCAGAGAGCTCCCAGCGCTGGGCTGAGTCCCAGGGGCTCTGGGTGCCCAGTGCTGGCAGCTCCCCGTGGCTTTGGGCCCTGGGGACGGGCAGTGGCCCTGCCAGGGCCGGGGGAGGCTCCAGCGGCTCCTCCGAGCCCAGGGAGCTTTCCCTGCAGCTGGGCTTGTGCCATCCCAGCTGGAGAAGGGCTCAGCAGCAGGACAGAGCCTTTCCCAGAGCCCTGCCCAGCACGGCTCCCTTCCCCTGGGGCAGGGATCACCCAGCAGTGCCACGGAGCCCCCCCGGCTCCGCGCTCCCTCTGCTCCTCCTCACCTCTGTCCTGTACCCTCCTCTCTGCAGGGCTCTGCCCTTCCCAGGATGCTGCCCGTGAGGGGCACAGGGGGACAGGGTGGATGCAGCTGTGCCCCAAGCTGCCCCCTCAGCTCAGCACAGCCCCAACCCCAGCAGGAGCAAGGATAAAACAATTTAACGTCCCTTTAAAGTCCACTTCCCTCTCCCCTACCTTGGTCGAGGGATATTCTTTAATTTTTTCTTCCAGCTTTTTTGGGTCTGTGCAGTCAACATAAGCCACTTTCAAATTGAACTCCTCTTGCATTTTGTCAAATAATTCTTTCGTGCCTAAAAAAAACCAAAAAATCAATCACAAAATGAAAAACTTCCTTAACTTTCATTCCCTGCTCTGCAGCCTCCTGCATCATGCAGGGACAGTCAGGGGGGCACAGATTGATGCTGCACACCACCCATGGCACATTTATATTTTCTTTATTTACACACTTAAAGATTGTTGCAGATTGAGTGATCATGAAATAGTAATAATTTAAATATGGGATCAGAGTGATTTGGGAAGTACTTGAAATCAATGTGGGGTTTATGATCAGGAAATTAAACACAGAAGAACAATCAAGGGGAAGACTCCAGCTATTGTTTCCCATCACTCCAATAAAAATGATTCCTTCCTGTCTTTGAAGCCTTTCCCAGGGAAGATTAAAAGAATCCAGCAGGTGATCAATGGATGTGCAGCACTCACTACCAGAAACACTCCTGCATTAAAAATTCATCGGTTGGGTCCTTTTGCCAAGCTGATCCCCAGGGACTCAGTTTTCCATCTGAGCAGGAAGGGATGGGACATGGAGGTGGATTCTGGGAGCTGAAGGGAACATCTGAGTGATGTTTGGGAGGTTCTTTTGTGAGAAGCCCTTTCTTTGGAACAAACCAAGGCAGAGGAGGAGCAATGAAATTCAGCCCTGCAGAAACCAGGCTGAGGCTCCAAGGAGAGGGGAAAGCTCCCAGGAACTGGAGTGAGCTCACCCTGCTCAGAGAGGCACTCTGGCTGAGCTGGGTGCACTCTGCCACTGGGGAGCTGTGAGGGAGAGGGATTGATAAAAACAGGATTCAAAGAACAGTGGGGTCCTACAGGGGAAATTCAGAGTTCCTGAGAGCCACAGACAGGTTTGAGCCCCTGCACAAAGAAGGCTGAAGCCACTGGGTGCTGTACCCACCTTCATACACGTGTTCAGTGCAGATAATTGTTTCCCCTGACTTCAGCAGGTGACAGATGTTCATAATTGCTGCCATGCCAGAGGAATAAGCCAAGCCTGGAGGAGAAAGGATCATCAGTGTTTGATGTGACACAACAAGTCAGACTTGCCTTGGCCTTCCTCACTTTGCCTCTGAAAAGAACCTGTTCTGTCAGTGCCTCACTGGGAACGTGGAGCCAGTGACAGCAGGGGATGGATGTGGACAGCATGGAACCAGGATGGACACTGGGATACACTGGGACAGGCTGGGAATGGACTGGGAATGGACTGGGACACACTGGGAATGGACTGGGACACACTGGGAATGGACTGGGACACACTGGGAATGGACTGGGGCCAGGGGCTGCCTGCTCCCACTGCCTCCAGTGCTGCTGCACAAGGACGGATCCAGCTCAGCCCAGGCATCAGCCACACTGAGGGAGCAGCAGGCAAACCCAGGCATGGAGCTGGACTTTGCTGGACCAGAAGTCCTGGGCTCTTCCCCACCTTGGAGCTGCTCCTGCCCACAGCCAAGAGCCAGAGCCGTGGTGAGGGAATCATGGAATGGTTTGGGATGGAGGGACCCCAAAGCCCACCCAGTGCCACCCCCTGTCCCAGGCTGCTCCAAGCCCCGTCCAACCCATGAGGTGCTCACTGTATTTGGCTCCATCGAGGACGGACATAACCTTCTCCAGGATACGCCTGTTCGGATTGTCGAACCGGGTGTATTCGTACCTCTGGCGTGGGAAGAGGAAACAAACATCAGAGAGAGCACAGGGAAAGCTTGGGATAAACCGCTCCGGATCGCCGCCCGCAGCGGGAACAACGAGCCCCGGGCTGGCTCCGGCTGCAAGGGAGCACAGCGGCTCCTCCGGTGCCGCCGCCGCTCAGCAGGGCCGTACCGGAGCACAAGCACGGGATCGCGGCCGGGCGGCTCTGCAAGGGCCCCGTGAGGAGCCCCGCTCCCGGCCCAGCGAGATGCTCGCGTCTGCCCAGGAGCTGCCACGGGGGGAAACATCCGCGCCGGGAGCTCCCTGCCCTGCCCAGGCCCTGCCGCCTCCCGTTCCCCCGGCCGGGACACGCCGGGGCCGCAGCGGGGCTCGGCGGCCCCGTGCTGGCCGCACTCACCTCCTCGTCCTTCGCGGGCACTTGCTGCTTGAAGGTGGTGGAGAGCGTGATAGGCGGCACCACGGCCTTGGAATTCCACTGCTCGGGCTCCTGCGCGTAGTGGATGGCATTGGTGGCGAAGTGAGGGATAGGCGGCAGAAGCTTACCGCACTCCTGGCTGCACATGGTGGCGGCTCTGAGGGACCGGCCCTCAGCGCGGCTGCTTTTAGCGACCCCGCGGGCTCGGCGGGGCGCGGCTTTCGCGCCTTCTCATTGGCTGCTGCGCCGGCGGGGCGGGGCCCCCGCGCCCTCCCATTGGCTGCCGGCGGGGCGGGGCCCGCCCTGCACGGCAGCGCCCGGCCGCTGGGGGGCGCCGCGCGCGGAGGGCGCCCGGGGCGGCTTTCCCGGGCGGAAGCGGGAGCAGCGCGCAGTGACCCGCAGGGTGACGCGGCTGGACGGGCAAGAGACCAACGCGTTCCGGGGTCCCGGTGCTATTTGACCTTCCCTCCCCCCAAGTGACGCCCGCTCGGTAAGCGGCAGGGTGGCACGCTGGGTGGTGGAGCAGGGCAGAGCCAGTAAATCTGGGAACGGGCTCTCCCTGCCATTCCAGCCCCTGCCCGCGGCCTGCCCGCAGCGGGGCGTCAGCCCGGCGGGGCTCCCGTCACAGCGCCTGCAAACACCCCGAAGCCACCCATTAGGTGGGCACGTGTCCTACCCAAACCGGCCTTATCACGGAGCCACGTGAAGCCACCGGAGATGCGACGTTGGGCACACGATTAGTCAGAGGTGGGGCAGCAGCCTTAAACCCTGAAGGAATCCCCAGCAGGGCACCTCTAAGGCATAGTCCCATAAATCATGTCAGAGATGGCCTGCGGTGTTCTCCCTGGCCATCCCAAACACACATGACAGGCACCAACGTCAACCTATTATTGCTCTTCAGAGCCTAATTGATGGAGCCCTCAAACGAGCCAACAACGATCAGGGAGAAAATTATGCAAACACACATCAGCAACAACAACAACAACAGGCTCCCGGGAGGCACAGTAACCCTTTTCCTTCCCAAAAGCAGAAGTCAAAACTGATTAAAACCCAGATGGCATCTGGGCGTGCCAGTCCAGCAGGTAGAAGCTCATCAGCCTTGTGCTCCACTTGCTGGGGAAGCTACTGACAGGGGTAGGACAAAACACAAAACCAGTGCCCGGTGGATTTGTCCTTGCTCTCAATGGGGTAACCCATCCAGGCAATCCTTCCTGTAGATCAGTTGTATTTTTCCTTTTCAGAAACCAATGCTGGGAATGATGCCCGCACATCTCCACTGCAGATGAAGTTGTTCTCCTCACAGAACAAATCAGCAGCAGCCTGAACCCGACTGGACACGAGCATCACCAAGCCCAACCCCGGGAGGGACACCTTCCCTTTTCCTGTCTGCAGTGGTCACTCTGCTGACAGCTGTGCCCACGCTGGAGCCTGAATGCATTTCAAGGCCCATTGCTCATGAAGGCAGCGATAACTGTACAACTCTAGGAATTCCAGCCAATTACGAGGATTTGGCAAAGTTCGCTGCAATGTGTGAAACACCACCTCCAACCCCTGAATTCACTCCCTCAGTTTCCAGCAGACCTCCTTGGAGGAGCAGGGCAGATGTTTCAAGGAGCCGCCCTGTGAGCATGAAACGACTGATAGGGAACCAAGCCAGCACCTCTCGCTCTCAGCTGTGGATACACCTCGCTGCAGTTCTCAGGGAGGGCTAGGAAGGTGCAATGCCCACTGAAAACCCAAGGGTAATCTGGGATAAGTGGCAAGATGTTGGTGCCACGTTGTGTGAGAATAACTGGGATTTGTTGGTGAAAGTAACACTATCAAGGCTCAAAACATTGGCCTGGACACTGAGCAGAACATTGATAATATTGAACATTCATAATTTTGAAATCCATCTGATGAAATTCCTGAAACTGTGCTTATATATGCTGGAAAGGACTGTGTGTGTATGAGTCTTTGTGATCCCATACTCACAGCCTACACCACTACAGAATTAACAATCACTCAAACAGCTGCGTTTGTGACAAACAGGGGATGCAACCCCAACAATTCCGCTCCTGTCACAACCCCTGAATTTCTGCAATCTACGTACACATCCCATCAAGGTTTCCTGCTGACTCTTACTGGAATAAACTGGGCACTGCTGAAAAAATTCCTGCAGCATGAGCCACGTCAACTACTGAAACGTGTCGGAAGCGATGGACACAGCTCCAATCAGTGTTCATCAGGAAACAGGAGAAACACACCGTGTCTTGGAAAGAGTGAGAAGAGATGGAGAACATCAGTGGTAGGACATTTTGTTTAGGTGATCTCTAAGCACAAGAGGAATTCCAGATCTGATACTGCACCCTCTTTTAATTTTGCTGATTTTTGTCTTATCCTGCTCCTTGCTAAATGTTTTCCTTATTGTTGGAGTGCGGCTATCAGCAAACCTCCCCTCACATATAACATTGTTCCATCACATTCAGAGAAGCCACAAAAACGTGACCCGATCAAAAATCTCCCTCACTTTATAACTGGAACATAATCAGATGTCCGTTTACAGGCACAGAGGCCAGAGCTGAGTGCACAGTCACTCTGTGGAGCAGAGGCTGCCCTCAGTCACCGGGGGGATTGTGGGGTGCAGCCCCTTTTCCTGGCCACACCACGATCTCAGAACACTCCCTCAGCCTTGGCCTCGATGAGGAGCCCCTGTGCTCCTCTCTTCTGGAGCTGATCACAGACACTGCCAGCTCCCAGGCCCTGCTCCTGGTTTCTTCAGGAGCAGCTGCACGAATGGATTTTCTTGCCCAAACAGCACCACATTCCCGTTCTCACACTCTCAGTGGAAGTGCGGCCAGGATGAGCCATTGCTGGGACTGCAGCCCCTCTCTTGGGGCCCTGCACACAGCGCTCCAAAAGGAGCCCTTGGAGCTCTCCTGGGCCAGCCACTCCCTCTGAGTGGGGCCTCTCCCAGCCGGGAACTCTCCCGTTTGCTGCACTCGGGGATCCCCAACAAATGACGAATCCTCCTGGGCTGACCCTCCCATTCCTCGAAGGCTGGCCCGCTGGGGAGATGCCAAAGCATCCAAAGTGAGCATTTCCCTGCCCTCGGGGGAGCTCCTCACAGGCACCTCACGCTGACTGACTCTGTACACACAGAGTGCCAGGGCTCTGGCAAAGCTGGCACAAATGCTGCTCTCTGAGGGGCCGAGTACCTTTGGTATCTCAATAAGTTAGGACTGAGAGCGAGGTTAAGTCATGAGTTATAAGCCAAGGGAAATGCTGGAAGTGTTGTTCTTTACAACGTTGCTAAGTTCGACTTTGATTTCCTAATTTCAATGAAGAGCTCTTAAGTGTCATTCCCCTGTTCATTGTAAATTATGTGAGCTATTCATCAGGTGTTGCTCCTTTGTTAAATTGTTAGGTTTAAGGTACAACTTAAGCACTATTAAGTCTGAGTGCTATGAAGCTTTTAGCCCACATTCCTTTTTATCTATGTTCCTTTTGTCACAAACAAACACATCTCCCCATTAATTCTGTCAGAGCTCTCCCTGCCGTTCCAGACACTGCCCACAGCCCAGCCCTGCGTGAGCTCCGACCTGGCGATGCTCCTGTGAATAGCCAAAGCCACAATTCAGGGCAGCACCTGCTGGACCCAAACCCTGCCTTATCACAGATGATAAGATCGCCAGAGATGTGGCCTCTGCATCTGAGCTCCATCAGGTTTTGAGCCGAGCTGATGGGTGAGCACAGAATGACCCGAGAGCAGCAAGAGGCAGCAGCCCCTGTGCCCCCAACCCTGCAGGAGCAGGAGGAACACCGAGCTCTGCTGGGAGAACTGGGATCACATTCCCGGGGTGCCCACGGCTGCTCCCACACAGCTCCTGGCTCCAGGCAGAGCCCAGGCTGTGCCCAGCACACCCTGCACAGCCAGGGAGAGCAGCCCAGCAGCAGCAGGGACAGTCCCAGGAACCCAGACTGGAATTCCCAGAGGCAAAGCAAGAGCGGTTTGGTTTTCCGTGTCCTCGTCCACAGCCATGTCCAGTTCCAAGGTCCTTATTGACCCTCAAGGTTTATGCAAACTGCAGGAAGGAAAGGGAGGGGTCAGTGTGCTCTGCCCCTCTATCAACCACACATTTTTATCTCCTTTTCATAAATTAAAGTCGCATTTCAGCATTTGATTCTCTTCGGGCTCTATGTTGACAAATAGAAATATGTGTAGTTACTGCTGGTAGGTTTCCCTATCATAAAAAAACCCCAAAAATATAAACCACACACAAAAGAAGAAAACACAGGAACAAACCTTTCCAGCCTGTACAGAACATGCAACACCTCCACAGCTGCAGCACGTTCACATTTCTCCATTGCCCCCCAAACAGAACAAAGTCCCCATTTCAAACACCTTTATCCGCCCAACCCTGCATCAGGGCGCAGGGTGACCTCGGCCAAGGGCTGGAGGGACAGGGCGCAGGGAATGGCTTCTGCTGCCCGAGGGCAGGGCTGGACTTGGGATCTTGGGAAGGAATTCCGGGCTCTGAGGGCTCGTCTCGGGGATGGTTTTGCCGCAGTCACCAGCGTCCCCAGCCGGTTATGGCCATGACTGCGCCAAGGGGAAAAGTGGTGCCTGAGAGGTGGGAAAGCTTCTGTCGCTGGTGGGGTTTGTTGTCTGCTCACAGATATATATATATATATGTATGTATGTGTGTGTATATATATATATGTATGTATGTGTGTATGTATATATATATATGTATGTATATATATATGTATGTATATATATGTATATGTATGTGTGTATATATATTTATATGTATGTATATATGTGTATATATATATATGTATATATATATAATTAACAGGAAACACCTGTCATTGCCTGTCCCACCCACACATTTGCCTGGAAGCCCCCTAATTCCAAAGTTACACAGATTTGGAGGGAGGGCTCACCTTTCCCTCGCAGGAATGCTGCCACCCTCCTTGGCAGACCCTGTCTTTGAAAGCAGGACGGGGTCTCACAAGAGCCCAGCAGAGAGGGAGAATCCCCTCCTTCCAGCCCGTGGCCCCAAGCCTTTGGGTGAGCCCAGGACTGGGAGCAGCTCCCCAGCCACAGCAGCTCACAGCCCCGGGGTCCCACGAGCCCAGCACGGAGCTCACCCACCCGTGGCTAGGGGCATTCACTGCCCTCAAATGGGCTCTTTCACCTGCCCTGCCTCACCCTGGGCATTCCCTACTGAGGGGAGCGCTCAGGGACCCCAAACCCTCAGTCCACTCACAGCACGTTGCACCAGCACAGCTTTCACCGGGGGTTTTCTGCTTTCCCAGGCCCTGCAGTGCTGTAACCTGGGGGCCGTAAATACCCCTCAAATGCTTCATTTCACCTGAACGCAGCCATCCACTGCTCAGACACTTCAGCCACAGCACTTACACTGCTGGTGGAGCCAGCAAAGTCACCCAAACACCTCAGACCCTGTTCTAAGGAGGGCCAAGCCCTCACTGCAGGGAGAAAACACAACAGCATCACAGGGGGAACAGAGCAGTGGGAGGCTCCAGCCGGGAAACATTTTTAAAAAAGGCAACCAAACACACAAACCTGGCCTGGGAGGGACTGCCTCAGAAAATAACCAGCATATAGGAGGGACGGCTCTGCTGCTTTTATGTCTTTGCAGGTGCCAGGCAGAGCTGGCCCTGGTAACTCCTCTCAGGTGTGGGAGCTTTATCACCTGCTGGGAACAAGACAGAATTCCAGAGTTACTCATTAGTATAAGAACAATGTAATTGTCTCATTAGATTAAAAACCTGATGTTTTCATTTGGATTCAAACCCTTTCCATCACTGATATTTTACAGCATCTCCCTCCCATTTTCCTTTCTAACCACACTGAGTTTTTGCCAGGACAGAAAGTGGGATTGATTTTTGCCCTGATCCAGGCTGTGAACCTGGGCAAGAGCATCAATCAGTGATTGATGATCCCAGGGGAGGCTCCCAGGCAAAGCCTGCAGAAAGTGCTGACCCCGACTGTTTCACCCTGGAGCAGCTCCCGGCCTCCTTCTCTCAGGCCATTCACAAACAGGACTCTGGATGTGTTTGCACCCAAGCTCTGCTCCCCGGGGATGTGACGCGGTGTCCAACAAGTGAGGAGACTGCAGGGGCAGGGCTGGCCAGGGCACTCACAGGGATCTCTGCAGTGCTCTGGGGAAGGGCATGGGCCCAGGGAGGCTCAGGTGGGACACTGGTGACATTTCCTCATGGCAAGGGAGGTCACACATTGGTACAGGAGGCTCAGGTGGGACATTGGTGACATTTCCTCATGGGGAGGGGGATCAGACACTGGAACAGGAGGCTCAGGTGGGACATTGGCGACATTTCCTCGTGGCAAGGGAGGTCAGACACTGGAACAGGAGGTTCAGGTGGGACATTGGTGACATTTCCTCACGGCAAGGGAGGTCAGACATTGGAACAGGAGTCCCTGCCCCCAGAGGATTTAAAGCCCATGTGGATGTGGCACTTGGGGACACGGGGCAGTGCTGGGTATGGCTGGACTCGATGGGCTCAGAGAGCTTTTCCCCCCCAAACAATTCCTCATCCCCATTGTCCTGTGGGAAAGCAGCTTGATCCTGCTGCAGCCTCGAGTGTTCCAAGGACTTTCCTAGAGGACAAAGCTGGAATTCTCTCTGTTCTTACAGCTGGATTTCAAGTCTCCTCCTGCTGTCTCCCTGCTCTAAGGAAATGACTCCACAGGGGCAGGAGTTGTGGATTTTTATCCCTGGACAGCCACGAAGCCAGCCATTCAACTGGGAGCATAGGCAGCCATAGAAATGGTTGAGAGCAGCTCCAGGTCCCAGAAATACTCTTGGAGCCAGTTTTGCTGGCTGTACAATGAGTTGTGCTCCAGCCTTTCTTTCCTTTGCTCTCAATGCACAAACACCAGCTCAGGTATCCACCCACCCACACTGGGGCACTGCTCACAAAGTTCCTTCCGGCTCATTTCTCCACATTTTGATTTTTGGGCAACAGCTTCTCCACTCCAAGGCAAAGCAAATTGCCTGATCTGGAGTGAAATGGAACCAGCAGCTCAAAGATGTGCAGGAGCTGAAAGATGAGAGCCCTCAACTGCCAGCTCTCATTGTGGCACTGAGATAAGGAGGGGAGAGCTCAGCTGTGCATCTGAACATTTCAACAATCCCTTCTCCCAAGAATATTATGCATCATTTTTTCAGCGTGCTGAAGGGTAAGGGCTGGATTTTAGGGGGTTTATGTGTGGTATAGACTTTAGAAAAGCAACATTTTGTAGACAAAAGACTCAATCCAGGCTGGATGTGCCTGGGGGGAAATGGACGTTGGAGCCAAACTGCAGCAATCACCAACATTTCAGTACAATAAAGGGCTTTTTCTTAGGAAAAAAACCCAGTTCTGTGGGATTTATCAGCTGCCATCATTTCAGCTGATTTGGTGCTTTTTCGAGCCGAAGGGACTGTGCTTGGACAGAGTTCTGGGAGGGTTGGGGTGGGAAGGGCAGCTGAGGACACCCCAAAAGCTGAGGAATTCTGCATTCCTCCCCCTGAGCACGGGGTTATTCCCTTTCCCTGCACTGGGAAGGATCAGCTCCTCCTCCCACTTGCACCTGACTTCTTTTCCCACTGAATTTCGCTGTTAACCGGCCATTCCCAGCCCCTCCTCCTGCCCTGGTGGGACAACGAGAGCCCCCTGAGCTGTGCCCTCCATGCCCACCCTCTGCCCAGGGCTGCTGGGCAGCGCCAATAACGCCGAGCAGAAAAAGGGAATTTTCTGTGCCCGCTCTCTGGGGGTGCTCCTGGCAGAGCCCTGCAAGAGGGGATCCCCACGGGGCAAATCCTTTGTGATGCCAGGTAGGAAAATGTTCTTAATTCACTCACTGGTGCTAGTTCTGCTCCTCTCACACAGATTTCTGGGTAGCTCTTCTACAGTGTTTTATAAAACCACGTGAATGTGCTGCTGGCTTGTAAAATCATGAAGAAAAACCTTGAAGTCATGAATAATATGACAGTTGTTATGGCTGTAAATCCCTTAACCTTATAGGCATTGAATTTACCTGCCTTTTACTACTTGAAGGATGTAAATACCTATTAACTAGAGTGTAAATTTTGAGCTGAACAAATGCGTTGAGGAGGAATGTTTGGGACATTTAGTCTAGAAATAATAATCAATTCACAGCCTGCTATTTAGTGTTATTGAATATAAGAGAAAAAATCCTTGCAAGGGGATGAGAGGATTGTGTGTAACAAAACATGGAGCTGTAGTAGGTGTGGCACAAACATAAATTTACTATAGGCTGATGTGCACAAAGAGCATTTTGCAAGAGAGAATTCATGTGATGTTCGATCTATCCCAACAATTGAAGTGTGTGTGAAACTGTGTGATCTTTGGATACTCAGAAATCCTGAGTTTGGTTTATTTGGGTTGGTTTCAAAGTCTTGAAGGAATGTTTAATCTATAATTAACAACCCCAGCCCGCAACCATCCCGGTGGAAGGGGCTTTGATGAAAACCTGGTTTCTTTTTCATGGGATCCAAAGGTGCTGAGCACAAAAATGACAGAAAATATGGATTTGAGCTGCTCTGCCCGAGGCTGAGATTGATCTAAGTGTCTGAATCCCTGGCTGGAGGCAGAGGCATGAGCAGTCCTGCCTTCAAACACTCCTAATTAATGCAGGTCCTTGAGCCAATCCTACACAAGAACCCTTTTGCTTTGCCTCTGGTTTATTGTTTATGCCCCTGTCCCAGGGTTTTTATGGACTGTGTCATGATATGTTAATTAACTTGTGCTCCCCCCCCCTTCCAGTCATTTGGCCTAAGATTTAATTAAATAGTGGATGTTAAGTGTGGTGTAGTGAAGAGATTCAGCTGAGGCTGCTTTTTGCTGGCTTGGAGGGATATTAAAGCTGAATATTTACTGGGTTGGGAGCACTTCCTCCTGTGGTGTGGGATCCTGATGCTTGGATCTACCTGGATCAAACAGGAGGAAATTCCATGGATGTTTATCCACATTTAGAAATTGTTTTAGTTACAATCTTTATATTTAAAAAGCTGTTATTTAGATATTTTATTGGACTTCTCAGTGCCTGTTACTGTTCTTGCTGAAGTTTTTTGCCTTAGAAAGTTCAGGATGGAATGAAAAGCTGGAAATGCCTCAATTATCCATCCAGGAAGTTTGAGGCATCTTTTGACTTTTCAAGGAAAAAAAAAACAAAACAAAAAAAACAGAGGGGAATCAGCCAACTCTATGAGGATCAATCAGATTTGTCCTGGGAGTTGGGGTAAATAAATCCTATTTTGCATTCACACAACCTTTAGGATGTTCCTGCTGCTGTTTCTTGTGCTGTTCCATGGCTGAGGCTGCATTGTTGGGGGAAAAAAATATGGAAATCCAGTTTTCTCTAGAGCTACTCGAAAGGCTTGGAAGATCCAAACAGGCTGGAAAAGCAGGAGGAGGATGGAAAAACTCGGCACTTTGTTTTTGGGAATAATCCATGCTCTTTTCAAGTGCTGCGGATTCCTGCATGTGCCTAGGAAGTTCAATTTTGTTCTTGCTTCCCTTATTCCCAGGCTGTGAGCTGTGCATCCCATCCTGTCCATGGAATGCAATTGGAAATACTCTGCTTTTCACCTGGCTGCCTGGGAAAAGGGGACCAAAATCCGAACCAGCCGTGGCTTTGGGAAGGAGGGAGAGGGCAGAGAGTGCGGGGATGCAGGGAATGGCTTCCCAGCGCCAGAGGGCAGGGAGAGCTGGCATGTGGGGAAGGAATTCCTGCCTGGGAGGGTGGGCAGGCCCTGGAATTGAATTCCCAGATTTGCTGTGGTTGCCTTTGGATCCCTGGCAGCGTCCCAGGCCACGCTTGGAGCTCCCTGGGACAGTGGGAGGTGTCCCTGCCATGGAATGGGATTTCAGGTCCCTCCCAACCCAAACCATTCTGGAATTCTGCGTCCCATGGGGCACAGCCTTACAGTTCCACTGGGGTTTGTGTGGCCATGGAGGTTCCCCCTGCCCCAGAGGCACTGACACCTTTGCAGGACATCCATGGCTTTGAATCCAGTAACACCTGGTGTCACCCTGGGTTTTTAAGTTTTTCTAAGCTTTCTGGTGTTGACATTCTTGTAATGAACTTTCTCACACACTTTCTGTAAATAACTCATTGTTTTGCATTCTTTTATGGAGGAGGAGAAATCTGATGGACTGTTGGTTGGTCCAGTGTCACTGGAGAGGTGGCACTGTCACCTTCCAACCCACTGTCACTTTTGGGAATCTATAAATGTTGGAGTCAGAAATTAAACTTCCCTTTTTCCTTCACCTTGAGAGCAGCAGTGTGCGCTCGTGTTGTTTGGTGTCCTGCAGTGACAACCTGGGAAAGGAGCACTGGGAGCAGCTCAGGGCGCCCCAGGCAGGGAGAGCAGGCACAGAACCCGCAGTTCTGTGGGTCTGGAGCGGGACATCCTGCTCGGATTTATCCAGGCACCCCAGGCAGGGAGAGCAGGCACAGAACCCGCAGTTCTGTGGGTCTGGAGCGGGACATCCTGCTCGGATTTATCCAGGCACCCCAGGAATGAGAGCAGGCACAGAACCCGCAGTTCTGTGGGTCTGGAGCGGGACATCCCGCTCTGCACAGCCCGGATTAATCCAGGCACCCCAGGCAGGGAGAGCAGGCACAGAACCTGCCTCTCTGGGTTTGGAGCGGGACATCCCGCTCTGCACAGCCCGGATTTATCCAGGCACCCCAGGCAGGGAGAGCAGGCACAGAACCTGCCTCTCTGGGTCTGGAGCGGGACATCCCGCTCTGCACAGCAGCGACCTGCACAGCCCGCATTTACCCGGGTGTCCACAGCGGATTTGTGACTGAGGGAAGGGAGCAGCCCTCCTTCCCCGCCTCCTGCCCTCCATCCCGGCCACACGGTGGTGGTGTTGTTTTCCCAATCCCGAAAATCTCTTCCCAGGATCAGCTGGAGCAGTGGGAAGGGCTTTGTGGGCTGCAGCTGACTGACAACAGCTGATGCTGAGAAACCTTCCCGCAGTTTTCATGTCAGGACATCAGAGACATCAAACACAATATTGGTGTGGAGTAGCGGTGCTGCTTTTCCAGCTTCCCAGGCTTTGGAATCCAAAGTTTCCCTGAGTTTGGTGGTTTGGTGCTACTTTATCCCCACGGGGTGAAATGAGGTGAGCCTTTTTCCCAGAGAACTTAGGAACTCTGAGTCCTTGGGCATCATTTTATAAAATTAAAGCTGTTGTTTGTGATCATTCCAGATGGATCATTCCAGATTCCCGTTGGCAGAGGTTTAAATTCCCAGAAATATCTCATTTGGGAGCCTGCCTGCTCGGGGAAGGGGCCCATGCAGTGACGCCCAGGAGCAGACAGAGGTTGGAGCTGCTGTGTGTGATCCTTGAGCTCCTGATCCAGGCCAGATCTCCTTGGCCAAATGCCCTGCAGACTCTGGAATGCTGTGAAATCCTTCCTGCAAGGCTGTGGGAAAAGGTAATTGAAACATCCTTGAGATCCAGGACTCCTGGGCAGGCTGTGTTTACAGGGTGGGATTAGAGCAGGAGCTCAAGCAGGAATTAAACAAAAACCAACCCAAAACTCAAACCAAAGGAAAACCCAGCCAAACAGGACGAGGGGTGTGGGATGGGCTCCTCCATCCCTGTTGGTCTGGCTCTGGGAGCTGAGGTGAGCCCCGGGTTAGTTTTAGGGCAGAAGCCACTTTGATTGGTAAATCCTGCCCTTGACATGGCCTGGGCTCTGTCCTGCTTGGAGATGGAGCTCAGCTCTGGGGCAGAGGAAGCAGAGCCACCCGGGTGTCCCTCCTGGTCCCCTGCAAGGAGAAGGAGCAGCCAGGCAGGACCCAGAGCAGCTGGGCCAGGAGATCAGGGGGGCTTGGGTGCCTCCTCTTCCTCACCCTGGGGAAGGAAATCAGGCACAATTTAATTACGTTTAATTACAGTGCCTGATGATGCTGCTCCCCAGCACAGGAAGGACGTGGAGCCGTTGGAGCAGCTCCAGAGGAGGCACCAGGATGATCAGAGGGGTGGGACACCTGGGGGTGCTCACCTGGAGAGGAGAAGGATCCAGGGAGAGCCCAGAGCCCCTGGCAGGGCCTGAAGGGGCTCCAGGAGAGCTGCAGAGGGACTGGGGACAGGGATGGAGGGACAGGACACAGGGAATGGCTCCCAGGGATGGATGGGACATTGGGAACTAGGAATTGTTCCTTGGCAGGGTGGGCAGGGCTGGGATGGAATTCCATCCCTGGATGCCTGGCAGTGCCCAAGGCCAGGGAAGGACAGGGTTTGGAGCACTGGGACAGTGGGAGGTGTCCCTGCCATGGCAGGGGTGGCACTGGGTGGGATTTAGGCTCTTTCTGAACCCATCCCAAGATTCCATGAGCTTCCTGGCATATCCTTGGTTCTTGCTCCACTGAGCCTTGTGCAGGTGGAGCTGTGTGATCTGTTCAGTTCTGTGGAGTTTGATTTCCAAATGCATTTTAAAAAGGGCAGTTCGGGGGAAGTTCAGTGTTTGGGGGCAGAGCAGGCTCTGACAGCTCCTCTCCATCAGGCACCTGTCAGTGCAGCTCCAGCATCCTCAGCAGCCCTCCAGTGCCTCAGTTACTCTGAGTGGGCTTTGAATTCATTGTGTGCACTTCAACTTTGGCAAGTTTTTGTACTTCATTTGCTTGTAAGCTACGGACAAAAATGGCAGTAATTTGAATTTTTTCTAGGTCACTGTACACTATTAGCAGCCGGTCTCCTTCCTATCAATTTCAACCATTCAGTTTTTAGCCAACAGATTTTTAAAATAAATATGCCCTGGCTGAAAAGGAGGAGATGCTGTTCTAAAATTGTTAGAGCTTGTTGTTAAAAATGACCTTCACGCAAGAGGAGGTTATTTGACTTAAATAGACTTTAAAAAACTTCTTCATTTCAGCAGAGCAGATTTTGATGGACTGAGAGACTTGCCTGACCATTAACTGGGATCAGGAAGGAATTACAGGCAGCTGGTAAGGAGGCGAAGAGCTTGGTCCTTTGTGTAGAAAATCGAGATAGGGAGAATGCTGGAATAGTGAGAGAGCCTTGGAAGGAAGAGAAATCACGCAGGTGGTGTGGTGGAGGTGGGAGCTGGCCCAGAGGGCAGCACAGGACAGGCTCACGTTGTCCTGCTTGGTGTTTGTGTCCAATAAATGTGTGTGCATCCCTGGAGCCTGGCTGCTCTCACTCAGCCCCGTGCCCTCAGTGCATCTTCCCCCTCCAGAATTCCCTTATTGCAGCCTGTGCTCATCCAGGCTGAGGGATTCCTGCCCTGGCTCTGCTCCAGCTCCAGCTTCTGGGTGGTGAATATTTACGGGCAGTAAAACCTCCTGTCCACGCTGTTAGAGCCAGAGGGACTGTGCTGGGTGAAGGTCATGTCCTCCTGCCCAGGAGCTCCCAGCCTCAATTCCTGCCCACGAGCTCCCAGTTTTCCTCCCTGGTCTCAAAAGCTGCTGCAGGACAGGGAGGGCTCCCTTCTTGCTGCGCTTGTGGTTATGAGTTAGAGACATCTCTCCTCCACCTGAGGTGGAATGGGAAGAGTGATGAAATACCAAATGTTGTCTCAGGAGAGGCTCCTCCAGCAGAGCCAGTGCTGGGTGCTGAGCAATCTCCTGACAGGAAATACAGCCAGCCCCATCCAGAATTAGCTCAGATCCATTCTTTTCAGCCAATTTTTATTTTTTTTTTTTCCCTGATAAGGCACTCGCAACACCTCTAATTTTAGCCTGGCTCTACGTTCTCAGAGCGAGCCGTGCCAGCAGGGTGGAGCGGTGCACCGCTGGGAACGTGCCCAGCTGCCCACCAGAGCACACCCCAGGGAATGGGTTTGCGGTGCCCCTCGCGTGGGCTGGGGAACAAACCCCTGCCAGCGTGTCCATGGGCTGCTCAGCACCCCGAGCAGGGTTTCTCTGTGCTTTGGGTGGGAGTGTGGAGCTGCTGGAGCTGTGGGAACTCTGCAGGGCCAGGTGGGACCCAGGGGCCAACAGGGCCAGGGTGGGGCCTGCACTTGGGTGACAGCAACCCCTGGAATGCTCCAGGCTGGGAGAGAGGGGCTGGAAAGCTGGGAAAGGCCCTGGGGATGCTGGTGACAGCAGCTGGACATGAGCCATGGGGTGCCCAGGTGGGCAAGGTGCTGATGGCTCCTGGATTGGGTCAGCCCTTTATGAGAGACCCTGAGGGGCTGGAGCATGTCCAGGAGCTGGGAAAGGAATGGAGAATCCCTGAGGGAGCCGGGCAGGGGCTGCAGAATCCCTGAGGAGCTGGGCAGGGGCTGCAGAATCCCTGAGGAGCTGGGCAGGGGCTGCAGAATCCCTGAGGAGCTGGGCAGGGGCTGCAGAATCCCTGAGGAGCTGGGCAGGGGCTGCAGAATCCCTGAGGAGCTGGGCAGGGGCTGCAGAATCCCTGAGGAGATGGGCAGGGGCTGCAGAATCCCTGAGGAGATGGGAAGGGGCTCAGCCTGGAGCAAAGGAATGCCCCAAGAGAGCTCAAGGCCAGCTTGGGGGGGGCTTGGAGCTCAAACCTGGATTTTGAACACTCCAAGTCTGAGCTCCTGCGTAGGTCCAGGCTCTACTGCTGTGTGTTTAAAAGTGGCCACAGAGACAATTTAGTCTAAACTCAGAACTGGAATTTTTCAGGATTCCGGCAATACCTCGGTTCAGACTTGGCATTGGGCTCAAATCCAGCTCATTTAAACATATTAAAAACAAACCAAAACAAATGTCACTGGGAGTTTCTGATGGCACACTCATGATAATAATGATAAATGCAATTAATATAATTTGCTTTCTTAAATTAGGGCTCTTTGAGAGTTCTGGCAGGGACTGAGACAAGCGGGCCCATGACCAAGTGATCTCCCAGCTCTCCAACCTCCCCTTTATCATCTGTGCTGTTTAAAATCATCAGGGAGTTATTTTGATAAGAGTTTGGAGCTTGTGAGGTTTGAATTACCAAGAAAACTTTAGAGGAGCACTGGGCCTGTAACAGTAAATGGGTCTGAATTAGATTTAAACTGATGTTTATTTGGGGCTAAGCCTCAGCACCAGCTTTGGGGATGTCACACCTCAAGCTCTGCTTTAATAAAATGGCAAAATCTTGGTGCAGCTCAGTGAGATTCCTGATGTGATCCCTGCTGGCTCTGGGAACGGGGATAATCTCCATCCCAAGGAGTCTCAGTGTGGTGAATCATGCAGCACAAACCCTGCTCACAAAAACCTGCCTCATTATGTAATGGTGCTCAGGGATTGCCAGGGCTCTGTCCTACAAGACACAGAACAATTTTAACCTGAGAAATACAAAAAGCTGGTTTAGAGCTGCCTGGGTTTGGGTAATGGTGCTCAGCCACTCTTTCCTTGGCAATCCTAAAGCCAAGGGGTGGTTATTTGTGGAATTAAAATTGCCTTAAAAGGAAAATGAGCATTTAGTTAGTTTTTGATCACTTTAAAATATTTGGTTTTATTTTCTTTCCGGACTGGAATTCTCCCTGAGTTTCCGGGGCTCGCCTGTGTGAGTCAAGGCTCTGGTGAATACACACTCCCTGTCACACAGACTCCTTACCTGATCACGTGAAAGACTTCACAAATTCTCCTGGGCAAGGGCAGATGTCGCCAGGTTCAAAAACAAAATTAAGCCACCAGCAGCAGCTCTTGAGAATTCCTCAGCCATCGGGGCTTAATTCCGTGGCGCTGCGCTGTTGTCTGTCAACCATTCATGCAGTTAAGGGAAAATCTCTCCCAACGTTTCCATGGTGCTGGAGCACTCCAGGAGAACAGGCAGCCCACACAGGAGCCAGCAGCAATGAAATATTAATTGAGCACCAGCACATGTTCAATAATCTCCACGCTTCATCCAGGCCCAGCAAATGAGGAGGGAAACAGCACAGCCAGGAGTTTCCCTTTGTCCAAGGGGAAAAAGCCATTTATCATGGGCTTGGGGTGGCAGTGTGTCCTGAGGGAGCAGTGCGGGGCTGGTGGGGCTGGAACTGCCCCTTCTTCATTCACATCACTCCTTTTACACAGTTTTACACAGTTTTACAGCCCTCGTGTGTCGCTCCAGTTGGTCAGCAGCTTTCTTGCCAATTATTCTGTTGGTCAGTAGCAAGTTGTTACCCTGGATTCATTGGTCACTCAAACTCTCATTGTGTGCATGCAGGGAAAGTTGTTAGTGAGAGATAGCTCTCCTTTTTCTATCTAAAACCACTTTATACAGGAGCTGCTTGTTTTTCACCCAGGAATAGATGGTTAAATTAACCAACTGCTCACACCAGGGCTGCTTTCACATGGGAACTTGCAAAGGGCT
Source organism: Ammospiza caudacuta (assembly GCF_027887145.1). Taxonomy (NCBI): domain Eukaryota; kingdom Metazoa; phylum Chordata; class Aves; order Passeriformes; family Passerellidae; genus Ammospiza; species Ammospiza caudacuta. Next base: position 47,894,801 of record NC_080599.1, on the reverse strand, counting down.
GCCTTGACAAGGCCAGCCACTGACTCCGGGAGAGCCAGACTGATTTTATGAGGTCTTTCTTTATAATTTTATAATAAGTGTGGGTCCATGGGAAGGGCTCCAGCCAGGCCTGTGCTGCTCTGCCTGCCCAGCTGCCTTTGCCATTCCCCCTCTGTGAGCTGGGATGGGTTTGGATGAGCTGGGATGGGTTAGGCCAGAGCAGCCTCCTCTCCCTGGAAAAGCAATCCTGTCCTGGTGGGTTAGAACCCTGGATACTGAGAGTTTTAAACTTTCCGTGTTAAAAGACACAGACCCTCAAGAGAACACTACATTTGACCTGAGGCCGTAGAAAAAACTTCAAAAATTAAATCAAAACAATAAGATTATAAGTGTGTAGCTTAAATATAATATAATATAATATAATATAATATAATATAATATAATATAATATAATATAATATAATATAATATAATATAATATATACTTAGAGTTTAAAGTTTTAAAATATAGTAATATATATAAAATAAGATATATATATAATATGTATAATTTTATTACGTATGATGTATATTGTAAAATATTCTAAATTTTATTATACATTATATATATTATATATTATAAAATTATATATAATTTATTTAATATATAATTATAAATAATTTATTATATATATTATATATATAATTTAAAAATATATATTATATATATAAAACAAGAGAAAAGTTTTAAAGCAGAAGCCAGCCCTTCTTCTTTACCTTCATCTTCACCTTTTTCTTCATGGGTTTGGGTAGTGTTTTGTAATTAAACAAAAAAGTCCACATTATGAAACATGAGTGATTAATTATTAAGTTATAAGCAAAATAATTTAGGTATAATTTCTTAAATAGGTTTTTTCCTTAAAACACTTTGTAAAGATAAAAGCGAAGCCATTTTATAACTCATTAGTAAAATACTGTAAAACTCACAACTTGTAAAACTGTATTATAAATTTAAAATAATAAATAGCTGAGTCCAAACACAAAATACCGTCTCAAACAATTTCAATCCCAACCCTAACCAAAAAAAATGTTCATGGAGAAAAATCAGGGGGAAACTGAGAATTGTGTTCTCTGGTTTATTTAATTTCCAGATATCTCAGAAAGGGTTCTGTCAGCTCCCTTACGTGAGAGCAGATAATGGGGGAGATATTGATATCTGAAAAGAGGTTTTCAGGGGTTGAACTGTATTTATTTTAAACTTCTGAGGTGTGTGATCTAGAAAACCTGAGAAAATGTGTGCAGATAAAGTTTCAGGAAGAAAGGGAGTGAAAACTCTGGACTTGAAAGGGAAGTTGAGAGGGAAATATCAAGGTTTGCTGCTTTTTGCCTTTTTTCCCTAATTTCTCCACTTCAGATGCTAATTAACATTTCAGAGGAAGCAAGGCTTTGCTAAAAATCCAACATCTCTCCTTAAGGCTTGGCTTAAAAAGAATCCAAGACTTGCGTTGAAAACCGGGCTAATATTGGCGTTCCTGATATTTTAAGGATAAAAGAAGGAACAAATCAAGCAAAGCCATCCTAGACAGTCTCTCAAGCCCACATAAAGACACAAATTCAGGCAAAAGAGGGTTTTAAATACTTGGCAACTCCTCTGTAACATTAACTCCAGCTCTTTCCCCTTGTTCTCCTGAGTGGTGCATCCCAGGGAGTTGTTCCTGCAGGTATTTGTGGAGTGGATTCCCCATTCCTGGTCAGACTGGGAACAATGGTGGCACCTCAAAACATTGAATTTTCTTTAATACACCAACTCTGGCAGTGGGAGCCATTCCCTGTGTTTGTTTGGGATCCTGGCTTTCCATCTCCCCCTCAGAACTTCATCTCTTATTGTAGCCCCTGAGTTTTATTTTTTTTTTTTCCCCCAGATAAAAAACATTTTGCTGATGAAACAAACTGGATTTTTCCGCCTAATGGGGGAAATTTCCATTTCCTGCTTAGCCGTGACTTTTGGGATTGTGGCTCCCAGCTTTCCTTACAGACCCTGGAATTCTGCCCTCTCTCCCTGGCAAGGGCAAAGCTTTCCTTGGCTGCTTGGCCAAGGTTGGGAGCGCACAGAGGGATTTCCAGGCTCTGCAGAGATGGGGGTTGGTGCCAGGGGCTGCTGGGGACGCTGGCATCCCCGACCCCTGCAGGAATCTCAGCACAAAGCTGGGCATGCTGGCTTAGCCATGGCAGCTCATCCGCGCATTTGAGGCTTGGCTTTTCCCTCCTGTTTTACACAGGGCACTGGGAGAGGCACAAACTCGATTTCCCTGATGTCCCTGGCAAATCCCTTTGTTCCACAGCGTGTGCTGGGGCAAGGCCACCTTGCTAACGAGAAAAGCCCCAGTGGGAGACACCAGTAATGGGTGCTTACTGCCCAGCTTTGTGAAAAGCCCTTCTGTGCTTGGATTTAAACAAAAACAAAAACAAAAAAAAAAAAAAAAAAAAAAAAAGCAGCTTTTGTTATTTTGGTGGGTTTTATCTCTTCAGCTGGTCTGGAGACAGTGTATTAGTCAGATGTGTGGGTAGTGGATCACCCAGGATGTCAAACTCGGTGTTTTAATTAAAAATACACGGCTTTGACATATTAAGCATCCATTAAAAGCCCCACTGCTTGTCTGGGGAGGCTCTGAGGGCAAAACTGAGCTGATTAAATGGAAAGAATGGAAGTGTTGCTCTGGATTATTGTTATTATTTTGCTTGTCTCCCAAGCAAGAGATCTGGAGGGTTTATCTGGCTGGGGGACAACCAGCAGGTGAAAAAATGTCATTTTTTCCCTGTTAGAGCTGAGTGCTTTTATTTGATTAGCACAGAGCAGAGTGGGGGGTGCTGGGTGGTGTGGCCTGAAGGCTTTGCAGGGAGAGGAGGAATTGTATTGTTTAAATCCTTGTGACACTTTAAACAAGGAGGATTTCTGCCCCCACGGGCTCTGTTCTCAGGTGTGCGTGGATGCAGACGTGCAGGGCTCTGGGCTTTCCTCACAATGGGAAGTTTCATTCCTTTCAGGAGCAGCTATGGGGTGTGCTCATGCCAGATAGATCAATGAATATTATTATTGATCACAGACTGTCAGAACTCAGTGCATCCCTCCAGGTGTCGTCGTCGTCGTCATCTTCTTCTTTCTTCTTTCTTCTTTCTTCTTTCTTCTTCTTCTTCTTCTTCTTCTTCTTCTTCTTCTTCTTCTTCTTCTTCTTCTTCTTCTTCTTCTTCTTCTTCTTCTCCTTCTTCTTCTCCTTCTTCTCTTTCTTCTCCTTCTCCTTCTCCTTCTCCTTCTCCTTCTCCTCCTCCTTCTTCCTCCTTCTTCCTCCTTCTTCCTCCTTCTTCCTCCTTCTTCCTCCTCCTTCTGTGATGTTGGCACTTTGGGATTGGTTTAGAGTAGAAGCTCACTGTCTAACACAGGTGATGGGTATTGGAAAGTAAGTGTAAATATGTTATACATAGTTTGTAGTATAAAAGGACAACACAGAGTGCCTGTGGCTGCCCTGCTGAGCAGATCTCGGCTGGGCAGAAAGAAAATTTTGTAGATAAGAATTAATAAACAGCCTGGGACTTCTCCATTCTGAGCAGGACTTGTTCCCCGTGAGGGTGGGCAGCCCTGGAACAGAATTCCCAGCTTTGCTGTGGCTGCCCCTGGATCCCTGGCAGTGCCCAAGGCCAGGCTGGACACTGGGGCTGGAGCACCTGGGACAGTGGGAGGTGTCCCTACCATGGAGGGGTGGAATAAATGGGTTTTAAGGCCATTTCTAGCCCAAAGCAGTCTGGGATTCCATGATTACACCAAGGAAAATGGGAAAATGAGAGGCTGCTGCACAGCTGCCTTTGCTGGGGTTATTTTAGGCAACCACAGCTTTCTTTAATTTTGAAATAGAACATCGGTGCAGAATTGGATTAATCTGGGTGAATTTGAGTGGGCTGTGGCGTTTGGTTGAAATGTGATTTTAGCTGAATGGGAAGGTGCTGGCCCCGAGCTCTGCCGAGCCCTGAGGAGGTGCAGAGCTGTGCATTGGTATTCAGGAGCTGCAGGGCTGCATTGCTGCCAGGCTATTTAAAACCTGCAGAAACCCTCCTGAAACAAGGTTATGCTCTTCATTTGCCATTCCAGGGCTGAGAAGCTGCCACCCCCAGAAAGGCAACACAAACCTCACCACACTTGGAGCTTGTCCATAACGAAGCTGAACCAAATTTGGTTCCTTTTGATGCCGCCTTTCAATGGATGTGAGGCTAAAATAGGAAGATTTAATGAGTGTAAGTGATTTAATTCCAAATGGACAGTGATTCTGCACTGAAACTCTGCAGTGTTCTGGCCACTGTTTGAGGGTTTTGAGAAGGAATTTTGGGAAGAAATGGGTTTTGAATTGCAAAACTTTGTCTCACTTGAATAGACACCCTTGTACGTGGGAGCTCTGGAAATTTAGTTACAGCTCTCCTTGAATATATTAAAATCGGGGGGTTGTGGTTTTAAAGCAAAATAATCCCAGCCCAGCTGAGGGTCAGCAGTGGTGGGTTGGGTGTGGTGGCATGCTGGATGTGGGGAAGCCTCAGGGATCGTGCCATAGTCCCAGATTTTAGGGAATGCTCTCAAAAACAGCATTAAAGTAGGGCAGCTCAGAGCCATCCCCTTGCCTCCTCTTCCAGCTTTCCTCCAGGGCTGGAGATGGGAGCCTGTGGGCTTAGGAGCAGCTCTGGGAGGGATTTGGGCACCAAAACCAGCCTGGAATCAGGAAAAGTTCTTCAGAATCCCAAGCCCAGGTTGTCCAAGCCCTGCAGGATCAGGGAGCTCTCTGCAAGGAGCACAGAACGTGGAGGGTGTTGCCATGGCAGGTGGCTGCTGTGTCTGTGCCTGAAGTTTCCTAAAATCACACAAGGGATTTGGCATCCCAAAAGGGCAGAGATCTGGCCTTGGAGCACTCCTGGCCCTTCCCTGTCCCCAAACCCAGTGACACAGCTGCTCCTGGGGCAGCAGATGGATCCAGCTCAACACAAACACCAAACCACCTCCCTAAGGAGCCAAAATGCCAGGAGGACACCCGGTGGGGCAGGAGGTGCTGGACAGAGCCTGCAGTGTCCAGGGATGGCACTCAGAGCTCTGGGCTGGGGACAGGGTGGGCATTGGTGACCCTGGAGCTCTCTTCCACCCTCTCTGGGATCTGGGATGTCAGGTTTTATCCACTGGGTGAATCTCAGCATCAGCAGCACCCACTTGACGTGTCCTTTGGTTATTTGTGGGATGAAGGGGCAGGGCCTGGGCTGGAGCAGTGGAGCACCTGCAGCTGGGGCCGTTTGGAAATGCCTGTATCCCTGTCTGATTAACATCCATTTATCCCGAGTTTCATGGGTTCTGGGGAGGGGAATTGCTGTTTGCCACTCCTCTGTTCTCATTATTGGGATGGAAGCGTGGAACTGCTTTGTTTCCTTGTGTCACAGCAGAGACTGGAATGGCCCCCCCAGCATCCCTGGAGCTGCAGAAAATCGAATTAAAGCAAAACCACTTTGCTGTGCCTGTACAAGATCCCCAGCTCTACGTCGTGGTGTTTGGGTTTTCCTTTCCTGGTGTCTGGCAGAGCTTTGGGAGTTCCTCTGCCTCCATCCCAAGGACAGGGTGGGCTGCAAGGCAGAGCCCCCGAGGCAGGAGCTGCTGCTCTCCTCCCTCCTGCTGCTGAACTTCCCTGCGAGCGCTCTGATGTGGAATATTTGGGAAGATGTAATTAAAAACCTCCTGTGCTGCTGACGTGCCTAAATCCCAGCACTGACAGGGCTTGTCAGAGCTGCCCCTGGCTCCAAGGAGAGTCCCTGAACCCTCCAACATGTGAGAAAATCCAAGGGATACCCAGAGCTGGGGAGGAGCAGCTGAGAGCAAAGCAAGGGGAGTTGTGGCAGCCTGTGGGTGATGTGCAGCTGAAAAAGGTGTGACTGGGACATATCAGAGCTGACCCTCCTGGCCAGGGCAGCACCTTCCTGTCTCCCAGATGAGCAGATCTGGGGGATAAATCCAGCCTGAGAACATCATTCAGATCTAATCAGTGCCTGGGCAGCAAATTGGAACACTCCTCACATCCCTGATGCACGGAGCCTGCCCTCACCCTGGCTGCAGGTCGTGCCTGGAATATCCTGCTCTCCATCCTGGAATATCCTACTCTGCATCCTGGAATATCCTCCTCTCCATCCCAGAATATCCTCCTCTGGAGGAATATCCTCCTCTCCGTCCTGGAATATCCTGCTCTCCATCCTGGAATATCCTGCTCTCCATCCTGGAATGTCCTCCTCTCAATATCCTCCTCTCCATCCTGGAATATCCTGCTCTCCATCCTGGAATGTCCTCCTCTCAATATCCTCCTCTCCATCCTGGAGCAGGGCCAGGGCTTCAGCATGCACAGCCTGGGCCACTGGGCCAGGGCATCTCAGGGACCGAGTCCTTGCTGGGCTCAGGGCACCCAAACCACCAGAATTCAGGAAAATGCTTCAGGATCCCAGCCCAGCTGGGCAGCACAAAGCACCCAGTGCACACCTGGCCTGGCTGTTTGCTTGGTGCCCCAGCCAGACCCGTTATCCAAAGGAATCCCGGGTGTTTTATCCAAAGGAATCACAGATGATTTATCCAAAGGAATACCAGGTGCTTCATCCCAATCCCAGGTGTTTCACCCAAAGGAATCCCAAGTGTTTTATCCAAAGGAATCACGGGTGTTTTATCCCAATCCCAGGTGTTTTATCCAAAGGATTCCTGGGTGTTTTATCCCAATCCTGAGTGTTTTACCCAAAGGGATCTCAGGTGTTTTACCCAAAGGAATTCCAAGTGTTTTATCCAAAGGAACCCCAGGTGTTTTATCCCAGTCCTGGGTGTTTTATCCAAAGGAATCCCGGGTGTTTTATCTTTATTCCCCTTTTGTGGTGGGTGAAAAGGAAATAAGGGTCAATTTCCAGTTCCTAATTCCCAAAATGTTTTGGTTTGGATCAGTACCTGAGTGCTCCGTTTTTCCCAGCCTGGCTGCTCTGTGGGTTTATCAGGAAGCTGCTGTTTCCCCCTCCATATAAACACAGAATTCCTTTTGGAATTGCTTTTGCAGCTCACTGGTGGAGTTGTGCATAAAAATACCGTGGAAAAGAAGTTGCTGTAAATATTTATTTATTCAGTGTAAAAATTTCTTTTTTGGAGCAGATCTAAAAGGTTTTCTTTAGGAAAAAGTGATTTATCCATTTAATATGTGAGCAGCAGGGATGCGCTCTGGGAATGCTCTGCCACAATCCAGAGGTTCTTTATTAATTAGTTGTTTATTAATAGTTTTCAAACATCCTGGAAGTCCAGATCCATCCCCAGTGGCTGTTGGAAATCACCCATTTTATCCAAGAATACTCAGTTTTGTCAGGAAACTTGTCCCTTGCTGTAAGATCCTCCAGATTTTTGGCATTGCTGCTATTTCTAAACTGTATTTTTAAAAATAGGGGAAATATTAATGTACCACAAGGTTTAAGGAATGGCAGAGTCAGGAGATTCCATGACTGCACTTCCCTGGTGAGGTCCCAGCTCATCTCCAGCTCCTCTTCACCCAAACCAGCCCAAATGTGCTTTGTTTCTGCTGCAAAAACATTATTTATCCTGCTGCCACACTTCATTTTGCCGACTCTTTCAAAAATCAATGATTAAAAAAAACCTCCCAGCCAGCACAGGTAGGGGAGGAGGGAGAGCTTAAAGATTCTGCTCGTTTGGAGTAATTTTTAATCTGTCCCTCTAATTATTCAATCACTGCAGGAGCGCTGAGGATGTGGCATCAGTGGCGCTGGGTTTCCGTGCTGCCTGAGGCTCTGCTCCTTCATCTTTTATTCGGATTGATCTGCACTGCCCTTCCCCAGGAGCACCAGAGGAGCCTGGCCAGGAGCCCAAAGGCACCTTTTGATTTTCCCTTGTGCTGCCAAGAGCTGTTCCAGGCACGGGGCTCTCACCTGGCTGCTCCCACACCCTGCAGGAGCACCAGAGGGGCGATCCCTGCAGCATTCCGGGTGGAAATCGGGGATTTGGGGCTGGAATCCCAGGGGATGCGGCAGGGTTACACCAGGGTGTAAGGTCTGAGGTGGGAATGTGTGGATGGCACGGAGGGAAGCTGCTCTGTAAGGTTTTCTGTGAGCTGTTTAGGTGGCCTGGAAAGGCCCAGGGATGGCCTTGAAGAGCCGGCGCTTCAAAGGACGAGGAGAGACTTCTGGTCTTGTCTCGGTCTTGGTGTTTATTAATTGTTTATCTAAAAGATTTTCTTTCAGCCCGACAGAGGTCTGCACAGCAAGTCAGCCCTGGGCACACTCCCAGAGCCCCCGGGCGGTCACTTATCTTTATACCCTAAGTTACGTGTACAATATTTATCATTTCTCCCCAATACCTTCTACCCTTATTAACCGGTGCACTTCTAGTAATGACCAATCCCAAAGTGCCACCACCACCACAGAAGATGGAGGCCAAGAAGAAGAAGAAGAAGGACAGGACACGCCCCAATTCCTCCATCTTACTTCTTTAGACCCCCCTGTACCAAAATCCTAAACCCTGTGTTTTACACTTTAACTAACTTATCCCTTCACCATTCACCCAGTGAATTCCTCCCAGTCCTCATACAGGTCTCGTCTCCTGTGTAGGATCAAAATCCTGCCACCAGACACTTCTGGCAGCATTCCAGGATTCCCGAGCCCCCCCAAGGGTGGTCTCGGCCTCTCTGCACCTCCATCCTGAGGTGCTGAGATCCCACACTGCTCCCTCGTCGCACTTTGGGGTTGCCCTGCTTCTCCCCAGTGGCCCTGGAAAAGGGATGAGCCCTGGTGGTGCCAGCCCCAGGTGTGGCTGGAGAGGGAAAGGTGGAAATGGGCAGGGCTGGAGGGGCAACCCGGCCTGGCACTGCCCAGTTCCCGCTGGGATGGCTGCGGGGCATCGTCCGGAGATGCCGAACGCTCCCGGGCTGCTCCCGGCTGAGGCACGGCGTGCCCGACCCGGCAGGGATGGGATCGGCTGCTCCCAAGGGAATTCTGTGAGGGGCTGAGCCTGGGGATGTCACAGCATTCCCAACCCTGCCTGGAGCAAGTCTGGAACCAGCTGAGCCCCAGGCTGGGAACTGCTCAGGGCCCGAGGGAGCAAACAGCCAGGGGAGGCCCAGCAGGGCCCTGGAAGCTGCGGGAATGCTCGGGTGGGAGCCAGGGGAGCCCGTGCTGTCCCACTGCTCTCACCCCAGGGCATTTCTGGATCACCCAGTCTGGATCTGCCTGCTGAGCCCACAGGGGCGTGATGAGAATTCCCTGAGTCGCTCCAGAGGCACTTTTGGCACGCGAGGCCTGGGTTTGTCCCTGTCACACCCTGCGGGGCTGGCCCGAGGCAGGCACGGAGAGCCCTGGGCAGAGATGGAGCATGTGCAGCTCCACTGCCAGGAATTCATTCAGGAATTAATTCTTCTTGGAGTGTTCAGGAGTGCCTTAAATCTTGCGTGAAGGGCTCAGGCACCCGTGGAATCTCCATCCAAATTTTTTCTTTGCATTCCTACGTAAGATGATGCTGAAATGGAGGTTAAAGTTTTGTGTCAAATGTCATCACCTGGAGGGGGAAAATAAATAAAAATCTGGAGCTCTGGGGAGCACTATCCAACATCTTGGTGAAGGATCAAGGCAAAATATTGTGATTTTGACATTGTTTTGGTTTCTGTGCAGCAGAGCTGGCTGTAAAGGGCACCCCTGAGATGCCCAGGGGTGCATGGCCCTCTCCCAGGGCAGGGTGCAGGGATGGCAGGGATGGCAGGGATGGCAGGGTGCAGGGATGGCAGAGTTCAGGGATGGCAGAGTTCAGGGCTAGCAGGATGCAGGGATGGCAGGGATGGCAGGGATGGCAGGGTGCAGGGATGGCAGGGATGGCAGGGCGCAGGGATGGCAGGGACGGCAGGGATGGCAGAGTTCAGGGATGGCAGAGTTCAGGGATGGCAGGGTGCAGGGCTAGCAGGATGCAGGGATGGCAGGGATGGCAGGGATGGCAGGGTGCAGGGATGGCAGAGTTCAGGGATGGCAGAGTTCAGGGCTAGCAGGATGCAGGGATGGCAGGGTGCAGGGATGGCAGGGATGGCAGGGATGGCAGGTATGGCAGGGATGGCAAGGATGGCAGGTATGGCAGGGATGGCAGGGATGGCAGGGATGGCAGGGGGCAGGGATGGCAGGGTGCAGGGATGGCAGGGATGGCAGGTATGGCAGGGATGGCAGAGTTCAGGGATGGCAGAGTTCAGGGATGGATGAGTTCAGGGGTGGCAGGGATGGCAGGGTGCAGGGATGGCAGGGATGGCAGGGATGGCAGGGATGGCAGGGATGGCAGAGTTCAGGGATGGCAGAGTTCAGGGATGGCAGAGTTCAGGGCTAGCAGGATGCAGGGATGGCAGGGATGGCAGGGATGGCAGGGATGGCAGGGTGCAGGGATGGCAGGGTGCAGGGATGGCAGGGTGCAGGGATGGCAGAGTTCAGGGATGGCAGGGATGGCAGGGTGAGGGTGCAGCTTTCCCTCCATGCCTGGCTGGCTCCAGGCTCAGGGAGGAAGCAGAGCACAATCATTTCTCTCTGGGCTGCTCTGACACCCAGGGCTCTGCTTTCCAGGAACGCAATTTAATCCATGGCAAGGCGAGTGTGACGGATTAATGGGAGAGTGCAGGGCTGGGATCCAATCTCTTTTATACCAGCCATAATTCCCCTCTCAGTGCTGCAGCCATCCCGGGTGCAGGGTTCCCATCCTGTTATCCCTGCAGCCTGGGGGGATCCCAGGTGCTGCTGGGCTGGGAATTATGGCCCACCTGGATCTGCCTGCAGAGTCCAGGCATTCCCAGGGGAAAAGGAAGAGGCTGCTGCGAGAGGTGGGACTCTGTTGTTCTTTATTAATCATTCCTTCCTGGAAATCAATTAGCTGGCACAGGCAGCCCAGCAATCTCCTGGTAGCCATGGAGACGGCCCGGGGAGCGGGGGGAGAAAAGTACAGTTTAGTCAGGAAAAGTCCAAATTTTGTGCTCCAGCATTTTTAACCTTTCGGAGACAATTATAAACTATTTTAATTAGCAATGTTTATCACCTGCTGCAGAACAGGAGGAGCTGCACAGGCCCCCATGGACCTCACTCATCCCGCTTTGGTGCAAAACAGGCTGGGATTTATGTTTGGAATGTGCTGAGCACCTCCAGTTCCCATTAAAACAACAATTCCTCTGGAAGCCAAATAAGCAAAGCTGATGATTTAAGCATGGAGGATGATAATTAGTGCCGGGCTGGTGCTGGGCTCTCTGCATTCCCAAAGTCTGGAACCAGCCCTGGGGATCTGTGGGGTTTGCAGGAGGCTCTGCTTTTATTTCGGGCTAAAGGATCCTTCCCATTTTCCATCTGCTGGGCTGGGAATAAAATCTGCACTGTGCCAATGCCTCAGGCCAGGGTCAGTTTGGTCAGGTTATCCATGAGAAAAGGGGATGTGGCACTCCCCAGAATGGTGCTGGGACACTTCTGGAGTGGGGACAAAGCCCCAGTTGTACCCCAAATGTGCCCCTGCTGTGGGCACAGGCCTGGGAATATTAGAGAGAGACCTGAATTTGCTTCCCGAGGTGGGACACTGGGAGTTCCCCAGGGAAAACGTTGTTCCTCCCCTGGATCCAGCACTGAGGATCCACATCTGCTCTCCTGGGGGTTCTCCTGGAGCATCCTGGCCAGAAGAGACCAGGATCTGCCCTGAACATGGCCATTTTTTCTAGGACTTCCCAAAAGGAAACTGGCCTTAAATCTGGGGCAACATTTGTTTGGATGGCAAAAAAAAAAAAAAAAAAAAAATCATTGCAAAATTTTCCACACAAAAGGAATTTGAAGGGAAGAGGCTTCACTTTGAAAACTCCCCTGTATAGAACTTCAGAATTTTGCCTTTAAAGGCCTGGATTTTATTCTCTTTGATAATTTCATTGGAGCACATCCCATGGGAGCAGGGTTTGGCAGAGCTGTGATCCTCCTCCTCAGCATCCATGAGGACAGGGGTGTGTGGGATGCCAGGAAAAGGAGGGAAGGGATAAAGGCCCTGGCCAAGGGGCTCAGGAGGTGGCATTTGTGGGGAGGTATCAGTTTTATCAAGAAATTTGTCTCTTGTGAGTTCCTCCATGGTTTTGGCATTGCTGGTGTTTCTAAGCTGTATTTTTTAAATGACGGGGACTATTAATGTACAAATTAAGGAATGGCAGAGGCAGGGGATCTGGGTGCACATGAGAAGGCCCTCATGGGATGAGCTGGTGCTGGAAGGTGTGGTTGGATTGCAGGGTGTGAATCCACAGGGAGCACTGGGAGGGTGTCCTGGCCTGTCCCCAGGCTCAGAGCCCCACCTGCACGTCCCAAACCAGCAGCAGATCCACAAATGAAGGTGCTGGAACGTTCCCTGTGCAATCCAGGCGCTCTGTGCTGGGAAGGGATGAAGGAGTGGGATGTCCTCCATGGCTGGGGGACACAGCAGGTGCCACAGATGCAGCTCAGACCCATAAATAGCAGGAAATTCCAGCTGCAGCCGACACAGAGGTGGCAGAGGTGACATCCAGGGGCGCTGTGATTACCCCTCAGTGATTCCACACCCCATCCCAGCGCTGTGGGAGCACAGCCTGCTTTGCTGGCAGCTCCCTCTGCGTCTGAGCCTGGTGCTGAACACCCAGCATTTCTCTTCACACTTCCACCCCTTCAGAAGCAGCAGTGGCATGGTGACAGCTTTGCTGGAAGTGCAGGAAAGCCCTGGCAGGGAGCTCGGGCTGCAGCTCCGGGTCCTGCAGCTATTCCTGGCTCAGGAGCGGTGTCACCCCGCAATAACAGCCCAGCAGGAATAGCAGCCCCAGGCACTGGAGCACAGCAAGCAGGGTCAGAACCCAAACCCAGATTTGTTTCTGCCAGGCTCAAAGTGGCAGGTTTTGCCTTGGGAAAAGAAGCAATCTGGATTGCTGGGAAGCAGGAGCACGTGTGTGTGTCCAAGAGAACAGGCAGAGCTGGGGTTTTATTGGGGAATTGTCCCAGTTTCCTCCTGAAAGCATTCATTGGGCTGCAATGTGTTGCCATGGGGGAGACTTCTCACTTTAATCAGAAGGAAATAAAAAAGGGGCAAAGATCCACTTGCCCCATGGGGGCTTTGGGCTGTTTTGCAGGGAAATCTGTTGGGTGGCTCAGCTCCAGACATCTCCCATGGACAGCTGTTCAGAGGAAATTCTGATTTTGTTTATTTTTGAACAGATTCCTTTGCTCTTTCTGTAGTGACTGGTGCCAAACTTTGGACAAGGGCTGGAGGGGCAGGACACAGGGAATGGCTCCCACTGCCAGGGGGCAGGGATGGATGGGAGATTGGGAATTGGGAATTGTTCCTGGCAGGGTGGGGAGGGGCTGGAATAGAATCCCCAGAGCAGCTGTGGCTGCCCCTGGATCCCTGGCAGTGCCCAAGGCCGGGCTGGACACTGGGGCTGGGAGCACCCTGGGCTCATGGACGGTGTCCCTGCCATGGAACAGTGGAACAGGATGAACTTTAAGCTTCCAATCCAAAGCAATCTGTTATTCTGGGACTCCATGGTTAGGGTTATGTGGTCCAGAAACTAATTATTCCCTTTGAGCTCTCAGAGCTGCCAGCATGGTGAAATCCCTGCAAACACCAGCCTTGGTGTGGAGAGTTTTGATAGTAGCTTTAGACCAAAGGGAAGCCTCACCTGGATTTTAGATTCCTTCCAGCTCTACCAAGGCTTTCATTTCCCCCCCAGGTTTATATAAATAAAAGTCTGTGGGCTTCTGGCTGGCTGGCAGGGATTATCCATGGCTTTTCTCAGGGGAAGCGTCCCTTTCCCTTCCAGGGGATTGTGCTGAGGGATGCAGAGCACGTTTGGCTGCTTTCACTTGGATGCACAAATTCCATCACCTCTGTTTGCTGCTCAGGCTGTGAGGGGGGATAATCCCAGCACAAAGTCAGGATCAGGCTCTGCTCTCCTGGAAAATGTGGCTCTTGGAAGAGCCTGAGCTGCTGTGTTTGCTGAGTTCCTGTGTTCCTACAGTCCAGCAGAGGAGTTTTGTGAGGTCTGTCTGTGCTGAGGGGCAGCAGAAGGCAGGGTGAGGATCCCTGACTCCATCCAGGGCTTTCCTGGGACACCACTCCCAGACTCCCAGCCCCACCCAGGCCCTGTGCTGTGCTCTTCTCTTCTCCCGGGGTATTGAGAAGCACCCTGACCCCGCAGGGTTCATCCACTCTGGTTTGGGAGCAAGGACAGGTCAGGCATCCTCCTCCAGCCTTCCAGCTGACCTGCTTTGGAATCCCATCCCATCACACATTTATAAGCAAACAGGATTTTATTCTCAGAAACTCCAAGTAGAGAGGATCTGACAGCATCACAGGAAATATTTTCCCAAATCCGTGTAGTCCTGCAAAATTAATGCAGTAGGAACAGTGAGGAGAGCTCGCTGTCGGATCATGGGCAGCACTGGGAGTCACAGCCCTGTGGAACTCCTCATACGGGTTTTGCTGGTGAATTTGGGAAACTTTGGGGACATTTCCTTGCCTGAGCAGCCCCTGCACCATTCCCCATGCAGCAGCTGGCTGCAGAGCCACGTGTGGCCAAGGGACAGCACTGGGACAAGCTTTTTGTCCCATGAGGTCGAGGTCTCTCCCTTCCAGCTCCTGGTTCTGCAGCTTGGTATCAGCCCTGGCCTCTTGTCCTGCTTGGATTGTCCCAGCTCTAAAAAGGTGTGAGAAATGCTACTCACTTCTAAAAAAAAAATTAAAAGGTTTATTAAAACCCTACAAAAGTAGAACAGAAGACTGAATAGAGAAAATATTACAGCACCAGGAGCAGAGGATTTTCCCCACCATGTGCTCGCCCACACATGGAGGTTTCACCTTTTAACCCTTTAGCTCCTCTCAAAGTTCTGTCCATCCACTCCTTCTTTGCTGTCCAGTGATAGAGGTCGCTTCCTTAAATCTAAAACTTCTCTTAACATATAGACATGATATTTGCCTTGTAATTGTGAGAGTCAACCATTCTATTACTCATCTGTCACAAAGGCTTTCTTTGTGCAGGTTGGGGAGTGGTTTTATTTTCACTCTCTTGCTGTGGTGCTCTTTCCTTGTCCCCTTTCCCCATCCCCTTGTTCTAAGGATGGTGCTGGGCTGTCACCCTGAATTTGGAGGTTTTCTAAGCCTTCTGATGTTGACATTCTTGTAGCAAACTTTCTCACACACTTTCTGTAAATAACTTATTGTTCTGCAATTTTATGGAGGAGGAGAAATCTGATGGACTGTTGGTTTGTCCAGTGTCATTGGAGAGGTGGCACTGTCACCCTCCAATCCACCATCAATTTTGGAAATCTATAAATGTTGGAATCAGGAAATAAACTTCCCACGTTGTTCACCTTGAGAGCAGCGATGTGTGCACTCGTGTTGTTTGGTGTCCTACAGTGAGTCTGGGCTGCTCCCAGACTCCTGCAGAGCAGGCGGAGCTGGGAATGCTGCCCAGCTGGGTTTGGCCTTGGCCTGGGCTCCCAAATTCCCTCAGTGGATGTGGGATGGATCCCTGTGTTCCCCTGGGGCACGGCAGGGCAGGAATTCCCCCAGCCCCTGTTCCCCTGACCCCGGGCTGGCACAGGGAGCTGTGCAGGAGCATCCTTGCAGTTCCACGCTGGAAATCCAGTGGAAGAGTGGGGTGCTGTCTGTATCCAGGGGGTCTGTCCTTTATCCAGATGCAAATCTGCCCTTCATGGAGCCCTGGATTTGCAGAGGGCTGCGTCTCCTTTGTGCCTTAAGCCGGGCCTTTTGTGGCCTTCTCCTCCTCCATCCCCACCAAAGAGGCCCCGAGCTACTTGGGGAGATTAAAAGGATGATTAAAAACCAAGAGCAAAACCAGATCCCTCATTCTTTTAAAAGGGGATTTATTTGTAATCAGGGAAAGCGGAAAATGAGGTCCCGGCCTGCCAAGCAGGAGCGAGGCCCAGTCAGGCCTCAGGCCGGGCCTGCCTCGCTCCTGCTCCTGCCCTTCTGTAATTAAATATAAACTGATGTGGGCAGCAGGGATCTGCTCCTGTTCCACACTGCCATGTGCTCCTGTGCTTTGTACTCCTGGGGTTTGTGGCATTCCCAACTGTGTGAGTGTCCCAGGGTCTCCAGGCACACCAGGAGCAGGCACTGAGCTCCCAGGATGAGGTCAAGCTTTGGGATAAACCTTACACAACAGCTCTAATGTGAAAGACTTGCCTTTTCTTTAAAAACAAGATAATTCCCCATTAAATTTTTGACCTGTTTTAATAAGAAAGTTGAAAAGAACAGAAAACTTGCATTAGGAACATGGAAATGTCTTTTTCTCTCTGTGCCAGGCTGACTCAGGTTTGTCCTTCTTGCCTTTGTACAAGAGAAACACCTTTTAAATCTATTTTTGATGTTTTGGCTGGAAAATTACTTTTAAAGGGAATAATCATGTAACACATCTCTTGTTTTCCTCACAAATCTTTGAAGCAAATGAAGGCAGAATATTTTTTTCTTCTGAATGTGTTCTGGTCCTAATTGAAGCCTGAACCTATCCCCTGTCCCTGAGGGGAGACCTTCACTTGTAATTAATTTTATATTGAATATTTATGTTAAACAGGTGGAATTACAGCACCCAACTCCATACTTTGGGCTGGAGTGCCTGAATTATGAACAGGTTCTTGCAGCCCTTCCTGAGCCCAGATGTCCCAAATTTAAGAGGCGCTGTCAGTGGGAAGGGCCTGGGCTGGGATTTACTGGGATGCAGCCTCCGTGCTGACTTTATCCTCAGCAGGTCATGCTCATAAATTCTGCTCAGTCTATTAAATAATTTCTCATTAGGAATAATTTATTGGTGGGTATTGGAGAACCCATCAGGCGTGAAGGAAGAGAGGCAAGGACAGGGAGTTTGTGTGTGCAGGGACAGGGAGTTTTGTGTCCCCTCTGCAGGGACAGGGGGATTTGTGTCACCTCTGCAGGGCCATGGCTCCCTCCCTCTTGGTGCTCCCTCCCCAGCACCTCTGCTAATGCAGAGCTGGAAGAGCAGCCAAGGATGTAATTCCTAATTATTGCAAGTGCCAAGAATCAAATTCGGTGCATTTTCAAGGCAGTTGTAGTCTCTAATTGGAGATTTTTGAGAAAACCACTTGGAATATTCAAGTTTGATGCCTCTGTTTGATGACGTGGCACATTCTCTTCTCTTTCTTGCTCACATTTCTGCACAAAGATACTCAAGGGTTTTGCATACCCAGAGTTACTTTGGGGTTTATTTCTTTTATGTTGGGGGTGCTGGAGTTGGACTCTGGTGATCCCTGTGGATCCCTTTCCAATGGGGATATTCATTCTGTGACTCTGTGCTGTGGGAATGGAGAGAGCAGCCTTTCCCTGGAAAACAGCTCATTGATCCTTGTGGATCCCTTCCCAATGGGAATATTCTGTGATTCTGTGCTGTGGTGATGGAAGGAGCAGCCTTTTCCCTGGATTGATCCTTGAGGATCCCTTCCCAATGGGAATATTCTGTGATTCTGTGCTGTGGGGATGGAGGGAGCAGCCTTTTCCCTGGAAAACAGCTCGCTGGGGCTGCAGGACTGAGCTGTGAGCAGCAGGTTGGATGAGAGTAAATCACTTAAGAGAGCCTTGCTAATATCCATAAATCATGTGGAGAGTCCTGGAATTTCACTGATCTCATCCATTGTAGCTTGTCACAGATGCTGTAATACATCCCTGAATAGCAGGAAAGAACTCCAGGAACCAGAGGCAGGACACATCTGGCATGTCTAGACTCAAAAATAGGTTAGGCTGAGAGATGTCAGCTCTTCCCCAGAGTCACTCACCAGCAGTTAACAGATTTCTGAAAGGATTTGATTTCATTTGCACCAGGAGCAAGGTCATGTTTAAATTGCTCTTAACTAAGCGTGGCCTATTTTCGCTCCTCCAGAAGTGGCTGCTCTGAGCTGAGCTGTCACCAGCAGGAGAGGGCACGTGGGACATGAGGAGAGGAAGGAAAAGTTAAAGGAGGATTTCTTTTCCTTATCCCCAGGATTTGGATGGGGTTTGTTTCAACTTCACGTTCCCATAACTCATTTTTCTGAAGGCTTCCAAATCCTCTGCGTGGTGTCAGCGGTGGCCAAGGACCATCCCCTGTTAGGGAAGGGTTCCAACACTGCTGGAAGCCCTGAGGAAGGAATTTAAGGGTGTGTTTAACGATCCCTGGTTAAACAGAGGGGTGGCTGGGGCCGCAGCGGTTTTTGGCTGGGCTGAGGAGTGAGAGAGCAGTGGCAGCGCCTTCTGCAGCCCTGGGACACAACCGGTGACAGGGACAGCCCCTGGTGCTCACAGCTCCCTGCTCCTACAGCCCCAGCTGTGCTGGGGGACATTCCACCCCCAGCAGGTGTTGGAACCCTGGTTACTGAGGATTTCAGACTCTCTGTGCTGACGGGCACTGACCCCCAAGAGACCACTGCATTTCACTTGAGGCCATAAAGATTTCCAATTTTAAATGATAGAACTAAGATTATAAGTGTGTAGTTTAAATAGAAGTGTGTAATATCACATAGTAGAAAACTTGGAGTAATAAAATATTATATATTTATATAATTTAATATTATATATTTATATACTTTAATAAAATAAAAATTAATAAATATAAAATAAAATTATAATAAATATTAAAATTAATATAATAAATAATAAGTATTATATGTTATAATAAAATAAATAAATTATAATAAAATTATAATAAATAATATTTTTATAATAAAAATATTACGTAATTAAATAAATAGAAATATAGTAATATAGCTAAAACAAATCAGGAATTTTAGTACAAAACCTAATCCTTCTTCTTCACCTTCTCCTTCATGAATTTAAGTAGTATTGTGTAATTAGATAAAAAAGTCCACACTACAAACCACGAGTGGTTAGTCATTAAGTTAAAAATAAAAATAATTTAAGGATCGTTTCTTAATTAGGGAGTTTATCCTTAAAAAACCTTATAAAGGGAGAAATAAAACTCCATTTTCTAGTTTATTATTGTGAAGGGCTGTAAAAGTCGCAATTTGTAAGACTGTAATATAAATAAAAGCTAATAAACATCTAAGTCCAAACAAAAAAAAAAATACCATCTCACATATTTAATCCCAACCTTAAAAAAATTAAAAAGAAAAAAAAATCCACAAGCAGGGATCTTCTGTCCAGCCCTGCTCCACAGCCAGGGCTGACAATTGGGATCTGCTGAGTGCGCAGGGAGCACCAGGGGAAGCCTTTGCTCTGGGTTTTCACACAAACATCAGCAAACCCAGCTGGAATCGATGGTCTGGGAGCTCTTTTCCAACGCCAGTGACCCTGTGGTTCCCTGGGATGTGCACCTGGAATGCTGCAGCCTCCTGGGCAGGCAGGGCACAGCCTGTGGGGATGCACCCAGTGCTCCCAGTGCTCCCCATCTCACCTTACCTGGCTCTGCTTCTCCAGGGAAACCAGCAGAGACATCTCTGCATGTCCAGAGTGGCGACCTTCAAGCCTTCAGAACCCAATAATTATGGATTCCCCCCTCCTCCCTGAAAGGCCATTTTCCCAGGTCCCAGGCAGTTGATTAAGTTTAATTGGATTTGATTCTCTTTGCTATCGATTTGATTCTTTCAGATCAATAGGCCGAGAAGGCAAATAAATATTTTTGCAATATGAATATGAACTCGTGAGGCAAAACGCCAGTGAAGTCATCCCCAGCTCCTTTTTTAGCTCCTTTATTCCCTGTTCCATGTTGTGACAGCGCCGTTCCTTCCTGGGCTAAGAATAGCCCCAAGTCTCCCAGGAGCAGCCTCAGCTGAGGGCTGCATGGGCACAGCCAGCTCTGCAGATTGTGGGGAGGGAAAAGCACCTCCAGCACCTTGGCTTTGTCCCTGAGCTGACCACGAGGGGTTTTTGTCCGCTGCCCTCCTTGCTGGAATAAAATTCAGCTGCAGTGAGGGGAGGAATTGAGGATAAACCCGAAGTTTTCTGTGCCTGCTGCAAAGATGCTTCATATCAGTCTGGATGGCTTTAATGCAGGAATGGACAAGTGGTGTGCCCAGGGGAGCTTTCCTGGTGTTCCCTTCTCCCTGCACGCTCCTGGGAGCAGAGGGGCAGGTGGAGGGGTCCCTGTTGCTGTCCCTGGCTCAGGGGCAGGGCAGTCTATAGGATGGAGCCTGTTTTTCCAAGGAAAAATCATGGATTTACAGCACAACCCATAGCTGGTGGCAGGGAAAGCAGTGGCACAGATGGGGACATCTGTACAGCATCCCAGTCACAGAATCCCAGATCACTGAGGTTGAAAAAGAACTCCAGGGTCAGCGAGGCCAAGCTGTGCCTGATCCCCAGCCCAGAGTGCTGAGTGCCAACTCCAGGCCTTGCTTGGACACCTCCAGGCATGGGGACTCCATCCCCTCCTCCCTTTCCAACACCTGAGCACCCTTTCCATGGAGCAATTCTCCCTGAGACATGTCCCAGATGGAGATTGAACAACACCTGGCCCCAGGTGGGAGCTGAGTCCCTGGTGAGGTGTCCCACCAACCAAACTGTACCAATTCCCCACCTCTGTGTCGGATCCTGGAGCTCATCCCTGGATTTGGGACCCAGGGAGCTGCTCCTGTCCCCTTGACCCCAGATAACCCCAGGCCAGATCAGAAAATTTCTCTTTTTCTTTTAGCTGCATCCAGCCCTCCCTGGGCTCCCCCTCACAGCTCCTCCTGAGGGCTTGGCCACCATCAGCAGCATCTGCACCCCAGACATTCCAGAGAGCTTGGGAAAGCAGCCATTCCTTCCCAGGGCATCCAAGCCCTCCTTGGCACAGCCATCCTCCTGATGAGCTGCAGGAATGTGGTGGCAGCAAATGGCATCTCACTCCAGAGAGGTTAAAATAATGGAATGGGTTTATTCCCAGCACTTCATTTTGGATGGGATTTGCAAAGGTGCCACCCTGCGCTCACACCAGCCCTGCATTTCACCACGGAGCTCTCCAGTTGGGAATTAATTAACCCTGAGTGCCCAGCCATGGGAAACAACGGATAGCAGCAGCTCCAAACCCGGTTTTATGCCTTTGTGAGTATTTGTGAACCAAAGTGCAGAAAAGTCCCTCATACCAATTTTCTGGCAGCTTTTAGAGCTTAGAATTATCTCATTAAGCACTGAAGGAGAGATGAACTCACAGTGAGAAACCTCAGCTCTAAACTTGCAAATAATTGCTCAGAGCAAGGTGAATATGCCTGATGTTTTCCAAGGGCTTAATGTGCCCAACTTGGTTCCAAAGGCATTTTCCCCCTGAGCTGTTTTTATTGTAACTTGTCCTGGCTCAGGTTTTTGTTCTTCTCTTTTTCTTTTTTTTTTTTTTTTTTTTTAGAATGTCAGTTTTTCTTTCAAGCCTTTACATTTTAATAATTGCTTTTGTGCCTTTGAATGCCTTTTGCTCCTGGCCACTCGCTGCCAGTGCTGCTCCAGCTGCCTGGCTCCACGCTGGGATGCATCCAGCTGTTCCACACATCCCTGTGCTAACGGGCAGGAGGAACTGCAGTCCTTCCCGTTCCCCAAGTCGTTCCACCAGGAGCTGGAGCTCTCCCATGAGGAGCTCGTTCTGCTGCTGCCACACTCCATGATCCCTCGTTAAATCCGGGAACACTTGACATAATTGGATCCCAGTCCACAGCTGGAGCTTGGAGTGCCACAGCAGCACAAATAAACATCTTCACCACAGCTGTGGGGATAAAAAATGTGCTCAGCTCCTGAGAAAAGCACAAAGTCGGGGAATCATGGGTTTGGAAAAGCCCTTGAAGGCCATCCAGCCATTCCCACAGCACTGCCAGCTCCTCCAGGTGGTCAGCAAGGGCTGGAGTCAGTGGTGTGGAAGATTTCCAACCTTCCATGGGTCTCTGGAAGTAAAACGCCCACAGTGGGAAAGAAAGGTGGATGTGTTAATGAGCTCTGGAAAGCTCAGGTTTTGGAAATGCTGCTCCCCGCATTAACCCTGACACGGCTGCCTGAAGGTTATTGGGAGCAGGGGGATTTCCCTGAAATCAGGTTTTGTGGTTCATCACTCCTTCAGTGCATTAGTGCAATTTCCATTTACCTAATGAACTCGTCCATTAAATTAGCATAAGTGGGGCCGATTTTGTACCTTAGCATCCACCCTGCTGCAAGGAACGTTCCTCTGGAATTCACCCATCCCTGCAGAGGCCTGGGCTGGCAAGTCCTCCTGGGAATGCCCCCCAGAGCCAGGGGATGCTGCTGCACTGGCTTCTCCCTTCCCATCTCCCATGGTTTGCTGGGACAGCAATCCAGGCCTTGGGGTGCTCCAGCCAGTCCAGACACGGCTCCAGCCCAGCTAAGTCCAGCCCAGCCAGGTCTGGGTCTAAGCGTTGTGTTGGTGTGGTCAGTGGCACTGCAAATATGGGTGAGAACAGGCTGGGAGCAGAAATATCCATGTGGAAAGAGCTCACACCCATCTCTGTGTGACAGATGGGAAAGGGGCAGGATCTGATCCTGCTCAGAGTCAGTCTGGAATGCAAAAACTCTTCTTGCCATCCCTGTCCTGCCCACAGGATTCATCCTCCATTTGCCCACTGGAGGAATTTACAGTCATTTAGGATTTAAACCTTTCCCAAAAGACACAGAATCATTAAGATTGGAAAATTTCTCCCAGATAATCAAGTGCAACCTTCAACCAAACCCCCCCATACCCACTAAAATATATCCCAAAGTGGCCACTTACAGCTGGTTTATGGACAATTCCAGGGATGCTGACTCCAGCAGCTCCCTTCCAAGGCTGAATCACTCAGGGAAGAAATTTATCCCAATATCCCACTGATATCCACTCATAAAAATCTGGAGGGTCTGGCCAACATCCAGAGGGAGAAATTTGCGGTGTGACAAACATCCTTTACACCTGGCAGAGACAGCTGACAAGGATTTCCAGCTGGTTTGGACAGAAAGGATGGGAAAGCTGCTGGGTGAGGGGCTGCTCAGCAGGAGCAGTGGCAGCAGCAAGGTTGGGTTTTGGAGAATCCCAAGATCCCCAATGGTTTGGGTTGGGAAGGGTCTTAAAGGCCATCTTGTTCCATGGGCAGGGATATCTTCCAGAGACCAGATCTTTTCCAGCAGGAACTTGGGATGCAAAGCTGCCTCCTTGGAGTCCTCCCAGGCACCAGAATGGATTTATCCATGTTTTCTGCCCCCAGGTGTTTCCCCCAGCAGTACCCAGAGCTGGGGCAGCTCTGCTGGAGCAGATTCCTGCCCACAGCAATCCCATTTTAGTGGGAAAAGCTGCTCCACAGCCCAATCCTCAGGACAAAGCGCCAGTATTCCTGATTATTCCTCCTAAATGAACATGACTTTGTTAATTCCCAGATACAAGGAATGCAGAGGAGCATATGTTCTGCCAAACAAGCTCTGTCCCCCAGGGCTCCCATCGCTCCACGCTACACCACAGCACAGGAGCCCTTCTCCTTGGATAAATCCTGGCTGGGATTTGCTCCAGCAGCCACAGTTGTGCTGAGGAAATCATTGGTTCCACGGGACTGGGGAGGACCTGGCTGTGGAACCTGGGGGAGGTGTGGGAGAGTCAGGCCATGATTTATTCCGTGTGGGAATTGTGATGATCCATTAGCTGGGTCTGTTTGTCCGCTCCCTTCCCAGCTGAAGTGATGGCTGGAGGCTGGTTTAAATGTGGAATTGAATTTAAAATTGGGGTTTATTTGGTGTAGCTCCACATCTGCTGCCGTTCCAGTGGGCTCGCCTGCTGTTTGGCCTCCCCACACGTGTCTGCATGAGGGGTTTGATTTATGTGAAGCAAAGCAGGGAAATGGGAGGTGGCAGACTGGTCCCAGTCCTGTTCATCCAGCAGGAGGGCTGGCACCCTCACGCTGCTCCAGGAACAGCTGGCAATTCATCAGCCTCTTCCCTTGGGAGCCAGCACTGCAGAATTGCCTTTCCTGAAGGAGTGGATGCCCAAGGGCTCGTTCTGGAATGGTTTCCCTGGTCCCCCCCTATCTCATTCTCACCCTGGCAGTGCCAGGCTCCTGTGGCATCCATCCCCTCTCCTTGGTGACCACAGCAGCCTGGTTTTCCAGGGAAAAGGGCTCCTTCCTGCTGATCCATGTGGATTCCCCAGATTCTCCAGCATCCTGGGATGCTGCAGCTCCTGCATGGCTCAAGGCAGGAGGGAAAGCAGCTGGGAATGTCCTTGGAGCTGCAGATCTTGGTCTGCCCAGCCCCAGCCCAGGAGCTGCTGCTGCTCAGCTCCCTGGGACTGCGATGTGTGGAAATAATCACGGAAGCCAGAAGAGCTGGAGTGTTAAACGTGCAGGGAGCGAGCTGCTGACACAGCTGCAGCCCACAGGTAGCAGCCTTTGTTAGCCCAGAGCTGCTTAATCGCACAGGAGGAACATTCCAGACTTTTTTCCGGCGTAGGTAATGTTGGATTTGCCCCCTTCACCTCCCTGGTGAGGTTTTATTTGTGTTTATGGATATCAGAGGTGAGGGGAGGCTGCTCTGGGCGCAGCAGCAGCTCCGAGGTCGTGCCTGTGCTGGGAGAATCCCACCTCCAGTGCCTCCAGTTTCTGTGGAAACAGCACGTCTCCACGGCTCCCACTTCCACGTGCTCCAGAAGTTATTAATAACCCTGGAATTGCTTCCCTGGGAGCTCTCACTCCAGGGATGCCAGGCTGGAGCCCGTGCCCAGGTGCGTGGCCTGCCCTGCATCCCAGCTGGGTGAGGTTGGATGAGGTTGGGAATGGGAAGCACTCCCAGAGCAGCTCCCAGGCTCTGCAGCCGGACCATGGGGCCCTTCCCTCGCTCTGATTCCCAGTGCTGGGAATTGCAGCCTTGGATCGGTGTTCCAGGCTGCCCAGCCAGTGTTTCGTGGCAATGTTGGGGACTTTGGGGGCTCTCCTGGATTTCTGTCTCTGCCTGCAGAGCCCCGGCTGTCTGTGCCAACCTCAGATCCTGCTCTCCACATCCCAAGCTGGAAAGAAAAGCAATAAAATTATCCACCCCTCCCAATATCCTTAATTGCGTGGCCCGGATACATCCAGAAAAGTGGAATTTTCCTTCTGTGATCTGATTTTTCCATGGTTGATTTTATTTCTGCTGGTTTAAATTGGTCAATGAGCAGCTTTGCTTTGCCCAGCACATGTGGATGGAGAGTTCTGGGGGGCATTTGCTGCTCCACTCGCTCCATTTATCCCAAGTTAAGGGGAAAATCCCTCCCTGGAGCAGGGAATTCCCGAGGGCTGGGAAGGGAACGGAGCAGTCACACTCCAGCTCCTGGTCTGGAGCATCCCCAGCTCTGCTCAGCCACCCGTTCCATGGAGATGCTTCATTGGGCTTGCAGGGAAACCCTGAGAGGCTCCACTGCCCAAGCAGGTGATGGGGACGGAATGTTGGCAGCAGCAGCCTGGGAAGGAGGGGATGGAGCTGGAGCCCAGCAGGAGCTGGCACTGCTCAGGAAATGGGGTTCTCCGAGCTTAGGGGAAAGGGAAGGGGAACTTTCCCTGGAGCAATAATTCCTTTAAGATTCCTTTGGTATTTCTCAGAGTGTCCCACGAGCAGCTGGCTCACATTCCTGGCTTTCTGTGGGTTTGCTCCTTTGCTCCTGATCTCAGGGGTGCAAATTACTGTAAATTCCCCCTGAACATTCCATGTCCATCATGTGGCTCCAGGCTGGACCTGGATCCAGGCTGTCTTCTCCATGGGATGCTCAGCTTCCAGCAGGAATTTCAGATTTTTGGGATTCTGCTGGCTTTTCCCATGGGACAGCGCAAGGCAGCAGGATGAGGTGTTCAGTTCAGGTCATCCTTGAGTTTGGAGAGATCTCAATACAACTTTTAGGAATACAGACCTTTCTAGGATGGATCCATTAAAGTTTTTGCCGCAGCCTCGTCTGTTCCAATTGATTTCAAGCAAAACTCACATAATTTGGTTTATGCTTAATGAAGTTATGAAGCCTTATTGCAAATTAGTCAAAAAGCACATTTATTCTGCTTTGGAGTCTGCCAGGAAAAAGCAGCTGCAGTGGAAGGGGCAGCAGGACTGAGGGGCCAAGCAGAATTTCCAGGGCATCCCAGGGAAAACACAAGAATTCTTTTAAAAGTGAAAATAGCTTGGAATTTCCATTGTTGCAGCCTTGTAGCTTGGAAGATCTCCTTTAAAATGCAAGGGTTTTAGGAAATAAAATTTCCTTCTTCTTTTACTTTTTTTTTTTTTTCCTTTATTTAATAAGGAAAATATGGTTAGCTCAAAGTTTGTGTTTTCTGCTGTTCAAAAATGTGTTAAAAATAAGGAGTAAACCTGCCAGTGGCCTTTAGAAGGTGCTAAATTTGCTCATGAGAGAAAGCCAGGAGTGTTTCCCACCTCCAGAGGCTTTTTGGGATACTTCCATATCCCGATTATGGGAGAGAGGCCAAAGTCTGTCTCTATAAATGTCATCCAAAGGCTGCCTAATGGAATTATCAGGAACGAGGCAGTGGAACTCCACTGGAGTCAATTGAGTTGCTCCCACTTAATTGGTGAATTTGTCATCAAATTCTTCATCTCCTCTCGGAGGGATGGAAAGATGCCATAAATTCTGGATGCTAAAACAGTCCCCACGTTGGGCTTGGTGAATAAAACCCAAACAAGGAATTGTGTGTGGCAGGAAAGAGCCAGGAGAGTTAATGAGCATTAATTGGTGACGAAGTTTGGTAGTGAGGCAGGCTTGGGACCTGCAGGTGGCTCCAGGGAAACGAGGGGTCCCTCATTCCCTCTGCCTGGAGAGTTTCTTCCTTTATTTATTTGGATTTGTGGTTTTACTCTTGGGAACGCCAGTGATGGGAACAAACTGGGGCCAGTTTGACGCTGAGGTTTTATTTCCTTTTTGCAGATTCCAAAGACTGGAGGGATCAGGAATGTTGAGGATGTTGAGCTGCAGGGGTCAAGGTGGTGTGGACACCTTGGAGAGACCTGATTGTTGTGTGAGGAGCTCCTCCTGTTCCCACATCCAGGGAAAAGGCTGGAGGCTGAGGAGAGGGCACCATCCAAAGGAGGAGCTGGGAGATCCTGAAAGCAGAGCTGACCCCTGGAGCCCCAACCCTGCTGAGGCCACCCAGACACTCCCAGCAAGGAGGAAATCAGGGCACAAAACCTGAGGCATAATTAAAAATTAGGAGCTGGCCCTCAGCAAAGCAGATTAAGGAATTAGAGTGAGGCCAAAGCCCCAGGGACTGCAGGCCAGGCTTAATTTCCCCCCTGGGGCTGGCTGAACTCCTGGCTGGTGGCTGTTGTGGTTTGATGGCTTTGAGGAGGTTGAGTTTGCTACAAAGCTCTGCTCCCATCCCCTGCCCAGCCTGGGAGCACCATCCCATGTCCCCAGCAGACGCAGTAAAGACGTGGGTTTTTTACAAACATTGATATTTCCATGGGTTAAACTGGCAGCTCCCTTCTCCTGGAGGAAGAACGTCTATGTTTCTGAGCCTGACTCATCCCCCTTCCCCTTGAATGGCTAACAATGGAGTTTTTGATCATTCCTGAGAAAAATGGAGTGAAGGAACTGTGTCTTTCCTTGGAAAACTGGAATTTGAGCTGATGGGTTGTGAGGAGAAGGCTCCTCTTGGGTAATGAACTTAAGGAATCCAGTGAACGGGCTGAGTCTGTGGCTGAGGGACACAGAGCTTCTCTGGGCTGGATGCTGAGGGTCTTCATCATCCATCCATCCATCCATCCATCCATCCATCCATCATCCATCCATCCATCCATCCATCATCCATCCATCCATCCATCCATCCATCATCCATCCATCCATCCATCCATCATCCATCCATCCATGCATCCATCCATCCATCCATCCATCCATCCATCCATCATCCATCCATCCATCCATCATCCATCCATCCATCCATCCATCCATCATCCATCCATCCATGCATCCATCCATCCATCCATCCATCCATCATCCATCCATCCATCCATCCATCCATCCATTCATCATCCATCCATCCATCCATCCATCCATCCATCCATCATCCATCCATCATCCATCCATCCATCCATCCATCATCCATCCATCCATCCATCCATCCATCCATCCATCCATCATCCATCCATCCATCATCCATCCATCCATCCATCCATCCATCCATCATCCATCCATCATCCATCCATCCATCATCCATCCATCCATCCATCATCCATCCATCATCCATCCATCCATCCATCCATCCATCCATCCATCATCCATCCATCATCCATCCATCCATCCATCCATCCATCCATCCATCATCCATCCATCCATCATCCATCCATCCATCATCCATCCATCCATCCATCATCCATCCATCCATCCATCCATCCATCCATCATCCATCCATCACCCATCCATCATCCATCCATCCATCATCCATCCATCCATCCATCCATCCATCCATCCATCCATCATCCATCCATCCATCCATCCATCCATCATCCATCCATCATCCATCCATCCATCATCCATCCATCCATCCATCATCCATCCATCATCCATCCATCCATCCATCCATCCATCCATCCATCATCCATCCATCATCCATCCATCCATCCATCCATCCATCCATCATCCATCCATCCATCATCCATCCATCCATCCATCATCCATCCATCCATCCATCATCCATCCATCCATCCATCCATCCATCCATCATCCATCCATCCATCATCCATCCATCCATCCATCCATCCATCCATCATCCATCCATCACCCATCCATCATCCATCCATCCATCCATCCATCCATCATCCATCCATCACCCATCCATCCATCCATCCATCCATCATCCATCCATCCATCCATCCATCCCTTCATCCATCCATCCATCCATCCATCCATCCATCATCCATCCATCATCCATCCATCCCTCCATCCATCCATCCATCATCCATCCATCCATCCATCCATCCATCCATCCATCATCCATCCGTCCCTCCATCCATCCATCATCCATCCATCCATCCATCCATCCATCATCCATCCATCCATCCATCCATCCATCCATCCATCCACAGCAGGTTTGCCCAGCCCCGTGTCCTCCAGCCCCAGCTGGGATGGTGGGGTTGGATGTTTGCTGATGGTGGGACCTGATGATCCTAAAGATCTTTCCCAGCCGTCGCAATTCTGTGACACTCCAATCCATGAGTTCAAAGCTGTCACTTGGGCATTGGTTTTTGGTTGGTGCTGTAAAATCCCAAAGTTATAGTCAGGAATGGTGACAGCATCCAGGGCAGTGGATGTTCCTGTCCTTGGGGGAGACAAGGAGCCCTCAGAGTTCCCAGTGACCCCAAAACTTGTGGAAGTGGCAGCAGCTTGTGCTGCTCCTTCCTCCTCTTCCTATCCCTGCTACCAACACAAAATACTTGGAGATTTTGTCTGTTGATCATGCCCTCTGTCCCGTATCCCCAGGTCCTCTGCTCAGGAGCTGTTTTCAACGTTGTTTGGAGGTTTTAGAGCCGGATCTGGTGAGCTGGGCAGGGGCTGCAGAATCCCTGAGGAGCTGGGCAGGGGCTGCAGAATCCCTGAGGAGCCGGGCAGGGGCTGCAGAATCCCTGAGGAGCTGGGCAGGGGCTCAGCCTGGGCAAAGGAGGCTCAGGGGCCCTTGTGGCTCTGCACAGCTCCTGACAGGAGGGCACAGCCGGGGGACAGTCAGGGAACAGGGACAGGAGGAGAGGGAATGGCCCCAAGTTCTGTCAGGGGAGCTCAGGGTTTATATTTTGAAATATTCCTTTATGGAAAGGTTCGCCAGCCCTGGCACAGCTGCCCAGGGCAGTGCTGAGTGCCCATGCCAGGAGGGATTTCAAAGCCCTGTGGATGTGGCACTTGGGGACACGGTCAGGGTTGGCCTGGGCACTGCTGGGGATGGTTGCACCCTCTCTTTGAGCTGTTTCCCTCAACCCCAGCTGGTTTCTGCCGGCAGGGTTGGTCACCAAAGCTGCTAAAGGGCACTGACAATTTGGGCTTGCAGCATCTGCTGTTTCTCACTTGCTCCAACCTCTGCTTTTCCCAAATTGGCTGCGAAGATTTCCTGACACGTCTCCAGCCTGTGTGAATTGCTGCAGCTCCCCTGAAGCCTGGTGAGGTTCCTGACCCCGTGGCAGGCAATAATTGGGCCCCTGGTTGTCAAAAAATACTCAAGGCTCGTGTCCACGACGGGGAAAGTTATTAGGAGGTGAAAATTGCTTCCTTGACTTTTCCTGCTTCTCGTAGTGACAGTAAACAGCACAGGAGCCCTCTGGTAAAAGCACAGAAAGAGGCTCCAGCTGACATCAGTGTGATGAGATGGAACCCCTGGAAAGGAGCCCCAGGAATCCCTGGAAAGGCAGGGAACATTTCCCAGACAGGAATTTATGCAGGAATTGGGGAAATGGGGCTTCTTTCCCTGCTCCAGGGAAATGGAAAAGATGACTCGAGCTGGGTTCTTGCTTGGATTGGTTCAATTAAGCTGAGTGAGGCTTTGAAGCTCAGGTTTATTTGATGGAGTTATTGCATGGAATTTCTGAATGTGATGCTTTAACCCCCAGAGAGGCTCTCCTGCCCGGGTGAGGGCTGGAGGAGCTGAGCTGTGCCCTGTTCCCCGGGCTCTGATGGAATGAGTGTAATTCCTGCAGGCCTTGACCCAAATCTCTTTTTCATCCCTTGCTCCTGGATTAAGCTCCTGGTCGAGGAGAGGCTTGGAGAAATTCTTGTCAGAGATGCTTAAGTAGCTCAAGAAAAGGATGAGACACAAAGAGCTGGGAGGTTTTAGTAAACACTGAATGGTTTTTGCCTCATTTCAGAGGCATTTGAGAACCCCAGAGGTGAAACAGAAATGGGGTATGGGAGGATGAGGAGCTTCTGGGAGTTTCCAGCCCCTCCTGGGCTCCAACATCCTTTAATTAGAGAGAGAAAAACCAATGAGAGACAAACCTCCACAATCTGAGGGCAGCCTTGCACCTGTAGTAAAGTCTTATTAATTTTGGGTAGGCAGTGAGTAAAGGGTCTGGGTCTGCTGGGACAGCTCAGCATCCTCAAAGCAGGGCATGGGACACCCTGAGGAATGGGAGTTAGTTAAAGCAGGCCAGGAGTAATTAGAGATGGGAGACTGCAATAATTAGAGATGGGAGGCTTGAAACCACTCTGAAGAAATTGTAATTATTCTTGATACATTTTAATAAATGAGTTATTTAAAAATAAAAGAGAGAAAACTCGCTTGGAGTAATAAAAAATCGCTAATTTAGGGAGCAGCTTCGATGCACAAGGGGAGGGAAGGAGCTGGGAGTGCCCGTGGTGGCGGGCAGGGGACAATTATTGCTCCAACCAGAGTGGGAAACAGCAGTTGGGATCCTCTTATCTCCAGGGAATTTCTCCCTTTGTTTGGTGTTTCAGGAACGTGGCAGATGGAAAAAACTCCCCCCGGCACCATCTGTGTGTCCCTGAGAAGGGATTCCTGGGAAAGGGAGGGTTTCTTTGGGACATTCCCCTTTTTATGCCATTTTGGCCCATCCAGGAGGGAATGAGGAGCTGAGTTTTGGGACAGCGCTGGTGCTGATCCATCCCGAATTCCTCCTAAATTCGGGAGTGCCACATTCCAGATGGGAACAAGGCTCAGGACACCCTGGGACTGGAACGGGAATAACTCCAAGGACAAAGTGGCTCCCCGTTGTTATTTTTCCAATCCATGTTTTTGTCTGTAAATTCAGGAGCACTTTCCAACTGAAAAAAAAAAATAAAAAATAAAAGAAGAAAATATTCATAAAGATTCCTATCAAAAAGTGTTCCCTGGTAGTTTTTTAAATGGAAACGTTTGCAGAGGGTTCAGTATTTCACAGAAATTAAAGGAAATCCATCTTGTTCCCGGAATGCTCGGCAGCATCCTAAGGAGGGAGGCAGGGGGAAATACAGCCTGGGAAGTGCTAATATATCAAGGTTTCCTCGCTCATTATCAGCAGAGGAGACATCATATACATAAAATGTAGGTCAGAGCATCGCATTTACCGCCGGATTTATCCCTGGCGGGAGGCACCGCCGCGCTCCTGCAGAACAACACACGCTCCGATAAGGAATTCCGGCGGCGCGGGGGCCTCCTTATCGCGCAGATAAGCGAATGTGCTGGCTGTCCCCAGGGATGCTCTTACAGCTTGTCGGCTCCTCCCTGCTGCCGGCCGGGGATGTCCCGCGTGGGGATGTCCCTTAGCGATGTCCCGGGGCAGGAATGTCCCATTCCCTGTGTGCTGTCCCTCCATCCCTGTCCCCAGCCCCTCTGCAGCTCTCCTGGAGCCCCTTCAGGCCCTGCCAGGGGCTCTGGGCTCTCCCTGGATCCTTCTCCTCTCCAGGCTGGGCATTCCCAGCTCTCCCAGCCCGGCTGCAGCCTTTGGAGCAACTCCAAGGATTCCTCTGGATCTCTCCTGCAGCTCCAGGTCCCTCCTGGGTTGGGATCCTGGGGCATCTCTGCAGGTGAGGCCTCACCTGAGGGGGCACAGGGACACAATTCCCTCCCCAGCTGCCCCAGGAATGGGAATTGTTAATGGGATACAGGATCCAATGAGAGACACCCCTTCGGGAGTGCAGGCTCGGCACCAGCCAGCTCCAGCTCAGGGAGGCAAAAAGAGCCCAAAATACCAATTATTGAGGGGAGAGCAGCTTGGAGCTGCATTCAAACCCGGACACAAATGTGTCTATGTAGCAAATTCCCAGGCAAACTCACGAAATTCCCGATCCATGCGAGGTTCACACGCAGCCCGTGCAGGAAATGTTCCTGCAGAAACTCTCTGGGCTGCTCATGAAATTTGAAATATCTGCTGAGTTTTACCCAGCGAAACCTCAGCCTCGTGTTTGCACCACTCGTGGCTGAATAAATATAGAAGCTGCTCTCCTCCAAATGTTTTTCCAGCTTAATTTCAGTTTCCTTGGATGGAGTAAGGAACCAGGTTCATTCCCTGTCTGGGGGAATGTGGTTCATGGAGTGAGTTCAAGGGGGGCTTTCCAGATGGAAAGGGGGAAAAAAATAAATGTATATATAAAGAAACATGTCTAAAAATACACATTTATATAATAATATATAAAAATAGAATTATATATTATATACCTTTATATATATATATATATATATATATATATAAAAGAAATTTACATATATAACAACATATATATATATATAAAAATATATAGATATAGATATAAATATATAGGTATAGATATAAATATCTATGTGTATATATATATATATGTATATATATATGTAAATTATTTTTAAATTGAGGTTGTGTGGGTTCCACAGGTTTAAAAATAAAGCCTGGCAAATCATTTAGTGTAAAAAAATAAAGGAGGGCGAAGTCAGAATGTGTCAATGAAGATGATCTCCAAGAGGAGGGACTCAAGGGTGGGATGGATTTTGCAGTGGCTGCACCCAAGGTGCTGGGAAAGCCTGGCTGGTTCCTTGCAACTGCTTCAGGGAAGATTTGGCTTCTGCTCCTTTTCCAGCAGCCTGGGCTGGGCCATGGCTCCCTCCTGCCCACCTGGGCAAGGCTTTATTTCATGTCTTGCCCTATTTTCAGAGCTTCCACACATCTGAAGTTCAGCCAAAGCCTCTCCTTCCCTCCATCCCTTTGCTCTTGGAACACCCTGGACCTGTCCCAGGGGGGTTGGTGACACGGTGGCCTTTGCTCTCTTCTACTCTCCTTTTGCTCTGCTTTACTCACTCCCAGTTTTTATCCTTCCCATGCTCTATAAAGTTATTTTTTCCCTCTAAATCCTTTCCCTGTTTCTGTCCTTAACCTCACGTCTTGATCCAGGTCCCTGTTCTCATTTTACACCATTCACAGATTTTTTTAATAACTTTTCTCCTGACCTCTGCCACCACTGCTGCTCTTCCCCAGGAGGAAGGGTTTAATTCCCCAGCTCCCCGTGCCCATGGGGCAGAAATGCAGATTTGTTGGAGTGCTTGGCTTTGAGTCCCTTTTGGGTTCCAAGAAATTTAATGGAGCCCAAGGGGAAGGACAGCAGTGTCCAGAGGGCTCAGGGGGAGGGACGGGGGCACTGGAGCAGGATGCCAGGGAAGCTGGACACTGGGAAGGTGTCCCTGCCCTCTGTGGGGCAGAGAGGAGCTGCTGGAAGGGCCCTTCCAACCAAAGCATTCCAGGACTCCCCAGCTGTGGCCACCAGGCCCTGACTGCAGCTGCCCTGGCTCTGGAGCTCCCTGTGGATTGTTTTTGGCATGGGAGGTTGCTCCAGGATCCATTCCTCCTGCTGAAACAGCCAGGATTTTGGGCTATTCCCATTTTCTGAGTTACATCAATCCTCATCCCCCCTGTGCCCTCCTCGCGGGGTGTCTGTCTCACTCCCGGGTGACTCAGACACACTCCAGCCTCTCCTGACCCACGGCTGCACCCCTGACACCCATCCCACAGCTCCCAGTCCCCCGGGGCAGGGGAGGGCAAGCAGCACCTTCCCTCCC
Organism: Ammospiza caudacuta; assembly: GCF_027887145.1. Taxonomy (NCBI): domain Eukaryota; kingdom Metazoa; phylum Chordata; class Aves; order Passeriformes; family Passerellidae; genus Ammospiza; species Ammospiza caudacuta. Next base: position 47,860,364 of record NC_080599.1, on the reverse strand, counting down.
TGATTATTTCATCCTTCCAATGGTTTTCCCTCCTCCTCCTCCTCCTCCTCCTCCTCCTCCTCCTCGCGTTCCCCAGTTTGTCATTTCTGCTGATGCTTCACCTGCAGCAATTCCCCGGGATGGATCAGCAGCTCCTGCCCACTCCTGTGCTGCTCCTCACCCTGAGTTACTGTGGGGATCCCTGCTGGTGGCAGCTCTTGTCTCTGATTTTCCCATTGTTCTGCAGAATTCCCGAGCCAGCTCATCCCAGAAATGGGGCTGGGCACGGATTCCTCTTTGTGCTCCTGCTTGGCCTGGTTCCCATTGCCGGTCCCATCCCCAAAATGTCCCAAAGCAGGGCTGCTCCCACAGCCAGCTGGGGATGGATTCCCCTGCTTTCATTCCAGTGGGCTGGCAGGAGAGTGAACAGGGCAGGCGTGCTCACACGAGCAATCCAGTTTAGTTTTAATGCAATGTTTATTCACAGCCGGTTTAATATTAATGGTAAATTGATCTTTGGAATTTTTTCCCATCAAAAATTAATGTGGTGCACTCTTTGCTTTTGTGCATGGAAAGCATCTCCCAATTAATTGGGGGATAACCACTGGAAATCCAACACTGCCACTCAGCCATTCCCAGGCCATTCATTTCCTTAAGTGCACAAGCACTCCATGAATAATTAATAATGATTAATAGTGGTATTAAACTATTACTGGTGGATCAGGAGAGCGGGGCAGGTACCAATTTGTGGTTTATAGCCAGGAAACAGTGAGGAATTTGGGAAGGGATGGATCCCTGTGTGAGCTGGGCGCTGCTCACCCTGTGGGTGGGTGCATCACAAATGTGACTTCACACCCACGTGGCCTCACAGGTGCCACCTCTGGGGCTTGGAGCACTCCCAGGCTTCTCCAGGGATTTGAGCAAACTCTTCCCAACTCGGTCTCAGGTGGGAGCTGGATGCTCTGTGTCACTACAGGACACGAAATAACACGATGTGCACGCACTGCTGTTCCCAGGGTAAAGCAAAAGGGAAGTTTAATTTCTGACCCCAACATTTATAGATTCCCAAAAGTGACAGCGGATTGGAGGGTGACAGTGCCACCTCTCCAGTGACACTGGAAAAACCAACAGTCCGTCAAATTTCTCTTATTTTATAAAAGAATGCAAAACAATGAGTTTTTTACGGAAAGGGTGTGAGAAAGTTCGTTACAAGAATGTAAACATCAGAAGGCTTAGAAAAATCTTTAAAAAATCTTCAAAACTCAGGGTGACACTCTGGATTTTCTGCCATGAGGGAGGGGGAGAGGTGTCCCAGTCCTGTGTGACACAATCGCTGTGGGGCAGAGCCAGGGGAAGGGGAAAGGAGCTTTTGCCGTGGCAGTGGGGCAGCCCCACATTCTCCACCCAGGCAGGATCCACACTTCCCTGGAGAGCAGCTCCGTGCTGGGCTGCTCTGCACCAGGCAGAACGTGCCTGGGCTGACAACATTAATATTGATTAAAGGGTTTATGACTAAGTGTGAGGAGGAAGCAGAAGCCTGTGCAGAGCTCGGAATAATTTGGAGTGGTTATTTTTGGGCCAGGATGAGATAATGGATTTACACCGAGCCAAGGGCCGGGTGCTTCATCCCATTCCCAGCCTTTATGGCTTTGGATTCTAGAGTGTCCCTGGGCACACCACCCCTGGGCCATCGTCCTTCCTCCAGGAGAAAACATCATCTTGTGCAAATTCCTGCTCCTTCCCCAGTGCTTTCTGCCTCATCAGCACCTCTTGAATCCATAAGGAAGCCAGAGAGGCTGGAAAGAAATTAATAAATGTAATTAATCAGGAAAAACTTGTCCAAACCCTTCTTTCCATATGTTTGTTTGCTAAGCCATGGGTTTTCCTTGGATGTTCTCACACAACCAAGCCACTGAGATTAAAGAATTGTTCAAGTATTCAACATGGAAAATGTGAAACACCCTAGCCTAGCCTTCACAATGATGGTCTTGGGAAGCACTGCTGGGATCTCAGAACGGGCTGGAACTGGACCTTAGAGCTGATCTTGTCCCAGCCCTGCCATGGCAGGGACACCTCCACTGTCCCAGGCTGCTCCCTGGTGGCCTTGGGCGTTCCAGGGATGTGGAGTCAGAGCAGAGCCTCACCTTTATCCCTCTGCATCCCAACCTCCCCACCATGGACCATCCCACCCCTCCCATCCACAGTCTTCTGGACGGAATTGCTGCTCCAATTCCTTCTGTGGAGTTTGGAGCCAAACCCCTGTCCCTGGCCTGTCCCAGCAGGGATGGGAGGAATCCCATGCAGCCGCTGCCTTGGTGGGACTGGGGAGGGAAAGGGCAGGAACCCACACCTTCCCCTGCCGTGACTGTCCCTGTCCCTTCCCTGCGGCTCCAGGGGAAGGAAGGAGTCTCTCCTGCAGGAGAGCCGGATGATTCAGCGGCGTGGAGCTCTCCCAGCCTCCCCTGGCTGCCTCGCTTGTCAGGGAGGATGGGCTGAGCTGAATTTTAACAAACCCATTCCCTGCAGCTCCTCCAGCACCAGCAGCGAGAAACAAGCAGAGGCATCCTGGGCACGGATCGCATCCCACTGCAGGAGCTGTGGCCTGGGCAGATCCTGCTGGGAATCTCCTGCTCCTCAGCCCAGGGATCCTCTGCTCCTGGCAGCTCCATGCTAAAGAAAAGGGATTGAAAAGGCATTTTATGCACTTTCATGTGTTTGGAAACAAATCCTCCTCCTCCAAATGTGTCCTGGATCCCTTTGCTTTGGAGTTTTTGAGATTCAGCCCCTAAAGGAGCTCCAGGAGAGCTGGGGAGGGACTGGGGACAAGGATGGAGGGACAGGACACAGGGAATGGCTCCCAGGGATGGATGGGACATTGGGAACTAGGAATTGCTCCTGGGGAGGGTTGGAATTCCCAGATTTGCTGTGGCTGCCCCTGGATCCCTGGCAGTGCCCAAGGCCAGGCTGGAGCACTGGAGCACCTGGGACAGTGGGAGGTGTCCCTGCCATGGCAGGGATGGGATGGGATGGGATGGGATGGGATGGGATGGGATGGGATGGGATGGGATGGGATGGGATGGGATGGGATGGGATGTCCCACCAGAAATCCATCCAGGACTCTATGATTCTGCCACGTGGAGATGGAACTCTGGGACATTCCCTGCGGGAAGGCTGTGCCCTGCCCACGCTGGATCCCCCTCGTTCCCAGCAGGGTGGAACGGGGGAGCCTCGCTGGAGCCCCACGGGATTCACCCCCTAACTGAGGGATTCCCTCCCTGAGAGAGGCTGGAGTGCTGTGCAAGGGCTGGATGAGCAGAACAGGAGGTGGAACTGGAGGCTGCCACTCCTGGTGCTCCCCTGCCTTGGCTCAGAGCATCCCCCGTGCCAGCTGATGAACAGGGAGCAGCTGATGCAGGCACCAGCTCCTTCCACAGCCACTTGCTATTTTTTCCTGCAGAAAATAAATTTTTTAGGGTTTTTTTTTTTTTTTTTTTTTTTTGCAGTGTCTGTCCTAGAGCATGGACAGGAAAGGTTGGCTATAAATTATGGAGGGCTGAGTCCTCTGTGGAGGGGGAAAGGAAAATGCAGGGAGCCTGAGGAAGGGGAGCACAGCAGCTCCCTGGATGGAGCCCAGGGAGATGGGGATCCCACCAAAGCCTTCTCCTGGCTGTGGGAAGAGCTCCTGGGGCTCCCTGGCTATGCAGGGAGCAGCCACATCCCACAGTCCAACCCTGCCAGGGCAATGAAAAATTCAGCAAAAGCAGTCGGAGAGAAACCAGGATCAGGGAGCTCTTTGGGGTGGAAAAGTCCTCCAGGATCACAGAGTTCAAGCCTTGAAGTGCAGCATCTGAGCACAGAAACTTCAATTGGGGAGGAGGAGGAGGCAGGGTGCTCCTCCCAGCTCCTCCATCAACTCCACTGCTGGATTTGGGATGTGGAAGAAGTCAGGAGCATTGATGGAGGAAAATGTGTTTTAGTCACTTTGTGGGGGAATTAAACAGGTTTTGCTTTGGCCAAACTGGGAAAGTGTCACTGCAGGACACGAAATAACATGATGTGCACACTGCTGTTCTCAAGGTAGAAAGGGGGAAGTTTATTTTCTGACCCCAACATTTATAGATTTCCAAAAGTTCAGAAGATTTCCAAATGGTTCAGAAGGCTGATTTATTATTTTATTATATATATTATATTAAGACCATACTAAAAGAACAGAAGAAAGGATTTCATCAGAAGGTTAGCTAAGAATAGAATAGGAAAGAATGATAACAAAAGCTTCTGTCTTGGACAGAGATTCCGAGCTAGCTGGACTGTGATTGGCCATTAATTAGAAACAACCCCATGAGCCCAATCCCAGATGCACCTGTTGCATCCCACAGCAGCAGATAACCATTGTCTGCATTTTGTTCCTGAGGCCTCCCAGCTTCTCAGGAGGAGAAATCCTAAGGAAAGGATTTTCCATAAAAGATGTCTGCCACAGTCCTCCTGCCATTCCCTGTTCCCAAATTCTGGAGCCCTTTGGAGCAAACTGAAGGGTTAAGAACATTCATCCTCCCCTCTAAGTTGCAGTCTCCAAGTTGAACCCAGGAAAAAAGCCCTAAGCCCTGTCCCTGTGTGGCTGGCAGAAAGGACATGGAGGAATTGGACTGGGGAATGGTTTGCTCATCCCAGTCTTCCTCACCTTTTTCCATTTAGTAATTCCAGGAGCCAGCCCAAGGCGAGCTGCTCCTGGAGCACACAAAGCCATCGCTCCTCACTGGCTTCCAGCGGCTCCTCAGGTTCCCTAATTCCAGCCTCAAATCCCAAATCCTCCACTTAGCAGAGGGCCAGAGATCCTGAAATCCTGCTGCTAAAAGCAAGAGGAGCCTGGGTTCCCAAAGAACTGCTGGGATGGGCTGAGGCTCCCCATCCCACGTGTGGGGAAAGCCAAAATCTGCCTCTCCTCTGCTGCATTCCCCATTATTTTGACACAAAAGAGCCTGGGGTAGGGACAGATCCATCATTCCTCTGGATTATTTCAATGTATGAGTGGGGTTTTTAATACCATGGCTTCTCCAGCTGCATCTGCCCATTTTTTATGACGTTTTCCCCATTTTCTGGAGCAGGCCTATCAATTCTCTGCTGCTTTCTTCCTCTTGCTTAATTGAAAATGTCAATTCTTGTATTTAATGAGAATTTCTACTCTATTCTAACCATGTCAGAAGAGACTTTATCCCAAATCCACTCCTAAAAACCCACTGCAAAAATTCCTGCTGCCATAAATCCACGAGGGATTCGGGACAGCTTCTGGGGCTAACAAGGATTTTGAACCCCATGTAGGAAAATTACAGCTATCTTTCCAATTTCTGTCCATCTTTTTATTAATTCCATAAATTCCCCTCGTCTGCCAGTGCTGCTCTGGGCTCTGTCCAGGGATATTGATCCTGCAGCTCTTGCCCCCACGGTTCCCCCACTCCATGAGAATATCATCCCACTTATTTTGCTTTTTTTTGGAAAGATGTGTGGAAAATCTGGAAAACCTGCCCTGCAAACCAAGGCAGAGGGAAAACAAACATCTCCTGATGCTGCTGCTGGTTTCGGGGGTGATGGGAGAGCAGCAGTGGGCATGGGAGACTCTGATTCACAATTCCTCATCCCACAGTGTTTACAGCGCTTGGGTGGGAAAAATACCTGTTCCCAGGAATGCTCCTCGGTAGGCTTGGCTTTCTCCCCGCTGCCATTGCTTAGTAACAGCTCTATTTTTAAATGCTGAGAGGGTAATAGCCCAAAAACCGGGAGTTTGCTCAGTTTCCGATCCTGCAGGCTCCAAACCCAGCGGGATGGGGCCCTTGGGACGGGCTGGGAGCTGTGGGATCGGGGCCAGGAGCTGCCCACGCCGACCTCCAGCGCTCCGGCTGCGCGAGGGAAGCCCCAAAGGGGAAATCTCAGCCCGTGGGCAGCTCCTGGAGAGGGAAGCGCGCTCCGGGACGTTCCCGGGCCCTGGAGCTGTCCTTGGTGCCGCTCCTGCGCCAGCGGCTCCTCCCGCGCACCAGAGCGGCCCCGGAGCGGTGGGGAGGGACCTTAAAGGTGCTCCGGACCCTCAAAATCCCACGGAGCTGCATCCCTGGGCAGGCACAAACCCCAGCGGAGCCAGGCACTGTGTCCTGCCACGGCCACATCTGGCACAGGGGATTGTCCATCCCTGCTTTCCCTTTGGGATTGCCCATCCCTGCTTTCCCTTTCCCATTAGGATTGTCCATCCCTGCTTTCCCTTCGGGATTGCCCATCCCTGCTTTCCCTTTCCCATTAGGATTATCCATCCCTGCTTTCCCTTCGGGATTGCCCATCCCTGCTTTCCCTTTCCCATTAGGATTATCCATCCCTGCTTTCCCTTTGGGATTGCCCTTCCCTGCTTTCCCTTTCCCTCTGGGACAGGCAGTGCTGCAGGGCTGGGAGCTGCCCAGGATTGTTCATTCCTGCTTTCCCTCTGGGACAGGCAGTGCTGCGGGGCTGGGAGCTGCTAGGATTGTTCATCTCTGATTTCCCTTTCCCGTTGGGATTACCCATCCCTGATTTCCCTTTCCCTTTGGGACAGGCAGTGCTGCGGGGCTGGGAGCTGCTAGGATTGTCCATCCCTGATTTCCCTTTCCCATTGGAATTGTCCATCCCCGTTTTCCCTTTCCCTTTGGGACTGGCTGTGCTGCGGGGCTGGGAGCTGCCAGGATTGTCCATCCCTGTTTTCCTTTTGGGATTGTCCATCCCTATTTTCCCTGTTTTCCCTTTGGGATTGTCCATCCCTGATTTCCCGGTTTTCCCATCGGGACTGGCAGTGCTGCGGGGCTGGGAGCTGCTGGGATTGTCCATCCCGGTTTTCCCGTTGGGATTGTCCATCCCTGATTTCCCTGTTTTCCCATCGGGACCGGCAGCGCTGCGGGGCCGGGAGCTGCCCAGGGCTGCTCCCCCTCTCTCCCCGCTCACCCCAGGGCCCGCGTTTCCCTCGGAGAGGCAGAGAAGGTTCCCGTGGCCCCTCCAAGGTGGAAGGCTGCGAGGCAGGGGATGGACGGAGCCGTTCCGGCGCAGTCCCGCGGCTCCGCTCCCGCTGCGGCGCCCGCAGCGCGCTTTGCCCACGCCGCTGCGGAGCGCGGCCGCTGCAGCGGGCAGCGAAGGGAATCGCCGTGCCTGGGCCGCGGGCTGTGGGCTGAGAGCTGCGGGGAGAGGCTGTGAGAGCCCCGGCTCTGCCAGGCCGGCAGCAGCAGGAACCTCTGCAGCAGAGCAGCGCGGCCGGCAGTGACCTTCAGCTGCTCTTCGCGTCCCAGCCCCGGCTGCCAGAGCCCTGCCTGGCCTGGGGGAGCTGCCAGGGAGCCGTGGGGCTGGAAACTGGGATTTGGACGCTTCTTGTAGGCACGGAGAGCTCAGCTGCTCCAGGAGCCGAGATAGGAGGGGAGGGCTCTGTGCGCCACCCGACCGCCAGGAACTCAAAAATAGAAATTGGATCGGGAATTCTCCTGACAACGCTCCTGACCCCTGTGGCCAGCACCGGACAGCCCAGTGGCTCCCAGGACACTCATGGAATCACGGAATGCCAGGCTGGTTTGGTCAGAAGGACCCTGAAGCTCGGTCATTGCAGCAGGGACCCCTCCCTCTGTCCCAGGGCACATCCCAGAGCAGGAGACCAGGATCGTCCCAGCTCCTCTCCTGGATTCCTTTGTCCTTCTGATGAGAGAGGGAACAGGCAGCAGCCTCATCTCCCTGGCTGTTACATTTTATAACAGGTTTTTAAAGTGCTTCCAGAGGATAGAAACGGAATAATTTCAGTGTTAAAAGAAGAAATTAGTTGTTCCAGTTTTAAGAGTTACCATTTTTGCAGGTCCAGCCCGATGATGTCATCGCTCCAGAAAAAATGAACTTTTCCCCACATTACCTTCAGTGCAGGGATGTAAATATCCCGAGTTATTCCGGTGTCATGCTGATGGAACAGCTCCAGCAGCTCCTCATGGACAGTGGCAATTATCCATCGGTTGCACACTGGGGATGAGGGGGAAGGCAGCACCCTGCTGCTTTTTGGGTTTCCATGAAGATTTTCCTTCCTTTCCCACCCTCGTTTTTCATCTCCTGAATTCTGCCTCAATGAAAATTCACAAACTTGTGGACCTTTTTGGGCAGAGCCTGCCAGGTCCCTCCTGCCCAGCCCTGTCACCCTCTCCCAGCTCCCAGCCGGACTCTTTGTCACCACCCACAGAGGGTGACCTGAACCCCCCGTGTCTGTGGCACCAGGGCCTCGTCCCCTCCTCTCAGCCCCACAGTGAGAGCCTCCAGAAATGGAGATCAGCCTTGTCTGGGAATACTTCAAGTAGTGAAACCAGAGGGGAAAATATATATTGGGAATTCTAAAGGGAAAATGTTCAAGGCTGTGCAGCTCCACCATTTATTGAACAGAAAGAACTCAGTCCTTAAAACTGTTCCTTCTCTCTGTAGTCCAGACTTTTAAAAAATAGGGAATAAAAATATCTTTATTTCAGGGTTATCTATGTGCTGCTTTGATTTATCCCCCATCTTCCCAGCTGGACTTGACCAGACCCTTCTGAGCCCAAACCTGCAGAGCACTGCTAGGAACACATCCAGCTTTCCTGGGAAATTTGCTGAAATATTCTAAATCAATATTCTTAGCCAGGCCCACAGCAGGAAAGGGAATTTTTATAGGAGCTTAGCAGGGTAAAAACATGGAAGAGCAGTGGCAAAGCCCAGCCTAGGGACGTGTTCCACTGACCAGCTGGAGCTGTGCCCCAGCTGAGCTCAGGGATGTGCTGGCATCCACATTTCTCACTATTCTGGCCTGCTCTTTGCTGGCCTTGCTTTTCCTGCCTCTGCTGGAGCTGGTGGAACCAGCATGGAACTGATGGGAATTGAGGATTTCGGTTCCACAGCTCCAGCCTTGCCCTTCCCAGCCCCTGGCTTGGGGGTTTGGTTCCCACCTCCCCCTGGCACATCCCTGTGCTCCTCCCTCTCCGCACTTGCCTTTTCAGGGAAGAAAATTCTCTACTTTCTCATTAAGGACTCAGCTCTTCCAGGGGTTTTCCAGCTCTTTTGTGCCCTTCAGGATCTTGGTGCTTTTCAGGAACATCAGGAAAGGAAAGAACTCTCAGCTGTAACAGAAGATTCCTATCTCGTGCTACTGTGGATCTCCTGGAGACAAATTTCCATCACCTGTCACAAACTGTCCCTGTCCCAGCTGACAACGGACACTCCCCATGTCACCCCTGAGATCAGAATCACTGGGTTGGGTGGGAAGGGACCTTAAATCCCATCCTGTTCCACCCCTGCCACGGCAGGGACGTCTCCCACTGTCCCAGGTGCTCCAGCCCCAGTGTCCAGCCTGGCCTTGGGCACTGCCAGGGATCCAGGGGCAGCCACAGCCGCTCTGGGCAGCATCAAACCAGGGCATGTGAGCTTTGAGCACTGCAAAAAATGCTGGTGGAAATTTTCCAGGCCTAATTTGACTTCCCACTCAGAGATGGAGAGAGTGGGAGAAACTGGGAGCATCCCCAGAGCAGGAATTCCTCCACCAGCCACAGGCAGAGGAGAGGCCATCAGTGCCAGGGCTGGGGGGTTCACTGCTGGATAAACCCTCCTGTGACCCTCCTCCAGCTCCCTGCTGCCAGGCAGATTGCACAGAGCGGGAGGAGCGAGGTGCTGACCTCCCCCAGCACACAGCTCTGGAGCCACCGTGTCACCACGGCCATCCCTTGTCGCTGCCAGGCCTGCCAGCGCCCCTGGGTGGCAGTGGCTGCCCCAGAGCCCCAGAATGGGACACGGCAGGAGCAGCGCTGGCTTTGCTGGCGTTCTGTGTTTCCATGAGCCCCGGAGGGATGCCGGGATGGCTCCAGGTCACACACAGGGACAGGGTGGGACAGGCACGGCCGTGTCCTGCTCTGTGACACAGCGGTGATGCTCCCGGGGATGGAGGGCACCCAGGACAGCCAGGGCAGCCTCAACCCGGGCACGATGCCCCCGCCGGCTGTTCCCCGTGACCCCCGCTGTTGTAGCCCGTGGCGACACCGCAGCCCGCAGGGGACACCGAGCTGTCCCCAGCACTGCCCGCGCAGCGCCCGGGAGGCTGCGAGCCCCTTCCCGCACCTTGGCCCGGGCGAGGAAAGGCTCCTGCGGGGCAAAGGGGCGATGCGGCGGCCGGGGCTGTCCGGGGCCGTGCCTGGGGCCGGAGATGCTCCGGGGCCGTGCCTGGGGCCGGGGATGCTCCGGGGCCGTGCCTGGGGGCCGGGGATGCTCCGGGGCCGTGCCTGGGGGCTGGGGGATGCTCCGGGGCCGTGCCTGGGGGCTGGGGCTGTCCGGGGCCGTGCCTGGGGGCTGGGGGATGCTCCGGGGCCGTGCCTGGGGGCCGTGGATGCTCCTCTCGCGGGACGCCCCGTCGGGACAGGGACGGGCGGGGACGGCGGCACCGCCTGCGCGCTCCGCTCCGCTCCGCGCCGCACCTGCCCGCCCCGCATCCCCCGCGCATCCCACACGGCATCCCCCGCCCCGCATCCTCCGCGCCGCTCCGCACCGCCCCGGGGGGGGGGGGGCGCGGCCGCGTCCCGCCCCCCCGCACCGCCCCTGCGCCGCCGCGGAGCGCAGCGCGGGCGCGCAGCGGGACCGGACCGGACCCGCCCCGCCGCCGCCGCCGCCGCCGCCGCCGCTTTGTGTCTGGGCGCCGCCCGCGGAGGCGGAGCGGGTCCGGCCCTGGGCTCCGCGGCGCGGCGGGGCGGGCGGCGGGACAGCCGCGGGCAGCCCCCGGCGGCGCCCGCGCAGCCCCCGCACCGCGGCTCGGCCGCGCATGGACGCGCGCTCCCGCCTGCACCGTGAGTACGCGGGAACGGGGCCGGGGGGGCGCGCAGCCCCGGGGATGCCCGGGCCGCCCCCGCCCCCGGGCGCGGGAGGGAGCGCGGGGCGGCTCCGCCGAGGACAAAGGAGCGCGGGGCGCGCTCGGTGCGCGCAGCCGGGCCCGCTCCGCGCCGCCGCCCCCGCGCAGCCGCGACGGCCCGGGCTGTGCCAGCGCCCGCCTGCGCGGGGGTCGGGCTCGGCGCGGCTCCTGGAAAATTCTGCGCCCTTCGCAGCGCCGGTGGAGGCGCGGGGAGGTGCGGAGGAGGCTCCTTCCCTCCCTCCCTCCTTCCCTCCCTCCCTCGTTCCCTCCCTCCGCGCAGGGGCATCGCCGCCTCCCGCGGTCCCGCGTGGCGCTGCCGCTGCATCCCCGGCCGGCACCGGCCCGGTTGGTGTCCGGCCCGTTTGCCCGGCCCGTTTGCCCTGCTGCACCAGCTGCGTGCCCGGCGTCTGGGGGCACCGGCTCACCCCGCGCTGGGGTCTGGGGGAGGCTGGGCAGGGGCGGGGGCCGTGGTGCCCCGAGCCCCCATCCCCCGTGCCCGTGTCGCTGCCGAGGGACTGCGAGTACCGAGGGCACCGAGCTGGCTTTGCTCGCGTTCTCTGGGCCAGGGAGGGTCACGGACAGGAGAGCCCTCCTGGAAGTTCCTTGGGGTTTGGGAAATAGAAACGGTCCCATGGATGTTTTTGCCGTGCCCCTCACTCCATCTACGTCCCTTCCCTTCGCTCCCGTCCATGCGTGATTCCCGGCTAAAAACGCCGGCCACGTGCCGTTGGCCGGTGCCTCTAACCTCAGGTGTTCGAGTGGCAATAATCCTTAGGAACAGCTGAAATCCAAAGCGTTCCCCCAGCGCTCCGCGAGCAGAGCAGTGACTTAATCCGGTGTGTTCTGCTGTTCCGCATCTGCTCGCTCAGCTCCTGGCGGAGGAGGAGGAGGGAGGAAGGAGGGAAGGAGGGATGCTCGCCATGGCAACCTCGCGGCGCAGATCGCAGCCACTCCGGGGAAGCAGCGGGACTCGGGGAAGGAGCAGGAGCAGCTGGGCTCGGAACCGGCGCGATCGGGCCGAGCGGTGCCTCTCGAAAGCCGGAGCCGTGCGTGGGAGCGCTGCCGGCGCCCCGGTGCGGGTGTGCAGGGGGAAGGGGCCCTCGGGGAGGTCACGGAGCGTCCTCTGCTGCAGCCGCAGTGAGAGGAGGGCTCCTCACCCTCCCAACGCCGTTAATTGCTGTGGTTATCCCGAAATTCCGGGATTTTATCATCCGGTGCCTTGCTGGGCCGCATTACCTTGGTGTCCCTGTGAACTTTAACCTTGGCCTGTGTTCCACCTGTAAAACTTTTCCTTGGATAAAGCAGCAGCAGTTTTTATTTTTTTAATTACCTCACGGAGGAGGAGCTTTGCTCTGTGCTTCTCTTACAGAGCTGATGTGAAATCCCTAAAAGGGGGGGTTAGATTGCACTGATTTTAGCAGTTGCTGGAGTAACAAAACCATTCCTGGGTGCCTGGTGGATGTGAGGAGCTGCAGCTCGGGAGCCAACGCTGCAGAGAGCTGGGCTGGAATGCCTGGGAAGGTGCTGCCTGCTCAGCAGCAAATTCCCCTCTCCCTGCACCTGCAGGGATTGCTCAGTGCTTCCCACAATGCATTAAAAATGGTTAAAGTTTAAAATCCCACAAAAAGCATTTTAAAAGGACGCTGGAATATTTCAAGGCAGCAGCACCACTAGAGCCCCCAAAATTCAGATTAATCACCTCTGAGGGGTTTGTATCTGGACGAGGCTTTGCTGGGAGCGCTGATCCTAAAGCAGAGACTCCAGGGATCCCAAACAGAGCAGGACATGGCAATGCATGCCAGGACAGGCTGGGGCTGGGTGGTGGTGGCCCCAGAGTCCCCCCAGAGCCCTGTGGCCACTGAGCCACCCCAGCTCTGTGCTGTCCCATCCCCAGGGCCTGGGCAAACCTGGGAGAGGGCTGGCATCAGGGATGGGAGACTGAGGGACAGCAGGGCTTCAGAAATGGTGAATTTTATCCTCCTGGGCATTCAGAGAATTTTATCCTCCTGGAATCCAGCTGACACCCCTTCCCCTGCCCATGGTGGGGAGCAGAGACTCCATCCCCGGGGCTGCTCCATCCCCGGGGCTGCTCCGTCCATCCCCAGCCGCGCTCCAGGGCTGCCCATCCCGGCTGTCCCCGCCTGGGAAGGGGCTGGGGACGCTCTGTGAGCAGGTACAGCAGGAGCTGCTCCCCTGCAGGGTGTGAATCCACCGGGCTGATCACCAGCACCGGGAAAATCCGCTGGGACACAGCTGGGTGCGGGAACGCAGCCCCGGCACCCGAGAAGCGTCCCAGGAACATCCAGGGCCACTCGAGAATCCCAGTTAAGGATTTCGGTGGACGCGAGCCCAGCGCAGCCCGAGCTCCTCGAGGTGGTACCAAGCCCTATTTAAAGATTTCCAAGAGCCACGACGTGTCCTTGGTTTTCATCTCAGCTCCCTCTAATTTTAGCGTGGTTTCCGTAGGCTCTCATTTGCAGATTGCATCAAATCCTAGGACGAGGCTTGCAGAACTCGGGGCTGGGTGGGTTTTTTTTTTTTTGGGTTTTTTTTTTGTTTTGTTTTGTTTTTTTTTTTTGGTTGGGATTTTTTTTTTTTTTTTTTCCCTGGGAATGCAGCAATTTGTCGAGAGCAGAGAAATCCTCCGTGTTTGACTGGGCAGAGCCGCCCCTCCTGGTGCGAGCTGCGGAGAAGTTGGGGAAGGGAGGAAGGCGGAGGGATGAGCAGGGATGGCTGCAGGCAGCTGGGGATGAGCCTGGAGAGCCCCGGGGAGAGGCTGCTGCCGGCAGGGCTGGAGCCAAGTGCAAAATTAGGGGAGGAAAGGAGCCCTAAATCCCCGCGCTCTGCGAAGGGGGAGCGAGTACCGTGTTAATGGATCGGGTTCCGGTGAATAAAGAAGAAAAGAAGCTGTAAGCTCAGGAAGGCTCTTTTTCATCATAAGGAGGAGAACACTGCTCATCCTTTAGTTCCCTTGGATCCGGAGTGAATGACTTTAGAGCCACAGGAGTTTAAGCTCATCGGAGGAAAACGGCGCTTCTTTTTCATTTTTTTTCTTTTTCTTTTTCTTTTTCTTTTTCTTTTTTTTTTTTTTTTTTTTCCTTCCCGAATATTTTTCTGGGAAAAAGATTTGGAAATGAGACTTGGAGCCAAGAGAACCTGCGGAGAGCGAATGTAACCTTCTCTAGGCTAGGAAGCAGTCAGAAATAACCCGAATTTGGCAGAGGCGGGCGAAGGGGAGCGCGGAGCGGACCCGGCCGGGATGTAGGGAGCGGCGGTGGGACCGGGAGTGCCGAGCACATTCATTCCCATGGCCGGGAATCCAGCGCTGGGCTCCGCATCACGCGCATCGCCAGGCACCGCTCCCGCCGTGTGAAGACGTCCTTGGCGGATCCGGGATTGAGATAAAGCAGTCACACCCGCCCCGCGGAGCCTTCGGACGGCGGCGGCGGCTCGGGGATCGTGCGGCGGGGATCCAGAGCGTCCCTCGGCTGCTGCGGGGCCCGGAGCCGCCCCGGCGCTGGATCCAGCGCGGTTCCGACCTCGGCTCCCCGCGACCGCCTCGGCCCTGGATTGCGGGGCAGCCCCGCTGCGGCAGGGCCGGGGCAGCGATGGCGTGGCACGGGCACGGGCACGGGCACGGCGGCGTGCCCGAGTTCCCCCCGCGGGGAGCGCGCCGGGGCAGCGGCTTCAGCCCCAACGCGAGCCACGGCCGGAGCCGCGAGCGGGGCCGGCGCCGGCGCTGGGCGTCCCTGCTGCAGAACCCAGCCCTGCTCTGCAGAGGTGCCGGGGCACGGCTGGGGGCTCGGGGGGCGCGGCTGGGGGCTCGGGGGGCACGGCTGGGGGCTCGGGGGGCACGGCTGGGGGCTGAGGGGGGCACGGCTGGGGGCTGAGGGGGGCACGGCTGGGGGCTCGGGGGGCAAACCTGTGGGATTCGGGGGGCACAGATGGGGGCTGAGGGGGGCACGGCTGGGGGGATTCGGGGGGCACAGCTGGAGGATTTAGGGGGCAAACCTGCGGGATTCGGGGGGCACAGCTGGGGGCTGAGGGAGGCAAACCTGCGGGATTCTGGGGGCACGGCTGGGGGATTCGGGGGGCACACCTGGGGGATTCGGGGGGCACGGCTGGGGGATTCGGGGGGCACGGCTGGGGGGCTTTATGGGGACAGACCGTGGTGGCTTTGGGGGGACAGATCCTGATGGCTTCAGGCGACAGACCCTGGTGGTTTTGGGGAGGCAGATCCTGATGGCTTCAGGGGGACAGACCCTGGTGGCTTTACAGGGACAGACACTGGTGGCTTTATGGGGAGAGATCCTGGTGGCTTTATGGGGACACACCTGGGGGGCTTTTTGGGGACAGACCTGGTGGCTTTACGGGGACAGATCCTGGTGGTTTTATGGGGACAGACCCTGCGGGGCTCAGAGCTGTTGCCACGAGGGGACATGGCTCTGTGGGGACAGACCTTGGTGGCTTTAGGAGTGACAATGATGGCTTTGGTGAGGGACAAACCGCACTGAGGGTTGAGAAGGTGCTGGCAGGAGGGGATAGAGCTCGGTGGGGACGCAGCTTGGTGGCTCTGTGGGGACAGACAGTGATGGCTTTGGGAGGGACAAACCCCACTGGGGGTTGAGGAGATGCTGACAGGAGGTGATACAGCTCTGGGCAGGGGGACTTTGGTGGCATTGAGGGCCAAGGAGCTGAGCTGTGGCTGCCAGGAGCTCTGGCTCCAGCTCTTCCCAGGTCAAACCCCAGCAATCTCTGCTTCTCCTGCTTTTTTTCCCAAATGTATAAAAATCAGCTCCATCCAGACACCCCCACAAGTTCTGTTTCCAGCACCACCTTCGATCTTCCCTTCGCTGCTGCCCTTCCCAGTGTCTTTGGGGCAGGGGTTCCTCAGCCCTGGGACGTGTTTGGGAGGTGGTTTTGGCCCTGCCAGAAGGGCACTTGGACAGAGGGACAGGTTGGGATGGTGCTGGAGCCACGCTGGGAATGGAGGGATGAGCCTGGGAAGGGGCACTCCCTTCACAACCAGCCCTGAATCCAGGAGCTGGGCTTTGATGGCCCTCCCGGCTGGGGAGATCCTGCTTCCCTCCTCTGGAATCTCCCAAAGCTGCACTTTGATTTCTCCCCAGGTATTTGCTGTGTGTGTGGCGTGGAGGCAGCTCTGCCTGTTGTTCCAAGAAATATTCCTACATTTTCCAGCCTGAGCACTAAATTGGTGGCTTTCAGCAGTTCCCTAATTATGTGAGACATTTTTTGTACTTAACAAATGGCTCTGATTCCTGCCAGCACTTCAGCCTGGTGTTCCAGGCCCGTGGGTGTCGGGGAACAGAACATATTTCTGTGTCTGTGAATATGATCCCACACGTTGTCTTAAGTGGGAAAATGTTCACAGCCCTTATATGGAATTTTTCCCCCCCCTCTAAATCCATCAGAGCCTTCTCCTGCAGTACTAATGCAGTTTGATCTTGCTGGTGCTCTCCAGGCTGGATTGGGAAGCTGAAATGTGCAATGGGCTTTCTTCTTTTGCTGGCAGGAGCGTGGTGTGCCCTGCTCTGCCCTCGGAGTGTTCAGGAATTGGGGATAAAAGTGGGGGGATGCTTTCCCCACCTGCAGAGCTGCCAGGTGAAGGTAGCTGGGAGCAGCAGGGGCTGTTCCCCTGGCTGGGAGCTCCCTCCCTCAGCCCTGTTAATGGCATTGCTGCAGCCAGGAATGGTGGGAAAAGATGGGAATTGAGGGAAAAAGCCGGAAATTTTGGGAAAAGCTGGGATGTGTCCCAGCACAGTGACAGGGCCCCGCTCCCCACTGCTGTGCCAGGGGGATTGTGCCATGCCACTCAGGGAGCACTTGGTGCTGGCCTGAGGGAACGCTGGGGAGAGGATGGGTGCAGATTCACGGCACAGAGCCCTGGGAGGAGCTCCTTGGGCTCATGGAGGGGCGGAATTGCCTCCCAGTGGATTTTGTCCAGGAATATCCACGGCTGCAGGAGGTGTCCCTGCCCGGTGCATCACTCCCAAACCCTCTGGGGCTTTGTGATGCCCGTGGAGGAGCAGCAGTGGGGTGAGGCCACTCTGTTCCTGGGACAGCTGAGGGGAACAAGGGCAGCAGGGCCAGGCTGGAGGGGCCAGGGTCACTCAGGGCGTGGATGGGGCTGCGGTCACTCAGAGCTGGGCACAGGGGCAGGATCACCCTGACCTGCTGGCAATGCTCTTCCCAAAGCACCCCAGGATCCCCCTGGGCTCTGCTGGCCAGGCACAGCTCAGTGTCCCCAGCTCCTTCTCCAGGGATCCTGCAGGATGTCCTGCATGAGGTTCTGCACGAGCCTGGAGCACCAGCTCAGGGAATGGACCTGCATTTGTAGGAATTTTCCTTGGGATCACAGAACAGGCGTTTCTGTATTTGTTGAGCCATGGCTGCAGATGCTGCAGTGTTTTTCTCAGGAATTTTTTTTCCCAGTAAAGCCACTTGTCAGGATTCCTGCAGAAATACCTGGGAAAGAGGCCACGCTGAAAACTGGGAGCACCATCAGCTCTCCAGCCTGGGCACAGAAAACCCTGCAAGAAGGAATTCTGTGCATTTTCCAGGGCTGTCCTTGTTCCCCCCTGCCAGGAAAAGGCACTCCCTTAACAGGATGTCATTCTCACTCTGCTGGATGAACATTTCCAGTTGTGATGACAGCCATGAGGGAACCTGGACAAGTGGCAGAGGGAGCTCCAGGAGCTGCCAGGCACAGGCCTTCCTTCCATCAGAGCTGCTATTTTGGGGGCACACATTCACCATCAGTAGGTGTGAGGCAAGGTGTCAGCCTGGATTGAATCCCTGCCCAAGACATCTTGGCTTTGCAGTGGTGACTTTGGACAAATCTCATCCCCAAGGTCACTCTGTACCCATGGGGAGGGCTGGGAAAACCCACCCACAAAGCAGCTGCCTGATTTGTTCCCTTCTTCAGATTTCCTTTAACCCAGCTGGTTTTGGGGCGCGGTGGGAGCAAGGAGGCAGGAGAGTGGCATTCCAGGGAATTTTGGAGTCCCCTTCCCTGGAGGTGACACTCAGTGCTGTGGGACAAGGTGGGGATTGGGCACAGCTGGGACTTGGTGACCTCGGAGAGCTTTTCCTCAGGAATTTTGGGATTCTGTTTCTCAGGATTTGCTGGAACCTCATCCATAGGGCTGGTGAAGGCAGGAGAACCTCATCAGCGAGGCCTCAGATTAACCTGGGCTTGGGTAAATGTGAACTCCTTTGGATTTGATCCTGCCTGGCCACCTGAACTCACCATCCCAGAGAGGGACCAACATCTCCTGCTGGCTCCAGCCAGGAACACAGAGAATGCCTTAAACTGTGGGGTGGGAAAAGCTCTTAGTGCTGGGGCACTTGTTTTCAGCTGTGAACCGTCATTTCCAGTGGTTATTTGCTTCCCAGGAAATCCTGGGCAGCTCGTCCCCCCATCCAAACACATCTGCTTTTTACTCAGCCCAATTTAATTCCTCTCTGCCCAGGGTTTCTGAGCTGTCCCACGGCTTTTTCTTCCTCTCTGGAATACCCACAAGGTCAAATCCCATCCTCTGTGTCCTCATAATTTAACTGGAGCCAGGAGAGCTCCACAGAGGGCATTCCCTGGGTCCCAGTGCAGGGCAGGACCTGTGGGAGCTCCTGAGTGAATCAGCTGCTCTGTTGGGACTCTCATCCGTGTTTATCCTAAAAAAGCTTCCCAGATTTCCTCTGGAGCAGCCACAACCCAGCTAATTGCAGCAGGGATCAAAACGGGAGTTTGAAAAGGAAGCGGAAATGAAATTAAAGAGAAAATAAAGCAAATAAATATTGAAATAGAAATAAACCACAGAGTGGAGGCTGCTGCCACCATTTAACTGCAGATACAACACGAACACTTCTTCTTAATTAAGGAGTGGAAAAAGCTAATTAGCAAACTGCATCATGGCATTGTTGTGGAGATGAGGGCTTTGTGATTAAAGTTGCTTTGAGGAAGCAGGCCAGGAAAGAAATCCAGGTTTCCTGGAAGATCTGTAATGATTTCGTAAATGATTTCCTGGAGCAGGATTCTTAATTTTATGGGATTTCAGCTGCTTGTGTGTTTGTGATTTATTTGTCAACAAGAGGAGGAAAAGCCAGGTTTGTCTGGAGCAGCTCTGAGAGCCCTGGGACAGGGTTTAGTGGGTGAAGGGCAGTGGATAGAAAGGAGCTTGAGCTGTGGTTTATTCTGCACAGGAGAATTGGGAATTTGGGATGGAATTAGAGGAGCTTTTGGGGTTGAAATTAAATGTTCTTTCACAGAACCCCAGAACGTGCTGGGACCCTCAGCATTGAGCCCAACTCCTGTTTCCCACAAAACCCAAGTGGGAACCCCAAAAAGGGGGAAAACACCCCAAAAAAGTCTCTGGAACCCAATCCAGACCATCTCGCAGTCCTGTAATTCAGAACAAATAAGTCTTGCAACTCATGCAAAAGTTAAAAAACCTTAATTTTAACAGGTTCAGGCAATTTCAGGGCATGTGGAGAAGCTGAAAAGGGCAGTGGATAGAAAGGAGCTTGAGCTGTGGTTTATTCTGCACAGGCGAATTGGGAATTTGGGATGGAATTAGAGGAGCTTTGGGGGTTGGAATTAAATGATGTTTCACAGAACCCCAGAACATGCTGAGTTGGAAGGGACCCTCAGCATTATTGAGCCCAACTCCTGTTTCCCACAAAACCCAAGCTGGAATCCCAAAAATTTGTGGAACCCAACCCAGACCATCCCGCAGTCCTGTGACTCAGAACAAAAGTCCTGCAACTCACGTTAAAGTTAAAAAAAACCTCAATTTTAAACAGGTTCAGGCAATTCCAGGGCGTGTGGAGAAGCTGAAAAGGGAAGGCATCCTTTCATCCTTTTCCACAGGAACCCTTGGAGTGGGCAGGGCCCATAGGAACCAGGAGTGAGCTGGATCTGCTCTGGTTTGGAGCAGCCCCTGGCAGGAGCCCACCCCTCAGAGTGACCCTGTTGGTCCCTGGGGTGAGGTCGCTGATGCTTGGTGGCCTCAGGGCTGGCGTGTCCCCGTTCCCAGTGCCTGGCCAGCAGATTGTTCCCTGTGCCCTGAGCCAGGCTCCCGCTGCTCGCATTTGCAGCCTCATTTCACCTGGGACAGTGCCTGGAGCAGCCCCGTGGGATGCTGGAGCAGCAGAGCTTTATGGATGAGATAATCAGCAGCTCCTGAAAGTGATTAAATAAAGGTGGCATCTCCAGCCAGCGTCCTGGCGTGGTTTTGCCAGGTTTTGATGGATCGTTTGAGTGTTTTCAGGAGGCTTTCCATACTGGGAGCAGCAGGCAGAGCATTAAATCCAGGAATCCCAGGGCCTGCTGAAGGTCAGCATTCCCTGTGGCAGGTGCAGGGCTGTGCATCCAGCACAAATATTGCCGTTTTCACATTCAGGGGGTGGTTTCTGTGCCTTTTCCTCCTGTTTCCTCAGTTTGATTGATGCAGCGTTGTATGAAATAAATGGGGGAGAAGTTATGGCAGAGACAAATGTTGGGGGTTCTGTTATGTGTTCCCTGATGCCTGTGTAGCTGTGGTCTCACAGTTGCATTGCTTCCTTTGGCTTTTTGATAGAGCAGCTTTTCATGGAATCCCAGAGTGGTTTGGGTTGGAAGGGACCTTAAAACCCATCCCATGCCATGGCAGGGACACCTCCCACATCCCAGGGTGTCCCAGCCTGGCCTGGGGCAGCCACAGCTGCTCTGGGCACCCTGTGCCAGTGGGACATCTTAAATTCCACATTTTAGATTTAACATCATCAGCAAAGTTATCCAAAGACTCCTCTGACCATTTGCCCTCAGCTTGGTGGTTCCTGGGAGGTCAAAAATTTGACATTCTTTAGAAACACCGAACTCCTAAAAATCCCGTTCATTTAGATGGTAATTAGGAGGGTTAATCAACAAGGGTTTCCTGGTGGGCTGTGGCAGCACAGGAAGGTGAACAGGTCCCAGCCTGACCTGAGCTGCTTGGAAGGACCCTCAGCAGAGCAGAGGCAGCGTCGCTGTTCCTGCATGGGTGGGGTGGCAGGAGGTGACAGTGCCACCCTGCCCACGGTGGCAGTGCAGCTCCTGTCCCCTCCCTGAGCTCCTCCTGCAGCACCAGCAGCCTGGCATCTGTGGGAAGCCCTGGTGGCTTTGCCAGGGAGTGGTTCAGGGTTTAAAGGCTGTGGTGGAGCAGCAGCTCAGCAGCTCTCTAGGCTTGATCCAGCTCAGTTCCACACCAGCCTAGGCTGGAATTCCTGCCCTTCCCATCCTTGATCCAGCTCAGTTCCACACCAGCCTAGGCTGGAATTCCTGCCTTTCCCATCCCTGATCCCAGCTCAGTTCCACACCAGCCTAGGCTGGAATTCCTGCCTTTCCCATCCCTGATCCCAGCTCAGTTCCACACCAGCCTAGGCTGGAATTCCTGCCCTTCCTATCCTTGATCCAGCTCAGTTCCACCCCAGCCTAGGCTGGAATTCCTGCCTTTCCCATCCTTGATCCCAGCTCAGTTCCACCCCAGCCTAGGCTGGAATTCCTGCCCTTCCCATCCTTGATCCAGCTCAGTTCCACACCAGCCTAGGCTGGAATTCCTGCCCTTCCCATCCTTGATCCCAGCTCAGTTCCACACCAGCCTAGGCTGGAATTCCTGCCTTTCCCATCCCTGATCCCAGCTCAGTTCCGCACCATCCTAGGTTAGCATTCCTGCCTTTCCCATCCTTGATCCCAGCTCAGTTCCACACCAGCCTAGGCTGGAATTTCTGCCAGCCCCAGCCTTGATCCCAGCTTAATTCCACACCAGCCTAGACTGCCATTCTTTGATCCCAGCTCAATCCCACACCAGCCTGGGCTGCCATTCCTGCTGGCCCCAGCCTGTGGGGGGATAGAATGTAAGAAAATAAAGATGGTGCAGAAGGCAATCTCACCCCTGAGGAGTTGCAGCTGTGCCAATCACCAAAGATTAGGAACAGGCCTGCCCTTAACAGGCCACAGCTGTGCCCTGTGAGGATGAGTGCTATAAAAGAGTGGGTTAGCTGGGTGAGAAGGGAGTTGGAGTTTGTTAGTGGTGCTGTGAGGACCTGCCTGTGAGAAATCACTGAGAAGGTATGGGAGCTTTGCAATAAGATAACAGCCTAGGCTGCCATTCCTCCTGGCCCCATCCTTGATCCCAGCTCAATTCCACACCAGCCTAAGTTGGTATTCCTGCCAGCCTAGCCTCAGCAGCAGCCCTCACCACCATCCCAAAGCTCATCTGAGGCCCTCACATAAATCAGAGCTTATTTCAAATCTGGGAGTGCCAGCACAGAATATTTTAGATATTTTAGGAATCAGAGCCTGTGTGCTTTGGCATCCAGGGTTTGGGTTTGGAGTTTGGTGGGGATTGGCTTGGGTTTTTGGTGTTTTTTTTTTTTTTTTTTTTTTTTTTTTGTTTTGGTTTGGTTTTTTGTATGTCCATTGGCATTGCCAGGCACTTTCCTTTTAAATTTTTTGGGTTTTTCACTTTCTGGTTTGTCAGAATGAACTTTGTTTGTTGTGAGCTGAACACGTGTCTGTGCTTGATGGTTGGGTGAGGGTTTTGTTACCCTGTGAAGGGGATGATGCTGCAGGGGGAGGATTAAACCTAAGCCTTATTTTACATGTTTTAATGTACCAAGTTTTAATTTGCATATTATACGAGCGTTATTTTATGTATCCTGAGACTTTTCACCCTAAAATGGAGGTTGCACTTCCCACTTTTAGCCTGGAGAAAAGGAAGAATTTCTCCATGGAAAAGGTGGTCAGGCCTTGGAGCTGCCTGGGGGAGTGGTGGGGTCCCCATTCCTGGGGGGATTTCACAGCACCGATGGAATAAAGGTCCCTGTCCATTCTCCACACTGGATTTGGGGTGCACTCCAACATTCGGTGATGTAAGAATTCCAGCAGTTGCAGAAGGAGCTCTCAGGCACTCTGACTGTCCCTGAAAGGCTTTGTTCCTTGTGATGGTTTCCAGCACTGCTTCCAGTTTCACAGGTTTTAAAAATATCCCTCCTGGTTTTGGTAGGAGGAAGTTTTCCCGCAGGAAAAGCGAAATCGCCATAAAAGGCTTGTTATTAAATCTTACGAGCTCAGTGTTTTTAATTTAACTTGTTACATCACAGGAGTGTGAATTCATTAAACTTCCTATTCTTATATGTGGGATCTATTTTAGCTGATGAATCTCTAAGAAAAAGGTTGGAGATGCGTCAGCAGCTCCTGTGGCTCTCTGGGAGGAAAATGTATGGAATTAAAAAGGGATGGATGGAAGGCAAGGGAGCAGTGCCTGTGCCCTTCATCCTGCCTGAGGAAGAGGAGGGACAGACCCTGATCATAGCCTGGGGGACAGCTTGGAGTGTTCTCATTGCCTTTTTCCACTCTCTGTCCCTGATTTTAAATCACTTTTCAGTCACTCTGGGGAGGAGCTGGATTGTCCAAAGGCTCAGAGCTGATCCCGCTCTGGCTGTGGAGATTCCCACTCACAATTTGGCTTCTCCCCTGACCCTTTCCCGTGTGAATGCCAGGCTCTCCTGTGCCACTGGAAATGCATTTCTGGGGTCCCTGATGCCCCTAATCCCAGCAGCAGGAACGCCCTGGTGCTGCAGGGTGAGAGGCACACGTGGACTGGCATTAATTTCATTAAGCTGCTGTAATTCTCCCTAAATAATGCTGTGTGCTGCTGATTCCATTGCTCTGTGCAGGATCAGTGTCAGGCTGCCAGGCCTGTGACTATTCCCCTTATCCCATTTTCTCCAGTAATTCTGTGCAGCAGCTGCCTGCTCCCTCCTAATTCCCTTTGCCAAGGAAGTGCAGTTTGTCACAAAAAAAAAGTGTTATTTTAGTTATAGTTGAGTCCTTGTCTCAGAACACAAAGGCTCCAGAGAGTTACATATGCAATCCCAAAGACTTTTCACGGTGCTTCTTTTCCAAAAATAAGGTTCTGCAGGGAACATTGGCCTGGACTAATTATTGCTGAAAAAATCCCCAGAAATTCCCATAAATACTCATTAATTCCGTGTTAGAGCCATCACAGAGGCATCAATATATTCCCTGCTCCAATAAGCAATCAGTTAATTTTACTTCTAGATTTCTTCCCAAAATCCTGGCAGTGACCAACAGGGCACCCCTTTGACCTGAGCTCTCCCAGATCCTGTTTGGGAAGCAGGGAAATTCCTGCAAAATGTGGAAACTGCTCTGACCTGCTGTGTAACCCCAGCCAGAGTGGTTTTTGTGGGCTGGAAACCACCCCAAGCCCTCCCACCCTGCTTTTCCAGGGATGATTTAACACCCCATAAATCAGGGCACGCACCCGAGCAGTGAAAAGGGACAATATCTCAAGGAACCATAGAGAAAAGTGACATTAGTTACAAATTTAGACAGTCAGTGTCACCCTGGTTGCTTATTTACAAGAGCAATAATTCACCCGAACTCAGCAGCGAGGGGAGGGGAGCTGCCACCTGAGGCTGGGCATCTTTGGCAGTTTTGTTGTCAGGAAAACACTGACGGGAAACACAATTTTCCTGGCTCCCAGTAAGTGTGGAATAAAGTGATTTTTGGGGCTGGTGGTGCACCTTGCACTGGGGGAGCTCACACTTGTGCCTCTTCCTCATCTCCCAAGATCTTCAGAATAAGGAAATCTATTTTCAGAGAGGCAGAGAAATCCCCAGTGCTGCTCAGGGACTCTGGAAAAGTCTCCCTGTGGACATGGACTGTGCTGAGGTGCCCCTGAGACACCAGGGCAGGATTTGCTGCCTTTCCTCAGATGCCTGGAGGAAACCTGAAGGAAAGCGATGTAAAGCTGCTGCTCTGGGTTAATTTAATTTGATTTGATTTCTCTCTCACACCAGTCACCCCTGGGCAGGCGCAGCTCTCAGGCAGTTGGAGGGACAGGGCAGAAAGCCCTGGGAATTCCAGGCTGTGCTTTCCTGATTCTTTGGAGGAGCAGGGCTTTGGAGTTTGTGGAATTCCATGGCCAGGAGTGGGTTTGGGGGCATTTTGGTGCTCTGAGAGTCTCGTGGTGCTGAGGGCAGCAGGACATGGCTCAAAGCACAGAACAATTTGCTAATTAAGGGCTGTGCTCGGAGTGGAACCTCGAGGAGGCTCCAGGGGAAGGGGAATGTGTTCATTTTACCTCTGCATTTGTAACTGCACAGCTGAGAGCAAGGGAGGGAGGAGAGGCTCCAGCTCAGCTGCACAGGAGAGCAGTGAGCCCCTTCCACTGAAATCAGGCTGATTGCTGGGGTTTCTTGGGTAAAGGAGAGGGGAGATTCCTCCAGGAGGCAAAGCAAGACAGAAAATAAAGATTATTCATTTATTCCTTTGCCCAAAGAGGAGCCAATCTGGAATAAGCATGAACCCCTTATTTCCAAATCCTCAGGGGAGATAATTGGATAAATAAGATAAATATTTATAAAGATAAATATTGTGCTTAAATTCAGTGCAAATTTCTCTGGTTTATTTTAATCCTTTTAGGCTTGGGTTCAAGCTTTGCTGTTCAGCTGTGCTTTAACAAGCATCATTCCAGCTGACCGTGCAACCTGAGCTTGGGGTGGGATCCTGAGGGATCAGCCTGGCCTGGGATCCTCAGGTGCTGCGTTTGTGCTGGGCACTGAGCTGTGACAGGAGCTGGGAAATCCCTCCTGGATGGCCTCTGGCACGAGGCCCAGCTGGGCAGGGATGCAAAAGGCAAACCTTTGAGAATCTCTATTTTAAACCAACAAACTCCAGGCTTCCCAGTGCTTCTGAAACTCACCTCTATTTGCTGTCGTTCCTGCTGTGGTGTTACTGATTTTGAAATACTCAGGGAGTCACAATCCTTTGGATTTTCTTAATGAAGGGCTGGGGGTTATTTGTTGGGCAGGGATTTGAGCGGGATGGACCTGTGGTGGCAGCAGGAGGAAAGGGAATTGCACAGGAGGGAAAGAGGAAGGCACTGAAGAGCAGGAGTTGTGTGACCAGGCAGCCCCAGCCTGGTCACCCATCCCTTCCTCCAGCTCCATGTGATTCCCTGTCCTTCTTTCCAAGCCAGGAACATCCCTCAGACGCCCCCTGAGTGCTCTATGCTGCTGGGGAGGTAAAGGACACTCCAAGCTCTGCAAAGCAATTCCCCTCTTGGACCTGACCCAAAAATTCCAGTCGGTGCCCTGTGCTGTGCGTAAGGAGAACATTGGGAAGTGGGAGTGAAATCCTTTGTGACAGGAGCACATCCCAGCCTTGGAATGTTCCAGTTCCAGGGGCCCTGAACCAGTCCTGCAATGGAAACAAACCGGGATTTGAACATTTAACCAGGAGCTTCGCTTTTTCTTTCCTGGCTGGAAAAGTGAAAGTTGTGCTGGGTTCTCTTTGTTGGAGAAAACTGGTCAGTGACAAAGAAATCGGGATTTGCTGTGCCTTGGTTTTGTTTGGGATGGAGGGAGAAGGGAGAAGGCCAGGAAGGAATTCCATTACTCCGAGGAAGGAATTCCATTATTCCGTGTGGAGGAGCTGAGTGGAGCAGCAGGCAGGAGTAGCCCTGGGCACTGAGAGATGTTTTGCATCACTGAGTAGAACTGGGCTTGGCAGGGCTGATGTAATTCCAGTCATTTCCTCCGAAATCCGGAGTCCCCCTGGAATTCTGTGCTGGGGATGGACACGGCCCTCAGGGACAGGGATTTCTGGGCTATGGCAGGGCAGGATTTGGATTCCCTGATCCTTGTGGGTCCCTTCCCACCACCCTGTGCTCCTCTGACTTGTTCCCATGTGGAATTGACCCCTCTGGAATACCACTTCTGAAAAAGATACCTGGGAGGATCCAGCCTGCATGAGGGGCAGCTGGGCCTGACAGGGAGCTGGGGCTGCTACATCCCTAAAATCAAATCTCTTCTGGCATCCTAAAAATGAAATACCTTCTGCTATCCCTCAGATCCAGCCTCTCTTGGTATCCCCGAAATCAAATCCCTCCTGGTGTCCCTCAGATCCACCTCTCCCTGTGCCTGTAGGCCCTGCCGCCCATTTTTAATGGAATTTAAGTGGGTGACAGGGAAAGTGCATCTGGAATTGGCCTCGTGTTTCTCACATGGAAATATCCCTGGGTGCTGTAACCACCACGGGGTGGTGGATTTATATCCCAGGAAATTCCCAGCGCTTCTGTCAGTGCAAATCAGTGATGTGGAAGGAGATAGGGGGAGAAAATCCATCCGTTTTTGGGACAAATTTCTTTCTCTGCATTTTGTAGGATATAAATCTCCTGTGTGACAAAGGAGAGCTGTTATCACCAGGGGCTAAAAGCCACCAAATAAAGCAGTTAAAAGGTTCATTCTGCTCCTAAAAAAAGAGCTCCTATCATTCCCATTACTGTCACCCTGAGTTAAGTATGGAGGATGCACAGGAAAAAAAAATCCAGACTTTTAAAATAACATTTTTACTGCAAAAATGAATATAAAATTATCAAAATTTAAAATATATTTATTTAAAATATATCTCCCTTTTAATTCTGAAGGGACTCAGTTACATAAAATATTTTCCCAATGTTTCTTTAGTTAAAAGGTGAATTTAAAACAATATTTCTAAATGAATAACTCTAATTATGTAATGTGCATTTATATAAATATAAACAGACATTTATAAATGCCTCATGTACAAGTAGATAAATACATACATTTATTAATACAAATACGGACATATAAATACATAAATATCCAAACCACACAGAAATTTAAATATGTAAACAAGCAAATATAGCTTAATTTACCAAATCCAGGGCTATTTCCATATGCAAGCACACAAGCATAAATAAATGTAGAAAATATAAATAGAGATATTTCAATATGGAAAAAAAAAATTAGAAATGCAGGTGTTTGGCTTAGATTTTGTAAGAAATTTTTAAGCACTTCCTAATTTCTGGGCAGGAGCATCCCAGGGTCTGGGGCATCGATGGCATTCCAGAAGGGATTTGTTCTGTGGGATTCCTCTGGGGCACTTGGGGTGAGGAAGGTGAAAAGTCCTTCAGTGGAAGGAGTGGAACTGTGGAGTATTTAAGGTCCTTCCCAATCCAAACCAGTCTGGGATCCTGGGATCCCTCTTTTCAGGGCATTTGGAGGTAGGAGGGAGGGGAATGAGGAATGTTGGAGGTGTCAGACTCTGCAGCCCCTGCTGCTGAGGGGGACAGCTTGGAGGGAGCATCCACAAGGAAAATGTTCAACCTGGACAGAAATCATCACAGAATCCCAGAATCATTTGGGTTGGGAGGGACCTCAGAGCCCACCCAGTGCCACCCCTGCCATGGCAGGGACACCTCCCACTGTCCCAGGTGCTCCAGCCCCAGTGTCCAGCCTGGCCTGGGACATTCCAGGGATCCAGGGGCAGCCACAGCAAATCTGGAATTCCCATCCCAGTCCCTGATCACCCTCCCAGGTGATGTGAGGTGAGGTGCTGTGCTATTCCTTCCCAGTATCCCATCCATCCCTGCCCTCTGGCAGTGGGAGCCATTCCCTGTGTCCTGTGGGTGCTGGGAATGGCTCCAGCCCTGCAGGGTGGGCAATGCACGAGTCCTTTCCTGTGGAAATCATGGAACCAGGCAGGAAAGCAGCCTGGCTCCAAATGCCACATACATACACAAAGCAGGAATGAATATGCATGGCTCACGTGGGCTCCAGCAGCAGGAGGGAGCTGGGCACTGTGGTTGTGCTGGATGGTGGACGAAGGATGAAGCGTTTCTCGTGGTGTTAGCAGCTGCAGCTGGGCCATGAGGGGTTTGGGGTGGGTTTTGGGACAGGTTCTTTACCCAGAGGATGCTGGCGCTGCCCAGATCCCCAGGGAATGGGCACAGCCCTGAGGCAGCTCCGGGAGGGTTTGGGCAGCATTGCCAGGGATGCCCAGGGTGGGATTTTGGGATTGTCCTGTGCAGGGACAGAATCTGGACTCCATGATCCCTGTGGGTCCCTGCCAGCCCAGGATATCCCATGACTCTGTGATCTGTGCATGCCAGGAATGGGGCTCAGCATCCTGGGAGCCCCAGGTGCAGCTCCAGAGCCCAATTCCCATCTCCACGTGCTCTCCTGGATGGCTTCATTAGCCCAGGGAAGGATCTGGGGGCAGGAATGGCTGGACTGGGAGTGGTGATCCCATGATGGATCACCTGTGCCAGTGGGAGCATCTGTGCTCTGGACGGGGGAATGGAATGGAATGGAATGGAATGGAATGGAATGGAATGGAATGGAATGGAATGGAATGGAATGGAATGGAATGGAATGGAATGGAATGGAATGGAATGGAATGAGCAGGGTGGAGCGGGTTCCAGGGGGAACCACATCCACGTCTGCAGGAAGGAGCTGGGGGAGCAGGGATTCCTCATCCCTGCTGGACTGCAGGATGGGAGCAGCACTGGGATAATGAATGGAGCTGGAGTAGGGAGGACTCTTTCTTGCTTTCTAAGAAAAAATAAAAAAAAAAAATTTACAAGAGAGGAGAAAAAAAGACCAAAGGAATTTCCAGGAATGGCTCCAGGTCTGTGCTCCCCCTCTCCTTCAGGGAGATGGGGTTTCCCATAGACAAGTGAATTTCCAGGTTTTTAACGAGGTCACTGAACACAGAGTAACCCCTGAGAGGGTCTGGGGGTGAAACCAGAGAGAAGCCTCGTGTGCTGACCCACCGGTGTGAAATATCCTGTGAAACAGCTGGGATGTGATGTGCAGTGATTTGGGATTCCTTCCCAAAGCACTGAGCACTGCTGCGTTCATTCTTGGCTTTCTAAGGAGCACAAAAGGCAAAACCAGGGCTAAAGTCTCGTCCCAGCTGCAGAATTCCCTGAGGATTCCCCTGTGCCTCTTTGCTGCAGCCAGCCCAGCAGCAGGCAGAATTCCTGACCCATCCCTGGGTCCTTCCCAACACAACCATCCCATGACTCGAGCATCCTCTGACAGAAAACTCCAAACTAACAGGAAAATCCTTTCTTAAAATTCCTTTTAGGAGAGACGCCACGATGTAATTAAACCGGAGTATAATTGCATTCGCACATTTGAAACGTGGCATTGAAGGGATTTTGATTGGGATGTAGCCAGTGCCTCTCCCAGGAGCAGAGATCCTGGTTTTCCCTGGCTATAAGCAAAGGCCTGGTGCACCTCAGAGAGCATCCAGAGGGAGCCCCTCTTTTTAAGGGTGCCTGTGCACTTTCCCCTGTTTTAGCAGCTTGGTAGCTCCTGAATGGACACCCAGGGACTGATTTCCAAACTGGGCTTTAACCTTCATCCATAAAAAGCACGTTTAGCTCTCCTGAAAGGCATTTTTACGTGCAAGTTGGGTAATTAGGAATTTAATCACCCTGCCTCCAGTGAGGAGAATGTTTTTTTGCACGGGGGAAAAAGCAAAGGTTTAAAGGTTTTATTCCAGAGAGCAATTTGCAAGATTGATAGCCTGAAATGACTTGTTTGCCTTAGGAATAACTGGATGGGAAATGCATTGGAAGTCATTGGGGTATCAGGAGGGAAGGCAGGAAATGCCGGAATAACTTGGTTTCACCCCAAAACACAAACCTCTGTCTGACATTTCATAGGCCCAGCTCACCCAGTGCTGGTTTTAAACCTCCAGAATCAGAATTGTTCCAACTGTTGGAACAGGCACTGAGATTCCAGTGCCTTGCTGGGGTTAAGAGCATGGAATGGTTTAGGTCGGAAAAGCCCTCTAGGATCATTGAGTTCTCATTCCTCCAACACTGCCCATGGCCCCAGCTGCCCTGAATTCTGCACATTCCCCCCAGGTTCTGAGAGTTCCTGTGGGAAATGAAGTGGCATTTTGCTTTGCCAGTAGGTTGTGTTTGATTCAGTAGGAAATCCACGATATTACAGGGAGTTTGATGTCCTTTACTGTCCCAAAGTTGGTTTTCCAGAATGGGACGAAGGCAAGATGGGGAAAAGGAAAAGGGCACTGCTGGGAGAAAAATAGTGCAGGAAGAAGGAATGGGAATATTCCAAAGGGGATGTGTGCAGTCAGATCCTCACCTGAGACTGGGGAGCTGCACTTCCTAGGGCATAAATGCAAATCCAGGAATGTTTGGGCAGTTTTATGGATAGTTATGGATAATCAGGATAACATGGAGTGGCCATTTGCTGTGTAGGTGTGAGCTCCTGGCAGATCCTGAGGGCTCATGATGGGACTTTAGTCAGGAATATCCCTTTCCTTGATGCTATTTGTTCCCAGAAGGTGATTTTATCCTGAGGTTTTTGGGTCAGGCTGTTCCATGCTGGATCCATCCATGGGCACCAGGCTGTCCTTGGATTTCTCCCTGCACTCCAGCTCTGGCAGAGAAGGGATTTGCAGAGTGTGAGTAAGACATCCAAAGAGTGGGGGAAAAGAGATTCCCTATTATTAGTGATGAGTTATGTAAGGAATGCTTGGTTACGAAAGAACGGGACCCTGCCACATTTGGAGATGTGCTGCAATTCCTGGTGCTCTCCAGCAAATCCCATCTGTGCTGCTCACTCCATCCCTGCTTCTGCAGCAGGAAACCCTCCCTGAGTGCTTTGGGAATCACCAGGTTAGGAATTAAAAAGTCCATTCTGGAAAGGAAATGTTTTGCCTGTGGCCCTTTGGAATATTTTTTTCCAACAGAATCCATGTTCCATGTAAGGCCTGGAGGGTGGCATTCCACCTGGATGTGCCTGCAGGTGTTTAGTGTTCTGAGGAGGAGAAAAGCAGTGCGTAGGATGCCATTGCAATGGCGCTCTCCAAACAGGAATTTGGGATACCCAGAGGATGGATTTCACCTCTAACTGTGGCCTTAAGAAGTTTTTAAGTGGAAATCAGTGAAGTCCTCACGGGTTAACGAGGTGCTGACTGAAGGTGCTGGGTAAGAGGGATAAAAATAGGGAATAAATATTCCTTAGGCCATGTTCAGGGGTATTTATAGCCAAGAATGGCCAGAACTCGTGATTGTATGTTTAAATACAGCTGCTAGCTGCAGCAAGAGCTCCTCAGTCATTCATCCCACCTTTAGTGGACAAATTTATTGTGCTGTTTGCTTGGTTTATCCCTTTCCTCATAAAAACTTCAGGAAAAGCTGGAAGTGCCCTGCTGTTCCCCCAGAACTGGGGGTCACAGTGTGAGGCTGAATTCCTGCTGCTGCATCTGTTCCCCTCTGCTTTACAGACACAGCAGCAGCAACACCCAGAATTAAGCAGGCTGAGTAATTTCCAGGATATCAACACTCTTTTAATTGTTTATAAATTGGCTGCATGAAGCATTTGATTGAATTTTTTTTCCCTAGGCTTGGTTCTGAATAATTTGTTTTGTTGTTGATTTGTGTTGGGGTTTTTTATGAAGTTTGGAGTTCTTGCAGCTGAAGACCAAGGGAAAAATCACTTTTTGTTTTTAGGTGTTATCAGAGGGGTTTTGAACGTTCTGGGACCCGGTGCAAACAGGGAGATGTGGCAGTGAATAGCTCTGAAGTTAAATTGTTCCTCTTCCCACATTTATGAGGGAGAATTCTGGACTGTGTCATGCGCAGATCTTTTGTATCCTTGGTGGACTTTATTTCTTGTTCAATTCGATTTTCAGAGCGCTCTGGGCTCACTCCAAGCTGATCATTAAAGCCTGGGTCACACTGTGCTCATAAAAATGAGTAAAACCGGGGTTGGGAGGGCAGCTTATTTTGGGCACTTCTTACCTGTGAAGTGCTGATTTCCCAGCTCCTCTGGAAGCCGTTTTTGGGGCACTGAGGAGCACAATGTGTGCGCTCACCGCTCGCAATGCGCGCAGGGCCCAGCCCCGAGCTCCCGGGCTGGTTTTCAAATGCTTTCAGATATTATTGTCCCCAGCCCTATAAATATTATTTAAAAGCCTTTCTGAGAGCGCTTTTGCCCCGGGGCTGCTGCACAGAGGCGCAGTGTTCTGGGGAATAATGCAGACAGGGCTTTCAGATAGCGCTGCTTTCCCTGCTGGCTTTCTTCTCCCGTGCTGAATGAAACCATTGCTGCCATGTGCTTTTTGTGTGCCTCCTCTGAGACGTGGCCTTGTCCCGGGCCCTGTCTGCCCGTGCCTCTGGGTGACTGGTGCTGCCTGCCTCGGGCAGCTGCCAAGAGCTGGGGCTCAGCCCTGCAAGACAACAAGTGAACAGGAGCCGTCGTTGGGCGAGCTCAGCCTGCGGAGATTTCTGCTTTTTTCCTCTCAGAACCATCTGCATTTTCAGGGTGGCACTGTCTGGTTCCCACATCCCTGCTTTTCCTCTTGTGCTCGTGGCCACTCCTGGCAGAATCCTCTGCCTTTCTCTGGGGAAGGAGCAGGAGCCACAGCCTGAGCATCCTCCTTGGAGGAGAGATTTGGTTGCCTGGAAACTACAGCTGAGCCAACTGGAATTTCAGCTCCAAAGGAAATTCTGGGGGTTCTTTCTTATTCTCCTTCTTTTGGGTTGGAACAAAGGCTGCAGAATTCCTTCTAAACTGCCCTAGAAGTGCTCAGTGGAGGCATTTCAGTGCCCTCTGATGCAGATGCTGGATGGAGGATACAGAACATTTGCATGAGGCAGGGTTTTGGTGTTCTGTCCTAGAAAGGTTAAAATGGATTTTCTGGAGCTGATTGAAAACTTTGACACCTCCCACTTGGGAACCAAAACTCTTAGAGGAAAATATTTGTATGGCAAGTCGTATTTTTGGCAAAATATTGTCCTCGCTTCAGAACTCAATGGCTGGGAAATTTGGGGGGATCAGAGTTGTTTCTCCAAGCCCAGCTTTGGGTTTGCTGTTCATCCTGAAGCCAGCCCAGTGATTTTTTTAAATTGCTGGCCTGTTTTATTTCCAGCTGAGGGGCACTGCCTGTTTCTCCCCTCGGTTTTAATGTGTAAAATTTGGGACATCCCCTGTCAGCAGCTGCAGAGAACAGGAGGAAAAGTGTTGGAGCAGCAGTGGCCAGCAGGGCTGCTCCTCTCCTCTCCCTCCCTTGCCCTGGGTGCTGGGGGATCTCAGGGGGGATCTGGGGACACTGGGGGTGCAGAGGTGGCAGCAGCTGCCAGGGCTGTCACCTGCTGGGGACACTGTGATCTGCTGTGGCACTGTGCAGATTTCCCAGCTGGCTCCAGGGATGGGAACTGGGTCAGGGCACCAGGAACCAGCCCTGCTCCCACAGCATGGACCCGAGGCAAAGGAAATCTGATTTTCTGTCCTGAGCCCCCTGAGCTGCTTCTCCCACCTGCTCCCAGTCAAAGGGAAGGGATGGAGGCCGGAGCTTGGCATTTCTTTGACATTGTGCTGGAGCTAATACTAATTTGTGGTGAAGAGTAGAGAGAGAGTTCCTAAAAATAAATTACTGGAGGACGTCTCCAAAGATGCACACTGACTCCTTCCCCCTCTCCCTCTGACATTTTGTTCCACCCTAATTCGTGGCATTGACAAATTTCGGGGTGGCAGGGTTTTATTGCTGTGCTTCTGTATCAGCACTAAAAGGAAATCAATGGCATTTATCTTTGGTCTCAGATGAACAAGGGGCAATGGCTTCCCACTGCCAGAGGTGGGATATTGAGAAGGAATTCCTGGCTGTAAGGGTGGGCAGGGGCTGGAATAGAATTCCCAGAGAAGCTGTGGCTGCCCCTCAATCCCATGGCAGGGGTGGCACTGGATGGGCCTTAAGGTCCCTTCCAACCAGAGCTACTCTGGGGTGGGATTCTATGAAATCTTTGCTGTAGGAGTTCCCTGTTGTGTTCATGGTGTTGAGACAGCAGAACTCACCTGCTGTCAAGTAAATTCTTATTTATTATTATCAACCTTTCCTAAAAGGCATGACTGGGTTGGCTCAGGGAACAGCACAAAGCTCCCATTTTTGACAACACAGTGTAGCCCTTCTTTTTTGTCAATTTTAGGTTCTTTTCCTTTGCTTCCTGCATTTTCAAGGGAACTGCTCAGGCTGGGCCTGCGCTCAGGGTAGAAAGTGCAAATGAAAAGCTCCCAGCTCCAGCACTGCTGCAGTGACTTCATTCAGAGCAGCCTTTTCAAAGCAGGTGCTGACCTACTTGCTTTAAATTGGGCCCTTTTTAACTGTACTTAATTAAAATTTATTCCTTTTTTAACGCGCTCCATGAAAGCCCTTTGTGCATCCCAAGGGTCACTACCTAGAAGTGGGAGCTCTGGGAATGGTGTCCCGGGGGCCACTCCACTTTTCCCCTAATAAATTGTCCTGTCCTGGTATTCAGAGCTGTTCAGTCAGCGCACATGGAAGCCTTTGTGATCCTGGAGGGTGCTCAGCAGCACTCCCTGGGTTTTCACTGCCAGCAGAAAGGAGGAAAGCGTGGGGAATGGTGGGGATGAATTCCCTGACAGCGCAGCCCTGGGAGCTGAGAGCAGTGCCTGAATTCCGAGTGCTTTCAGGGCTTCCCCATTCACTGGGGAACAAATGTCAGTCTGGGCTGTGTCACAGCAGATCTGCCGCAGCAAATTATTGCAGATTTGCACTTGACAGCGGAGTCTGACCACCCAACAATTATCATTTAATAGCTCGTTTATCCCGAGGCAGCTCTGGCCATGAGAGGGAAATCCCGGGGTCCCCGAGGTCACACGTGGCCTGGATCAGCTTGGAATTGTTAATGAAACCTCGCCCTTCATTGAAGGGTTCCCATCTCCAAAAGGAAGCTCTTGCCTTGTTTATTGGGCTATAAATCTGCTGGAAAAGGTTGGATTGCGGTTAATTAAAATGCAAGCAAACAATGAGCAGGATCTGCATCTGTCACGGGGTTTGTTTTGGGGCTGTTATTGTGTCATTTCGGAAGGGAGCAGATGAGTTTGTTTGTTCCAAAGCCAATTAGGAAGGGACAAAATGATCAGTCAGCAGCAGGTACCGGTGTGGGAACAACCTTTCCAGAGCCCCTGGTGCTGGGAAGGAACCTTTTCCTTGGAGATAAAATCTGTTTGCAGGGAAGGGTTGTCTCAGTCAAAACCTGACGGGGTTTGGAAGCTTTTATGAACTTTGTTTTGCAAGATTTTCTGTTTTCTTTACCACTGAATGGGTTAGGTTGGGAGGGACATTAAAGCCCATCCAGTTGCTCTCCCCTACACCTCCCACTGTCCCAGGCTGCTCCAAACTCATACAGCCTGGCCTTGGGGACAGTCAGGGATCCAGGGACAGCCACAGCAAATCTGGGAATTCTATTCCAGGGCCTCAAACCCTCTCAAGGAGGAATTCCTTCCCAAAATCCCACCTATCCCTGCCCTCTGGCAGCGGGA
Organism: Ammospiza caudacuta; assembly: GCF_027887145.1. NCBI lineage: Eukaryota > Metazoa > Chordata > Aves > Passeriformes > Passerellidae > Ammospiza > Ammospiza caudacuta. Next base: position 47,824,303 of record NC_080599.1, on the reverse strand, counting down.
GAAGCAGAGAACCTCACCCCCTGCTCTGCTCAGTTCCACAGCTGCACCTCTCAGGGAAGATCCTGCCTTGGCTTCCAGCTCCTTTATTCCTGATATTGTGGAGACACAAAAGAAAATCCTCCTGGAACAAGGAGGATTTGTCACCCCAGAAATTCATGTGCAGGTGATGAAGATGATCAAAGCAGCCAGGGCTGCTTAGAAGTGCTCATCCCTGTTTCTGGAGAGTGCTCCATGATGTCAGCTCCTTCCCTTTGGATCAACAGGCACAAAATCCAGGAATAAAAGCATTTCCAGCATAGGGAAGTGACCTAATGAACCCCATCTTTACTGTCTCAGAATGTTCAGGGCTTGGGACTTCCTGAGCAGCACCTCCCAATCTGTTTGAAAGGGAGTAGAACTGCACAAACAGTACTTTAAAAATTCCTAAACTTGTCAAAATTTGAGGTTGGACAGCAAATTCCTAAATTAAGATCCCTCATTGGGAAATGTCAGAATTGAGTTTAATTTCTTTTTCTGTGAAATAGATTGATTTTTGCTCTAATTAGCCCATTACTTGTCACTAGAAGGTCTCAATAACATCTGAAATTATTTGACACGACATATGGATGGCATTGATCTCAAAATCAAAATATTGTCTTTATTTCATTTCCTTTCTAAGCAGCACAAATTGCTACATCTTTTTCTGGTCTGAATTCCTCCTATTTTGTCCTAATGAAACATCTTGACAGTTTGAATCAGAAAATATGGAATACCTTGGGAGTAAAAGGGAGGAAGAGCTGTTTTCATTAGTGTAAAAATGCTATCGCAGTCTCACACATGGGTGTTAAAAACATCTGCTCCTCTAATTAGTTCACTGAGTATTTCATTTTTCTACATGGCTTGGAAGGCTCAGACACGTCGTGCTGGGCTCCCTTACAACTGAAACAACAGAAAATCAACTGAACCCAGGCCTAGACAAAGGCATTGTTCTGACACTGCTCTCAAAACATTGAAATTCTGCTTGGAAACAGCAGTTCTGGGGCTCACGGCCTCAACCAAAGCCTTGAAAGCGTTAATGCAAAAAGGGTTTGAGCAGGGATGACTGGAATGTTCTGTGTGGTGACTTTCACAACACTTAATGGCATCTGAGGGACTAATTAGTGCTTAATTTGGGCTTGTTTTTGTGTGCAGTGTTTGGGGAACACAGATACATCCACATCACCATTTAATGGAAAGTACAGCAGGTTTCACTGCTGGGATATTGGTTAGAGTCGATTATGGGAAGTTTTAGTTCCCTTTTTTCCTCCTTAGGAATGCCCATTTGCCTGTGGCCCAAACTGGACCCTGCTGGGATGGGGGCTTTGGGCTGATCCTTCTCTCCTTTCCCTCTGGCTTTGTGTGACTTCTGTGCCTTTAGGGATGGCAGGGACTCTGCATCCCTTGAGGCTGGAAACTCACGTGGAACCTGTGGGAAATTCGCATAAAACATTGGAAATTCACATGGAGCATGTGGGAAATTATTCACATGAATCATGTGGGAAATTCACATGGAACGTGTGGGAAATTCACATAAAACATTGGAAATTCACATTCCATATTTTCTGATTCACGTGGAATGTGGAAAATATTCACATGGAGCGTGTGAGAAATTCACATAAAATATTGGAAATTCAAATGGAATATATAGCAAATTATTCACATGGAACATGTGGGAAATTATTCGCTTGGAACATGTGGGAAATTCACATAAAACATTGGAAATTCACACGGAACATGTAGGAAATTGTTCACTTGGAACATGTGGGAAATTTGCATAAAACATTGGAAATTCACATGGAACATGTGAGAAATTCACATGGAACGTGTGGGAAATTCACATGGAACATGTGTTGGAAAGTCACATAGAACATGTGGAAAATTGACCTACAACAGGTTTTAAAGACAATGAAAGTGTAGAACTTCCAAGCAGTTGAGGTTGGTCCCTGTGATCACCAGGGGTCACCTGGAGCAGGTTGGCCAGGCCCGTGTCCAGCAGGGTGTGGGTTTCTCCATGGTTGGAGCCCCCATGGGATAACCCGTGCCAGGGATTTGTTAGAGGCACACCAAAGGAGTGTTTTCCTGGATTCAGGTGGAATTCCATCCGTGCTGTGCCAGTGCAGGCCCTCACTCTGGGCTCATCCCAGGCCTGTGTCCTGCTGGAAGCCTGGAACTGGGCCCAGCCCCACAAGGCCTAGGTAAGCACATGGAAAAGCTGGGAGCTACCAATTGTACAAATTAGGACAGCAAATCAATTAAACCCAGCTAAATCTGAGCGGGGGATGATTTAGAATGCTGGTGCTTGGCTGCACCACGTTGATATGGACATGAACTTTTAGGAGGATGTGTTTGTGTACTGCTGCAAGAAGATGTTTCCATGCCAGACTCCAGCCCTGATTTCATTGGAGTGCTCAGAGCTGGGATTTTGGGGGTGACTCATCTTTAGTCACAGCAGAGCCTGACATTCCCATTTGGAAAGGGCAAAATCTGCACTCCAAGGGGGAGTTGGGCTGGTTTGGATTTTGTGCTGGAATATTTCAGCTCTGGAGGAGAAGGAGGAAATATTCTGTTTGCCTCCCCCCGATCTCTGTTAAAATCCCGATCTCATGAATCCTGGGTTGTGCCAGGCTGCCATGGTGTTTCTAGGATTAAAAGCCGGTCCTGGCTATTTTATAGGTGCATCAACATCCCTTGAAAAGCGTTGGAGTAACTTGGTGTGCCAAGGCAAGGAATCTGTGGGATACAGTTGGGCTGCTGCCCATGGGCATAAACCAGGAAAAATACTTGGTGGCCTTTGTGAAAACACAGGGGGAATTGTGGAATCTTGTGATGGAAGGGATTTTAGAGCCCATCCAGCTCCACCCCTGCTGTGGGCAGGGACTCCTTCCATTCCAAACCCTGCCTGAGCTGGCCTTAAGGACATTTTTGTGCCTCACAGCAGCCCTTGCAGAGCTCCCAGGTTTTGGCTTTGTCTCTAAACTGATGGCTCCTCTTAAGAAAAATTCCCTAAAAGCAAAGAATTAACTAAGGAAAATGTCATGAAAAAAAACTTGTTCTAAACCAGGAGGAACTTCTTTCTCTGGCAGACTGACATCTCCTATAATCATCTTCTAAATCCAGAAGACAGGTTCTTTGTCATCTAAATAATCGCTTTTTTGCTCTCATGGAAAGTGACAAAGTGAAATCCTCCCCTCAGAATTCCGTCTGTTCCAAGTGGATGCTCACACACCTCGCAGCCCTGCCTCAGCAGCTCCCATCTCATCTCAGGCATTGCCAGACTTCAGCTCCTCTCTCTCTCACCGAGTGTTTATTTGTAGTTTTGACTCAGTGCAACTCCCCAGAAATTAAAATTTAATAGTCCTGGGTCAGCACTGGCAGCTCTAATTCCAGCACCGAGAGCTTCCATGGATTGAATTCCATCCCAGCTCTGCTCTGCGGAGCTGAGGGGTGCTGAAGGCCGGGCTGGACGGGGTTTGGAGACCCTGGGACGGTGGAAGGTGTCCCTGCCCCTGACAGGGATGAGCTGAGGATCCTGTCCATCCCAAAGCATTCCCTGGTTCATGGGGAGCTGTTGGGTTCCTTTGGCAGGCACAGGGATTCCTTCCATGGGGATAAACACGGCTTGAATCGCTGTGGGTAAGGAAGTGGGCTGGGATTCCATCCCCACTCTGCCCCACTCCCCCTGGAACATTTCCCCCCATCCTCACAGACACAGAGCTGGCACAGGGTAACAGGTAAATTCCTGCAGTGGCTGTGCCATGGCTCTCCTGTTGTCTCTTCCCAAAGCCTTTCCTCTCCTCTGTATTCCCAGCAAGCTGCCAGCTTGTCCAGTAAATAATTCAGGAGTTTCTGTTCACACCTCCCAAAGAGCTGAGGGGTCAAGAGGGAGCTGCTGAACGTTCTTTCTGCTGGGAATAAACCCAGCAGGGTGTGCCTGGGATATCTCATCCCTACCAGCCCCTTGGGCTGTGCTGTGCCAGGAGATGATCGAGGGAAAGGACCTGTGGAATTTTATTGTTGGTCTCTGCCTGAATATGGCACTAATCCACAGTTGGAGAGTATTAAACCAGGAGAAATGTGTGCTGGAAATGATTTGGATCAAAAATAATTTAAGTGAAACATTCTGTCTTATTTTGAATTTTATTTGAATTTTATTGAATTAATTTTTTCTGACTGTGTGAGATCAGCATTCTACCAAACACATTCCCCCTTTTCAGAAGATTTCTCTGATTTAAAAAGTTTTCAAGCAAAAGCACTTCCAGCCTGGTTCTGGCAGCTGTCAATAACCAACAGTTGGAATCCCAAAGTATTTCCTTAAAATAATTCACCTGCTGGTTGAGCAGGATGAAACCTGTAAGCCTCTGAACCACCAATTTAGTGAGTAATGGGATTAAATTTCATAACAACAGCACTGACTTTCACAGCTAGGAAGGCAACAAATGTAAAATGTGCACAGAGCTGTAATTTATTTTTTCCTTTCTTTGTTTCAAACTTGAATTTGGAGAGTGAGAGCTCCAGAATGTGCTGTAAATAAATATTAAAAATGGGGTTTAAACCAAGCAGGCATTCAAGGCTGGAAGTTGTCAGGTTTCTGAGCAGGGAACAAGCTGGTTAAAATACAGTTTTTATCTCTTTTTATAGATACAGTATTCTAAAAGACTCTGTAACTATGGTTGCTGCTGTCTTTCTGTTCCATTTGTGCTGAGCAGAAGAATGGGGATATTTTTGCACCTTTTGGGAAAGGGGAATGTTTTTACTCCAGGGAAACTTGCTGTGATGAAGGGATGGAAAGGAGAGCTCAACGTGAACCCTGCCCTGCCTTAAATCTATTTCCAGTGGGCAGAACCTGGAGAAGGGAAGCTGTGGCTGGCCCAGATCCTTGGGGAAGGTGAGGAGCAGCACGAGCTGGGCTCCAGCTCAGTTCAAAGCCAGCCTTTGGTGCTCCTCCTGCAGAGGGTCTCAGCTTCCTCACACTCTGCCATCAGCCACTGGAAAATGAGGGGTTTTTCCTGATGTTTAGTCAGAATTCCCAGAGCTTCCTAGTCCTCTTGCAGCCCTCTGTGGAAATTCTTGTGCTTCCTTTTAGCTTCCCTTGGCTTTTTCCTGTGCCCTCCTGATCGAGATCTGTCCTCTCTGCCACCCTCTCAAATGGGGTGACAACACTTTGCTGACAGAGAAGCCATTTCCTGCCTCTCTTTACTGCTATTTTCCCTTTTTCCTTAGGGTTAAACCCCCATAATTATGATTGAAATAATGGGATTTTAGAGCACTTGCTTTGCCCATACCTTACACAGCCTTGAGAGGAAAATCCTGCGAGGTTGAGGGAAGATCCTACAAGGTTCTGGTTGTGGTGACTTTGTGAGAGCTTTTAGCGCTCCCTCTGAATTTCCACATTCTGCTGGACTTGTCTCCATTCCATGCAGCCCACCCCTATAACTGAGCCCTCTGGCAGGGGAAAAAGAGGAAGAAATAAAAATCCTCCGGATGAATCCAGGCCAGTTATTGATGGCGTGGGGCTCCAAAGAGGTGGAGGCCCCCAAGAACATTGCAGGAGGAGCAAGCAGGAGCAGGAGGCCTGGAGCTGGGCTGGGAGAGCTCAGGTGAGGGGTGAGGGAGCCGTGCTGGGGCCCCAGAGCAGCCCCTTGGCGTGCCCTGCTGCTCCCTGCTTCGTTCCCTGGGAGCAGCCGCGCGCCGAGCGTTGGGCTGTTGTTCATCTTCCTGATGCCATCTGTTTGCCTGGGTGGGAGGGAGGATTGGGATCCACTCCAAGCTGTTCCAAATGTTTTTCCCTGGTTGGGGCTGAGGTTCAGATGTTCACGCGCAGCTCCTGACGCCGTTCAGCGGCGCTGGCAGGGCTGGGCTTGGGGCAGTCCTGGTCCAGGGGGATCCGAGGGAGCTGGGGTCACCTCTGGCTGGGGATGGGAAGCTCTGGTGTCACTGCTGCGTGCAGAGGCAGAGGAGCTGTCCCTGAATCCCTGTGCTGCATTCCCAGTGTGTTCTGGCTGTATGCACTGATTGCTCCCTCCTCAGCTGTTTTCCCAGCCCTACCCCACCTCTCTCTGCTCCCACATCTTCTCCGTGATCATCTTGACTGCTGCTGATTTTCCATTCCTTTTTGGATTCTCTGATGTCCCACCCCAAATTCTCTTTACTTTCACTCCAAACAGCGGCCACAGCCCTGATCTTATTCTCCCTCTTTTTCTGATCCCTGTATTTTTTCCGTATGCAGCTGACACTGAGCACAGTGAGATTCCTTTTTGATTTTCTTTCCCAGTTTGCAGTTTCCTGCCTTTAAACCAGTGAATCTCACCACCCAGCTGAGCCTGGGAAGCTGAGAGGAGCTTCTGGATACTTTTTCCTGGCTTTTTGCAGTGGTTCCTGCAGGAGAGTTTTTTGCAAGTGCCTCCCTTGAGTGACAACACTGGAAAACTGTCGAAGGCTGGGAGGTGGGAACTGTGGGGATTGAAATCCCTGCAGCACTTACAGCTCAATCCCAAAATCCTGCAATGCTTTGGGATCTTAAATCCCATCCCATTCCGTGGCAGGAACACTTTCCACTGTCCCAGGCTGCTCCAAGCCACAATGTCCAGCCTGGCCTGGGATGGAACAGCCACATTCCTCTCATGGATCCCGACCCCCCACTCAATGCATGGCTGTAAAACAATTCTATTTTTAGGAAAATCCTTTTCTTTCTCCTAAATTAAGTCCTGATAGCTTGTCTTTTTAAGGCCCTGGAGGGATTGAATTTTTATTTTGCCACTGGAGAACTCAGGGAAAGGATGTGTTTAATTAAATATTAACAGAATCCTCTCTGAGTTGTAAGAGCTCAGTACCTGTAGTAAATCAGTAAATTCATGGTTGTCTGGGAGTCACCCAGCTCTGAGGACTTTAATGGATATAATTCAGTGTATTTGGGGTTAGTTTTATTGGTTTTTGGAGGTGACATCCCCATCCCCACAGGAGCTCTTTCCACTGCCTCCTCCAGGTCTCCCAAAGAGAATCCACATGGACTGAAAAGTGACAGAGTGTCTCAAAACTGAGAAACTACCAATCTTTTAGAAATATTTAAATAGAAATGAGAATAAAATAGAATAAAAATATTGATAATATAATCTAAGAATAAATAAAGTGTTTTGGCAATGGCCAGAGAAAATTATCAGATGCCAAGGGGTACTGGAGGAGGAACTGGGGACCTTGTGCTGCTGTGGGGACATTGATCCACATTTTTGTTTTCCATCATTATCAGTAGAAAGGTGGCTGGGATGATTTAAATGGAAATAAACTGATGGAATCTTCAGCTGTCCAATGAATTTAGAAAAGCTTCAGGAAAAGCCTCAGTTCCTCTGCTTGCATTGTGGGAATGACAAACAGGGATTGCTCACTTTGGTTCTGGGGAAAGATCTGAGAAATATTCCATTGGTGCCGTTCAAAAAAATGAGTTAAATATAAATGAAAGGCACCTGTTTGAGGGCTTTGCTCTGGAATGGGTGAAATTCTAATATTGGCAATTCCTGTCAGAATTAACTTGAGGTTTGTAAACTGGAATTTGGAGGATATTGTAACAACATTCCAAGTGTTGCTGGGAGTGCTGTGGCTGTAATTCCAGACAGACCTGGGCAGAATCCTCCAGATTTATATGGATGATTGGTGGCTTTTCTTTGGTTTGTAGTTGTCCAAACAATTTAATATTTGGTACCTGCCTCAGAAAATGTCCAAAAAATCCTCATTCAGCGCAGGATGGGAAATTCCCTATTTCCCTTCCCTCTGGATTACAGCTCCATGCCTTTGGGCCAGGCTTGAACTCCTTCTCTGGAGTCACCAGAGCGGGTTGTAAATGGAAATTTGGTGGTTATTTATAAGCTGCTGCCAAAAAGCAAAAGCCCAGAGGCTCTCAGTGCCTGCACCCAGCTAAGGCTGAATCCAGCAGGTGGGTGGATGGTAAATTTATCCAAGGGTTTTGTCCATGTTTTTTTAATCTGGCTCCAGGCTGTGGCTCTGGACATCCAGCACTTGTCGGGATTGCTCTGGGGAGGAATCTCAGCCTAAGCTAAATCAGCTGAGACAAGGAAAATCCTCCTGTTTAGTCGGGGTGCTTAGGATAAACAGGGGAAATAGTGGAAAAAACCCCAAAGCATATCACTGTGGCTGAATGGAAAGGATGTGCCAAAGTCTTGCAGAGCTGTTCAGTCCACAGCTGCAATTCCCAAAGGCCTGCTGTTCCCTTCCCTTAGGAGTGCAGCCCTCCTGTTCCCAGAGTGGAACAATTTGGTGCAGTTCTGGTGGCTGAGCCCGGTTTACAGCGCAAGCGATAAAATTCTCTTGAGAAAGTCATTGCTAAGATTGCATAATTGGGCATTAAAGTTCTGATTATACTTTCCAAACTCTGGGACTTTGTTAAAAACCTGACATTCCAAAGCACTGAATTTCAGTGTTTGACAGCTCAGCTGTGAGAGTTTTTTACAGAACATTTGTACCAGAAGAACAGCATGTTAATTGCCTAAAAAAAAAAAAAAAACTGGGACAGATTAATCATGGAGCAGGATACTTGGGAGAATGTAGTTCTAGAGCCCTCTGCTGATGGATTTCCTCGTGGAAAGGCTGGAGTGGCCAGCTCTGGAGGTGGCACTCGGTGACGAGCTGGGGATGGGGCACAGCTTGGACTCAATGATCCGGGAGGGCTTTCCCAACCTCACTGAGAATCTCCTGCCATTCTCCAACCATCCAAGCAGATGTCCTTGTTTTCCATGATATCCTTGCACATTCCTGCTCCTTAAACCCCTGACTCTGGAGGTGTTCCAGCTGAAATATTGGAAATATTTCACACATCACACAAATCTGTGCGCAGTGTTTGCAGAGCGACCGGCCCGAGCTGTTAGCTGGATTTGGAGAAGGAGTTTGCAGCCACAAACTGCTCATTATTTTATTCTTTATTTTTACTTTGTGGGTCTGTGTCACACAATAAAATCATGGAATCAATCTCCTGAGTGGGAAGGGACCCACAAGGATCATCCAAGTCCAACTCCTGGCCCTGCACAGGTCTTGTTTATTGTTCCTGAGGAGATTTGAAGCAGAGAGAACTCTGGTAGGGCTATAGGGCTTTGTTTTCTCAGATCTATGAAACCAAGGCTTTCTGGCACAATCATTTCCTTGGAAAAGGGAAGAATTGTCCTGGAGCTGCCCCAGGATCTCCCATTTTCCTCTACAAGGGCAGCTGCTCTGGGGGTGACTCTGACAACACCATGGCAAGGGTTGGGAGCCTCCCGTTCCCAGAGCCAGGCACGGAGAGGATTTAACTTCAGCCAGAGAGGCTGTGCTGAGTTCTGAATTCCAAATTCATCTCCCTTTGATGGGGGACCTGGCCCTGACAAAACTTGTTTAAACCCCAAAAGAGCAGGAGGCAAAACCTGGGGTATGGGAAGGAAGTGAGGATGTGCCAGGCACAGCTTTCCTCAGGGAAGGGAAATCCAGTTTCAAGGAACCATGTGCCAGTGAGGCATTTTATGAGTGAACATTCTCTGGGCAACCTGTGGCTTTGTGGACACGTTGGCAGTGTCCCAGGCCAGGCTGGATGGGGCTTGGAGCACCCTGGGACAGTGGGAGGTGTCCCTGCCATGGCAGGGGTGGCACTGGGTGGGATTTAGGGTCCCTGCACTGAAATACAGAGGAGACAGGCTCAAGAGTTCCTGGATAATGAGATGTTTATGGAGACAAATGTCAGGTCTAATGTAAAATCATTTTCTCGTATTTGAGCAACCAGTTTTCATGACTGCTTGTGGGAATTGTGCCTTTGAGATTTCCCTGGTGCTGACATTCCCTGTACAGGCTTTGGCATTCCCAGAATCCCATTTATGAGCAGCCATGGAAGCATTTTCCAGCACTGCACCCACAGACAGGAAAGGGATGGACAGAGGACAAAGAGGAAAGGTGGACAGCAAAAAGTTTTGTGCTTTTTGCCAGAATACAAAGAGCAGAGTGAGCAGGGAAAAGTTTTTAGCTGGGAATGAACGAGGGGAAGAACTAAATCTGTGTTTGTGCAGGTCAGTGGAATGTTTCTGTAGGAACTCCTAGAAGAGAGGGTAATTCCACAGTAAAGAAAGGATAATTCCATAGGACAGAAAGGCAAGAAATAATGCTGGAAGTGCAGAACATTAAACCCAGCTGCAGAGAGTTTGGGGAGCTCAGGGAAGAGGGTGTGAGCCAGAGGAGGGCTCTGGGAATGGGGCCTGTGCTTGGAGTGGGAAGGGGATGTGTGGAGGGAGGGAATCCAGGAGCATTGGGATGGGGAAGGAAGGAGAGGATGGCCCGGGTGAGAAGTTATTGCTGGGAAATAATGAAGACCAGAGGACGTTCAAGAAGGTAAATGAAAGCTGGGAAATAATGGGAATATTCATGAGAATGGGCACCTTGTGGGATAGAAACTCTCAAGGAGCAGTTGGAGTGGTGGGGGTTGGCAGAAAAGCGGGCATGGGATCAGAACTGGAATTTTCAATGGTTCAAAACTCCCTGTTTTGTTCAGAAAAGAAAAGGTTCTGTGACTGGATGGGAACATTTCCCACGCTGAGGGAACCATGCATTTTCCAGGCAGTTTGCTGTGTGCCTCCCAGAGGTTTGGGAAACACAGAAATGAGCTTAATCTCCAGTTTGGAGCTTCAGGGACACCTGCTCCAGTGGGAATGTCCCATCCCATGGGAGAGAGGCAGGGAAAGGTCCCTCATTCCTCAGGACAAGAGGGATGATGGGCTGGAGTGTGTCCAGGGCAGGGAACGGAGCTGGGGAAGGGTCTGGAGAGCAGGAGAGGCTGAGGGAGCTGGGAAGGGGCTGGAGAATCCCTGAGGGAGCTGGGCAGGGGCTCAGCCTGGAGAAAAAGAGGAAAAATTGCAGGATTATGTGATTCCACATCTGTGCCATAGGGTCAGTGTGACCGTGTTCACAGGGGTCTGAGGAAGAGGGAAGAGACGAGGATCTGACTCCATGGTTCAGAAGGCTGAGTCATTATTTTATGATATATATTACATTAAAACTATACTAAAAGAATAGAAGAAAGGATTTCATCAGAAGGCTGGCTAAGCTAAGAATAGAATAGCAAAGAATGATAACAAAGGTTTGTGGCTCAGCTCTCTGTCCGAGCCAGCTGACTGTGATTGGCCATTAATTAGAAACAACCCCATGAGCCCAATCCCAGATGCACCTGTTGCATCCCACAGCAGCAGATAACCATTGTTTGCATTTTGTTCCTGAGGCCTCCCAGCTTCTCAGGAGGAACAATCCTAAGGAAAGGATTTTCCATAAAAGATGTCTGTGACAGGTCAGCTCTCACTGGGAGCCAGAGCTGCCACTTTTAGCCCAAACTGCCCGTCCTGGCTGCAGTTTGTGGCTCCCACTGCTCTCCCTGGCACTGCCAGCTCAGCAGAACGCCCCCCTTTCCTGCTGCAGTCCTGCCAAGCTGATTCCTGTGTCAGGAATAATGCAGCTGGATTGTGATGGAAACCACTGGGAAGTGATTGGGGATTCTGTAGGAGCCTGTGAGGAAGAAAGCAGAAGTTTTGTTGTTCCTACTTAAATCCCAATTTGTTTCCGTGCTGCCTTCAGCAGGTAAACGATGTTCTCTCTGCTGTTCCTTTGGAGAGCACTTCCAGCCACTGCTCCACAAAGCAGCAAATAAAGCCCATTTCATCCCAAATTTCACAGCACATCATCTCTTAAACGGAAGGATTACTTCACATAAAAGCTGTGACACATCAAAGATGCAAGCAGAAATGTAAATTCCCTGATTTCCAGACAGCACACTTCCCCAAGAAATGTCTCCTGTTTATTGGGATTCTCTCCTGCTGAAATGTCTGCAGGGTGAGCTGTCAGAGTGATTGGAATTTCTGGCAATTAATGGCATAATGATTAATTTTCAACATGTGCCGCTAATGTGCAACAAATTACTGGAATTCTGTCACTCCTATAAAAAGAATCTGGGCTTTTCCTTGAGGTGTGCAAGAATTGTCTGTAGGGAGAACAGGACACAGATTGTTGATAATCAAAACAATCCAAACAAGTGCCTTTGCTGTCACTAAAATGCCTTTGCAATTGGAGTTATCATCATCTAGGATTATCCAAAACCATTTGCTCAGAAAATCTCCTTCAGGAAGGAATTTCAAGGAAGGAAATTGGGAATTTTGAGTCAAGGCCAATAGTAATCTTTGGAATCAATTAATATCTTATCAGAAAAGGTAAAGATTTGCCTTTATATCCCAAAGGTGTAAGGTCTGGGCATTCAAAACTGATACTTGGTCAAAATACTTCTTCAGTTTTCCTTTACCCTTTTCCCACACCTTTCCCAGACCTCAAGGTGGTCAGGTCTCCAGGGACCTCCCAGGACTTGCAGCAAAGCCAGGGACACTTCCCCTCATTAATATTCCCCAGAGACAAAAGCTGAAATCTGATTTTTCATGCTTGGTTATTTTATTTTAGGATTAGCCAAATCTGAATGTGAACCTGAATTCAGACCATTGTAATGGGGGCATAATGAAGAGAATTCAATTACCAGCATTAAATGGCATTTCTGGGGGAGATATGCTGCTTATCTGGGAATTTCTGTGCAGGAAAACAATTCAGATAGTATTGCACACCCCTCTCTTTGATAAGACCAATTCCCCTTTGGAAGCTCCCTAATAATTCTGTTATTGTGACTTTAGAGCCAGAGTTCCTTAATCTTTCAGGAAGGTTAATGAAGATTATTACCAATGGCTTCTACAGCCAGAATAAATCCCTAATTTTGCATTTCCAATTAGGAGCAGAACAGGGACAATCCCGCCTCCCTCACCTGACTCAGGGGGGAAGTTTGGGACAAAATGCTTCTTTGCTTATAGAAAGGGTGTGGAAAACCAGAATTTGGATGAAATGGAGAGACTTCCCATGGAGAATCCCAGGATTCCTGAGGCTGGGAAAGCTTTCCAAGGTCCCTGAGCCCAACCTGGGACTGATCCCCTCCGATGTTTTTTTGGAACATCAGAGATTCCATCCCCCTGCTATGGGCAGGGACACCTCCCACTGTCCCAGGCTGCTCTGAGCCTTATCCAGCCTGGCCTTGGGCATTTCCAGAGATCCAGAGGCAGCCACAGCTGCTCTGGGCATCTGTGCCACCCTCCTAAACAGGAATTCCTTCCCAAAACCCCATCCATCCCTGCCCTCTGCCAGTGGAAAGCCTTTCCCTGGGTCCTGTCCCCCTTGCTCCATCCCTCTGCCCACCCTGGGCTCTCCCCAGCAGCTCCAGGGACAGGGCTGGGGGCAACTAGAGTAAATCATAGTGAACAGGCTTTGTTATTGTAGCAGATTTTATATCAAAATTCCATACCTGCATGAGCATACGCATTTTAATCAAGGCATCAATTCATAAATAGCAGGTGTCAAATATTGGAGGCAGCTCGCTTTGCCAAAGGTAGATTGATGGAATCATATATGTGTAAATGCATGTTTATTTAAATGTGTTATGTCTGTGATAATTGAGGTTTTACTCACTGCCCAACTTCTAAGCCTCTGAGCACAAATTTTATTTCAGAATATGAAGTTTAAATATTTTAATATAAAGAGGGGCAGCATCCAGGCTGGGAATGCTCCCTCCCCTTGGAAGGAATCAAGCAGATTTTTCAGCAAGAGCAACGCTGCTCTTCAGGCAGAGAATAAGCAGCTTCCACCTCATCAGAGGCCTTTTCTGAATGGGAAAATGGGGGGGAATGCAAAACCGCAGTAAGGGCTGATGTCAGAGCTTACATAAGCACAATTCCCATGTCACAAGCACGGGATTACAGCTGCAGACAAAAGTTTGGGATGAGGAATACGGGGTAGGGGTAGTGAGAGTTACACAACTGCCAGAGCAAGGAAACCAAGCGCTGAAAACTCCCAGCGTTTGTGCAAAGCTGGTGCCCACAAAGCTGCAGCTCACAGAAAGGTGAGCAGCGAATTTAAAATCCAAAATGTGGGTGAGGAGGTGGCAGAGCTGTGGAGAGGTTCCACGTGGTTGTAAATGCAGAGAGAACCTTCTTCCGTTCCTGCAAGGCTCTGAATTATGAGCAGGGCTGTGCTTCTAATTGAGATGTGGTGCTGGAAATGAAGAGGGCTCCGAGAGCTTTGAAGTTCCCTAATTATTGCAGTGACCCAGACTGCAACTGGACACTGTGGAAATCAGCCAGGCAGCCCGCAGAATTCATTAAAGGGAAGAAAGGAAACACAAGTGGATGTCTGGCCAGTGCCAGGAGAATATCCATGGGGAAAAGGCTTTGGGATGAGGGGAAATTTGAGGGTTGTTTTCTTTTTTAATTCCAACCTTAAGCTCAGCTTTGTTGCATTTCTCATGTGTAGTCCCTGTTATCAAATCTCTTTTGGCACAGAAAAGGTAAATTCTGGGGTATTGGGACAAACTGGGCAATTCCCAGTGCCTTCCTTGGGTCAGAGGAGGGAGAAGCTGCCCTGGAACCCCCCAGGAGTCCTGGTGAATGCTCCAGAAAGGGCTCCTGCTTTCCAAACAAGTCCTTTATGGGATTTGGAGAAAATGGGAATGTGCTTTAGAGAACAGGAGGTTCAGATTGGATTCTTTGTTGGAGATTTAGATGGGACGCTGGGAAGTAATTCCATATTAATGGTGTTGATTGTGCTGCTAAAAGAGAAGGAAAACAGGAGCAGGAAAACCATCCCTGTGTGAGATGTGTGACAAAGGAGGCACTGAGGAGAATTCCCTGCTGCTCTGGAAATAATCCCTATTTTTTGAACCCTCTGACGGATGTTTTACTGCTCATTCCAGCCCTGCCACACTCCCATCCACACTCCCAAGTTCTCTGTTTTCAGCATTTCTCTTTAGTAACTTTCTAGCTCTGCCAGGTCCCTGCAACTGGGGTTTCTTGGAGTTTTCTGAATGAAATTAGAAGGGTAGGAGGGGTTTGATGTTTGGTCAGACAGCTCAGGCTGCTGCCTTTGGCTCTGGTTATTCTGGGTATTTATTGAATTTTGGCTCTGCTTGTGGCACTGCAACAACTCCCTGAGACGCCAGCCCTTCTGTGAAGTGTTCTGTGGAAAACTTGTTTGGGAGAAAAATTAAATCCATCATTAATGCATCCTGCAAACCAGCAAATTAGAAATTGATTTCTCCTGCCAATCACTCAGAGGCCGCTTCTGGAGCTTTTTGTAGCAGCACTTCCACCACCCCTGTCCTGCACCCACTGCTGGACTCTTCAGGAGAGCCCAGAATTGCAGAATTGGGGCTGGAAGGGATCTTAAATCCCATTCCATCCCACCCCTGCCGTGGCAAGGACACCTTCCACTGCCCCAGGCTGCTCCTGGCACAATTTAGGGATCCAGGGGCAGCCACAGCTGCTCTGGGAACCCCATCCCAGCCAGGAATCCCATCCCAAGGCATTTGGAGTGTTGGATTCTGTCAAGCCGTTTCATCCCATCTTTAAATCAGCTGGGTGAGCCTGCAGCAGTTTTCTCTGTCTTTCCAGCAGGTGAGGGAAATGTCTTCTCCTGTGGCTCCTGACAAACAGGGATTAGTGTTTTCCTGCACAAAAGGTCCGTGAATTGAGGAGGGATTGTAAGTTATTGTAATTGATTTCCATAAAGCTCCTCTTTTCCTCAGCTGAAGGAGTTTCTTTATAAGACAATAAACTGCAGGAGCTGATAATGAGCTGCTTGCTGGAGCTGAAAAGGAGCAGGTTATTTTATGCTGCTTTTCTCATTTATCTGTCTTTATTCAAGAAATAATCTGATTTTGGAGCTCTTTTGGAGGCTCTGATTTTCCTGTGTAATGTATGATGTGGAGCAGTGACCTCAGGACTCGGCTGTGGGGAATTTCAGTTCTGAAATGGGGAGAAGAACCAAGCTCTGGTGCTTCCAGGGGGAGTGGGAGAGGGATGAGGAATCCCCTGCAGGGATTAAGGGATGGATGAAGCTGCTGTGTCCCTGAGCCTTTTCCATCAGCAACCACCAGCATGGAGGAAAGGATCTCTGAACGTCAGCAGAGAGCAAAATGCAGGGAAGGAAAGTGTAATTACCAGAGCTGGAATTAGTCCAGGGTAGGAATTAATAATGCTGAAATTAATAAAAAGTTTAATTACCACGAGCCCACAGGGCGTGAAATTCTGCTCCTTTCAATCATAGCCCAGGTCCTTCCATTCCATACTGGTGCTTGCTACAAAAACCTTATTTTGCTTTATTTGGACTAATTCAGTGCATTGTTTTCCTAAATCTAATCCTTGGGAGTGATATGGAAAATGGGAGTTGAAGGTTGAGCCCTCCTTGCCTTTGTGGTAAATGGGTTTCAGGACAGCCTGGTTTATCCAGAATGTTTAAGTAACTCCTAAAGGCGTCCAGGATGGATTTAGGGACTGCTTGATGTGTTCCAACTCTGCTTTTGGAGCGTTCCCCCATCCTGAAGTGGTTTTGTTCCACAAGGAGTAGGGCACTGTGTAAAGTTACTCACTGAGTTAGAGGTGCACACACATACTGGGGCTCCACCACTGGGACTGAGGGTGGGAGAAGTTTGGCAAAACTTCCTGGATGTGTATTTTAGTGCAGGAAAAGGAATGGGTTTTGCTAAATCCCCTCTTGGAGCTTCCAGCAGAGCCTGGTGGCACGGGAGGAGCAGGAATGGTTTGGGATCACTCTGTAGCCAAGGGTTCCATCCCTGCTTTCCTCAGCTGCTGCAGGAAACTCTGGGAGCAGCATGGGGAGCTCTGCTGGTGTGGGGGATCCAGGGATAATTCCCATTTCCCACAGGAATCACACCCAGGTACATCCCTGCCAGCTCTGGGCCAGGGACCGGCCTTGGCTCTGTGCTTCCATGGGTGGGTTTGGATCCTGTGCCTTCCCATTTTTCCATTACAGCCAGGCTTGTGGCTGGACTAGGTGTGTTCCCATCCATCCCAGAGCAGGGAGCAGCTGCAGGGTCCAGGTTTTCTCCTTGCACTCCAAATCCCACCTTCCATTCCAGCAAGGTGCCACAGACACCACACAGTGTGCACTCTGGACATCCCTGGGCAAAACTGCTTTTCATGAGCTGCAATCCAAGCATAACTCCCAAGAACATTCCCCCAAAAGGCTGCTGAAATCCCCATTTTCCTCCCTTTTTCCCTGCAGTATGCTGCTTGGAGATGACCAGCAAAAGGAAGCTGATCGGGCGCCTGGTGCCGTGCCGGTGTTTCCGCGGCGAGGAGGAGATCGTCTCCGTGCTGGACTACTCCCACTGCGGCCTGCAGCAGGTGCCAAAGGAGGTCTTCAACTTCGAGAGGACCCTGGAGGAGCTCTACCTCGATGCCAACCAGATTGAGGAGCTTCCCAAGGTAATCCACGTCCTGCTGGGGTGCCAGGGCAAAGCTGGGGCGTGTGCCCGGCTCTGGGGATGCTGAGCTGCTGGGGAGAGGTGGAGATGGGGGCTCCAGGGATGTTCCTTGGAATCAGGGCTGGACTGGGAGGAGAAGGGGCTCCTGTTCCTTCTTCACAGCACGGGAATGGGGCAGCTTGGAGCCTGGAACTGGGAAAAACAAATTCTGCAAAATAAATGGTTCTGGCCCCAGAAATTCCTGTGGTACCCAGTACCTGGATCAGGAGTCACTGATGCCTGTGGATCCTCTCCATCCTTGCTTTTCCCTCAGGATCAGCCCCTTATCCTTGTAGGATATTCCTGGCAATGCCAGGGCTGTCCCCTGTGTCAGGATCAGCCCTTTATCCCTGTAGGACATTCCTGGGAATATCAGGGCTGTCCTTCCTATCAGGATCAGCCCTTTATCCCTGTGGGATATTTCTGGGAATATCAGGGCTGCTCTCCATGTCAGGATCAGCCCTTCATCCCCGTGGGACATTCCTGGCAATGCCAGGTCTGTCCCCTGTGTCAGGATCAGCCCTTTATCCCTATAGGATATTGCTGGGAATGCCAAGTGTCCAAGCAGGAGTTTCAGAACTGCCCTGAAATCATCCAAGCCATCCTTCCCCTGTAAAATTCCCCTTCTGGAACCTTCCAACCCGCTCTCCTGCTGATCAATGTTTGCTGTAAGGAATTAGAACCTACTGTAACCAAAATGTTCTGGAAACAAAGGAGGGAAGGGTGGAAAAACCAATTAGTGGCAGGTGCTGGTTCCATAATGAAGTGTGAAGGGACGGGATCCAGGCCTTAATGGAATTTTTTCTCCACAATAATGAAAGATGCTTACAAATCTTTAATTAAACATTGCTTCATTCTCCATCAGCTTACAGCAAATTTCCTGGTTTTGCTGCACAGAGACTTTGTAAAAAATCCATTTACAGAAGTACAAAATGGGCTTTTCCATGCCATGGGGTTGCTTTGCTGGGATGTGATGGTTCATCGCTTGGGAGGTCTCGCTCTGTGGAGGAATTCTGCACAGATGGTGGGGCAGGGCCACCAAAATCCCTTTATTTTCATGGAAAAATGCTGTGGAGAGCTGTCTGAACTCTCCTGGAGACACAGCACAGAACCAGCTGGGTTCTATCCCCAGAAATCCCAAATGGATCCTGGGGAAAACCTGCTCAGGAAGCCCTGAGGTCCCATCTTCTCCTTCTTCTTCTTCTTCTTCTTCTTCTTCTTCTTCTTCTTCTTCTTCTTCTAATAATAATAATAATAATAATAATAATAATAATAATAATAATAATAATTCCCTTCTTTTCCTTCTGCTACTGAGGAATACTGGAAGTCTCTCATTTAGGGAGGGATTTTTGGGATATTTAGGTTGGACCTCTTGGAATGATCGAAGTGTTTCCAAAAACAAATATATCAGAGCAAGATGCTGTATGGAAAAAATGAGGACCAAAGGGAAGCGGTCCAAAATGCTGAAGCTGGGATGAAGGTGATAATTTAAATTTAGAGTAAATCAAGTTTAACATAATCTTGGCCATGTGGAAGAGAAGATTAATGGCAGTGTTAATAGCACTCATCGGTTTTTGTCTTAAGCCTTTATTAATTGTAACCAGGAATTCAACAGCTGAAATAATTCCTTTATCAAATTTTCTGCTCGAGGTGTTTTTGCTGCAGAGCTCAAGGCTTTTTTTTTTTCATCTCTGAATTAATATTCCAGGAGAGAAAATGCCTTCTTTTTTCCCCCATGAAACTGGCACTGTAATACTTAACATGAACTTTTGTGTTTTACATTAAATTCTACCACTCTCTCCTCCTTCTGCAAATGTGTTTTCAAAGATTTTATTCCAGAGGAAATTTTTGGACATTTTCTGTTCTTTGCCATATATTCTGTGCCCCTGATATTAAAAAATTCTTTTGAATCAAAACTCTTGGTCATGTTTTATTATTTAATGAGAAAACAACTAAGTCCAGCTCTACTTTAGTTTCACGTGATGCTCCGAAGTCCAGTAAATTATTTTGCATTGAACTGATGCCTTAAACTCATTCTGCCTGATCTTATTTTTGCTTTCCATTGAAGTATCATACTGATGATTCTTTCCCTGCTGATTTTCAGTTCTTCATTTCTTGTATTTCTCTGTTTTTTTAAGGATTTACAAGATGTTTTTATACTTCTAACTCTCTTTTTTTGGCTAAATTCAGCCAAGTCTTTTTATTCTCTTTGCCTTTGACTTCATTCTCCTGCTGCAAAAAATCTTTTATTTGTGTGAGTCAAGTGAATTGATGACTAATAAAGGGAAAATTGATCTGGATGAGAGTGGAGTCATTGGAATCAGCATCCAGAGAAACATGAGTGGGCTGGAGTTCTCCCCAGAGGTGCAGAATAAAACCCTGATTTCATAACTCAGAGCTCGGTAGCATCACTTGGATTTGGTCTGAGAGGAATTAAAGTTGTTTCATGGGCAGAGGGAATGGTGATTCCAACAAAATCCTGATGGCCAGGGAGCTCTGGAAACTGGGAAAAATATCTGTTAAGCATCCAGTGGTTGAAAAAAAAGCAATTTTGGGACTTCATTCCATGGCTCATATTCCTTCTGATGCTTCATAAAATCATTCCAGAGGGAAGATTTTTAATTTGGCTTCTCCCTCCAGCACTTCCAAAGCCTTGGGTGTGTCCAGCTGGGGTCAGAACTGGAAGTTCCAAGCCTTCCTCTGCTCCCAAAGGAATTCCTGGTGAAAACTGGGAATCCACTTCTGTAAAATTGGAATTTGATAGAAAAATTAGAATTGAGTCCTGAATTTTGGGAAGGGGTTTCAGGAAAGTATGTTTTGGATAATGCCAAAGCATTTTTGCATCTTGAGGATAATTATTTAATCTGAATGCAGTCACAGTATTTTAAAATCTGCCATGAAATTTAATTAGGAAATTGAATATTTTAATTTAGCAGGGGGCACAAAAACTTGGGAATTTTTATGACAAATATGAAACACAGCAATAAACTGAATTATATGCAATGATATCAGAATCAAAAGATATTCATTGCAGTGAATTTACAGGTTTTGAGTAGCTTTGAACATCCTTGCTACCCATGACCTGTTTGTCATATCCCCTATCAATGTCACATTTTCTGAAAAATCCCTTTGCCAGGATTTCTTCTCCTGGGAAGCTGAGAAGCCTCAGAGAAAAAGGAAAGCAATATTATCTCATTTGCTTCTCCTGTGTTTTGCTGCTTTGGAATGTGGTTGGAGATTGTTTATCCAACACGTGAATTGTTTTGACTCAATGACCAATCACAGCCAGGCTGTGTCAGACTCTGAGGAGAGAGTCACGAGTTTTTAATTAGCATCTTGTTAAGATCCTTCTGTAAGGATCCTTTCTCTATTCTTTAGTATAGTTTTAGGATAGCATTCTTTTATATAAAATAATAAATTAGCCTTCTAAGAACATGGAGTCAGAATCATCGTTTCCTCCTTCATCCTGGGGACCCAGCAAATACCACAATCCCCGGGAATGTCTTCCCAAAAGCCCCCCTGGGAGGGTGGGATTCTGCTGTGGCCAGGGGGTGTTTGTGCTGATTGTGTGTCAGTAAGGATCCCAAATGGATTTATTTCTTCTGCCCCGCGGAACCCCCGGAACAGCAACTGTTCAACTGCCAGGCCCTGCGCAAGCTGAGCATCCCCGACAACGACCTGTCCAGCCTCCCCACGTCCATCGCCAGCCTGGTCAACCTCCGTGAGCTCGACATCAGCAAGAATGGTGAGGGCTCCCCTTCCCCAGCATCCCCAAAAAAAAAAAACCAGGAGCTGAGATGGAGTTTTGGCTCCCCGTGGCCTGGAAATTCGCGCTCCGTCTGAGGTTCCGCGCGCGGCGCCTTGTGGGAGGGTCTGTGCAAATCCAGCTCTAGTTTTTCCTTTAAAAATTGAGTTTTCTTCAGTGTCCTGTGCTCTGGGGACACTGCCCAGCTGGGAGTAGGAATGTGAGGCCAGTTTTCCATGCACTTAGGAACATTCCACTCCCAAAGGGGTTCAGAGCTCGCTGAGCTCTTCTGTGGGGGTTTAAACAATTCCCAGGATTTATCTGGGCTGGTTTGCTGCTGTGCAATCCAAAATCTGGGAATTTTCATTCCATTCTCATATCAATGGGCCTAAAAACCTTTGCTGTCTGAGCTTGAGGGTCTTCATTTTTAAAAAATGAGGCTTAGGAACTCCTGGAAACATTGGGAAATTTCTTGTCAGAGGAGGGTCTGGAGACTCTGAGGATTCTGTGACAGAAAAGCAGTTTGGGAAGGGATGAAGGCACAAATCTCAGCACAAATTATGTCACTGTTAATTCTAGAATATTATATAAACCAAACACTATCAGAAAAGTTATAATTTTGTATTTTCATGTATTTATTTAGAACTTGAGCCCTTTTGGATGATAATTCCAAACTATGTTTCCTTCCTTCTCCAGCTGAAGTCTGAGCTGGAAATCCCAACTGAGCATTTATGAACAGACTAGGCTGAACAGTTTTTGTGTAGATAATATTTGTCTATATCTAATAAATATTTTTGTGCATCTAATACTCTTTCCATGTTTTTTTAGGAATCCAAGATTTCCCAGAAAACATTAAGTGTTGTAAGTGTTTAACAATAATCGAAGCCAGCGTCAACCCCGTGTCCAAGTGAGTACCAGGAGCTCGTTTTGCTCATTCCAAGGGCACAAAATGAGCTCAGGCTTAATCTGAATGTCTTTCTAATTGTTTGAATTTAAACAATTTAAATTTGTTTCTAATTTAAACCCAGGGTGGGTTTGTCTGAGATCTGAGTACTCTGGTAGTGCCAGTCAGGCTGGGCAGTATCCATATACAGGGGTGAGGCTTCACCTGGACACTTGGCCAGCCTTTATTCTTTATTCCTTCCAAAATCTTGCAAAAACAGCAACAAAAAATGAGTTGTAAATGCAAGATTTACAAAATGGAGTGAAGGGGAGAAAGGGTGAAATGTTGATGTTTCATTTCAGTTTAAAAAAAATAGAAATAGATGAGGGAGAGGGACAAAGAATGAGAGGAAAAGAGAAGGAGGAAAAAGGAAAAAGATTAAGATAAAAGAGAGAAAGAGAAGGGAGGAGAGGAAGAAGAGAGAGGACAGGGAGAGGGAGAGGAGACCTTTAGTTTAAATCTCTCAAGCAAGAAGGGAGCAAAAGCTGCCGTCCCCTGAATATGCCAGGCCTTTGCATTTCCTGTTTGTAGCAATGCAGAGAAGATGGGAATGGGCAAAAATGTCTGTTAAAAGTGAGCTCTTCAGGAGAATTTGGGTGGAAGTAGGTGAGAGAGAAAGTCACCTTTCTACTTCTAAATATACATTGTTATTATCTCCATGGCAACTCGGGGTGAGCATTAAGGTTTGCTCTGTTTTTTTAGGCTGCCAGATGGCTTCACACAACTTCTAAATTTGACCCAGCTCTATCTAAACGATGCCTTTTTGGAGTTTCTTCCAGCTAACTTTGGAAGGTAAGGATGAGTCACCACAGCACATCCCTGTCCCTGAACCCGGCTCAGGCTCCGAGGGACAGGCTCAAAGCTGGCTCCCCTTGAAAAACTGAGCACAAACCCAGAGATTTTGGCTTTTCAGCCGTGTTTTTGGGAGTGTCAGCAGGATGGGGTGGGGAGGTGATGGAGGCTGGGGAGAGGTGAGGAGCAGCATCCCCCTGCAGCGACTCAGCTGCGGCAGGGCCAGGGGCACCGGGCTCCTCTCAGGTCCCCTCCTGGTGACAGAGGGACAGGAGGGTGCAGAGCTGTGGCTCAGCAGGGCAGGGAGGGGTGGCTGAGGGGGCTGCAACGGGCAAAGGTGGAGCGTGGGAGCAGAACCAGGGAGAGGAGCCCAGAGACAGCGGGGCAGGAGGGCGGGGAGAGAGGGCAAAAATAAACCCAGCAGGAGCGGAGCCAGAAATGTCAGGTGAGGACAGAGCAGGGGTGGTGGCAGCAGGGTGCAGTGGCTTTGGCTCTCTAATTAGAATTTCACCAGTTCTTTAGATGTCCCAGCCGAGGCACCGACTGGTGAGGTGGGTTCAGTGCTGCCAGCCACCAGTGCACCCATCCACCTCCTGCTCGGGACAGGACCGGGAGAAAGGCGAAGCAGCTCAAAACATTAAAAGGGCGTAAAGAACATTTTATTAACAGTAATAAAATGGGAAAAAAGGAGTATGAATCAAAGCAAACCCTTCAGAACACTTCTCCTGCCCCCACAAGCTTCTCTTTTCCCAGTGGACACAGAGTGAGCCCAATTCCCACAGGAGCTGGGGTCCCCACCCTGCACAGCCCTGGCAGAAATGGGGAATTTATCCCACTGGGAACTGCTGGGATTTCTGCCCTTGGATTGGCACCTGGGCAAGAGTTCAGGAGAAAAAAGATCAGCAGGGAAAAGCTCTGGTTTTATTACAGAATTCACCAAGCCCAGCTTTAGGCTGGTCCCTGCGGCCACCTGGGTGAAAGTTCTATTGTTTATTTAATTTATTTTTATTTATTTATTTTTATTTATTTCATTTATTGTTATTTACTTTATTTATTTTTATTTATTTCATTTATTATTTATTTGTTTGTTTGTTTGTTTATTATCTAAGGGAACATTTGCTCATCTCTCCAAACCAAATGACAAAATGTGACAAACTCCTGCTGGGAGTGACACTGGGCTGTTCAGGCCGGGGGAGATAAAAATGTTGGGGTACTATTATTTTATTTTATTTTATTTTATTTTATTTTATTTTATTTTATTTTGTTTCATTTCATTTCATTTCATTTCATTTCTTCTATTATTATTGTATTTTATTTTTATATTATTATGTCTATATATTATTTCTTCTATTATTATTATTGATATTATTATTAATAATATTATTATTATTCCATATTATTATTCCATATTATTATTCCATGTTATTGCTGTTGTTATTATTACTATAATAATAATTATTATAATCACACCCCCTGGGGCAGGCCTGAGCACCTCTGAGAAACACAAAATCCCAGCAGGAGGCAGGGAATTGTTTGCCTGTGAGGAGTGTGTGGGATGCCAGGATAAGCCCCAATTCCTGCCCCTGAAGTCAGATCTAAATCCAAATATCCAGGAAAGGGATGGATGGAGCCCTCAGTGTGGTGTTTGTGCCCATCCTGCTCTGGCAGAGCCCTGCTGGGGCTTGGGCTGATAATTTGGGGATTAAGGTTTAGGAGCTTAAATCTTTCAGCAGAAAACATTTTATTCCACAAGTGCTGATTTTATATGAACTCAGTGACTCTAATTCCTTTATTATTGTTGTTATTTCCTCCTGTCTCATCTATTTGGGACCTTACACTTACAAACCTTGCTCTGGTTTTCTTGGGTTTTTTTTGTTTCTTCCAAATTTCCCAACTTTTCCTGTGTTTGGAAGCACTAATAAAATCAATTTAAAATTGCTGGGAAAACCTGATAAATGTCAGAGCTTTTCGGGAGAACTCAGATCAGGGCAGACATTGCGTGAAATTATTTGGCTCTGATTTTTGTCCCACAAGAACTGGACTTTGGATTATTTTGCATTAAACAGACTTCTTAAAATTAGAATAAATAATTTCTAACAATTCTGATGGATTCTTCAAATGCATTAATTATTTTCTCTCCTATTCCCAGACTTGTCAAATTGCGAATTTTGGAGTTAAGAGAAAACCACTTGAAAACTCTACCAAAGTAAGTGCTGGGGTATTTACAATTATTCACCTGGAATTTCCAAAAGTGCCAAATATCTGGATTGGTAGCAATGCAGTGGTGATGTTTCTGTTATGAGTTGGTTTTTGGTTTTCATTTATAAAATAAATTCTACTGAAGGTTTTTAGCCAAAAAAACCAAACCAATGAACGATTCCATGATATAAGGGAAGATGGACAATGGTTGATCAGCTGAGTGTCACTAAAAAGCCAAAATTTGATCTTTTAAGATAAATATCTGATATTTTAAGATAATTATCAGACATTTTAAGATAAATATCTGCTATTTTAAGATAAATAATCAAAACTGGGAAGCACCAGATGAGCTAACCCTGGTCAGTGATGCTGTGGCGGTGTTTTATTCACCAAGGACTCATCTGAAGTGTTGAAAACACCCTCAGGAAAATATTTTATCCTCATGGTCTGTCCAGAATTAAATGTTTTGGGCTTTACTGCGCCAGCAGGATACTGAGTCCCTTCTGCCCAAGATTATTTAAGTGGGGTTTAAGAGGACAAAAAGTTCTCAAAAGTAAATTCCAGCCCTGGGTTGATCCTTCACATGGGGCACCAAAAATTATTATTGTTGTTTTTAGTGAAAGGATGGAATTATTTTAAAGTTTAAAATTATTTATTGTTTAGATAAACAGTAGTCTCAGAGATTGTGAGATTTTAAAGGAGTAAGTTGTTGATTATAGCTTAGGAGTAGTTACAAGTTTCTTCATTATGATAGATATAATTTATGTATCATATCATATATCATATCGTATCATATCATATAACGTATCAATCTAAAAATATATACTATTATTTTTATATTATTATATTAGCATCTATTTTTATTTATAATAGATCTATTATTTATAATATAAAAGATATATCTATATTATAATATAAATATATTCTATTATATTATAGATCTATTATAATATTATAATATATATTTTATAATATTATATAGTATATGATATCATATAATTATATATATTATAATATATAATATATATTACATATTATAATTTCTATAATATATAATTTTTTAAACTAATAGGCAGTTGTTCCAGGGTTTATTCTACTTTTCTAACATATCACTTACTTCTGTTGTACTGTGGATACTTTCGTCTAATGGGCTTTTAACTTACATGCACATTTCTATTCTAACTTTTAAACTCTTAGCTTTATTAAACTGCACTTTTATATTATAAACTCTTCACTATTTTATTAATACAGTTTCTCACTCAAGGCATGTACTTATAACTATAGAAACATAATTTGATGGTTTCGTTATGTTTCTGTTTTATGTCTGTGTCTGCTTTATGTTTAATGTTTTATCTTGTATTTTTACTTTATGTTTTATGTTTAATGTCTGTATCTTGTACTTTTGCATTAATCTAAGTTTATTCTAGGGCTGTAGATCCAATCTTTTGGTTGTCTGGGGAAGTTTTTCTTTTTCCAATTCCCACCCCTGGGCAGAGGAAAACCTTCCTGAGGTTCTGGGGGATTTGTTCCCAAATTCCTCTGGAAAATCGTGGGATTGCAGGGACCTCCTTGGGGCCTGGTGACTCAGCACCAGGGGTCTGCAGGGATGAGAAATTCCCTGGATTTGCTGTTCTCATCCTCTGACTCACGGCTCTCTGCAGATCTTTGGGGGTTTTTGGCAGCAGGAATTGTTTTCCTGCAGGACCTGCTGGAAAAATGACATCCAATGGATCCTTTCCAAAGGAGCAAGTCCTGATGTAGGGAAAAAAAAACCCAGAAAAATAGGATTTCTCCTGGACTTCAGGATTAATTTGCTTCTTGGGAAGGAGTAGTTGCAGCGCCCAGAAAATGGGCAGGATTCTGAGGGAACACAGTCAGAATTTGGGATTTAATGTGCAAAGTCACATCCTAAGGGACCAGCGGGAATTTGGGGGTAAATCAGGAGCTCTCCAGCTGGGAATGAGGGATGGGAGAGTTTGAGGGGTGTGAAATGCCTGGGAGCCATGGATCCAAATGGATTTATCAGGGAATTCTCACCTGAGCCCAAGGGATGTTTGTGCCATGGGGCAGATTCCAGACTCCTCCGAAAGTAAAAAAAAAATCAGAATAAAATCAGAATATTCCTGATTGCTCTCAGGAGCCCAACAGGATCTTCAAACCCCCCAAAAAAAATCAGTTTAGGGGTGAAAAAAGGGGGAGAGCTCATTTGGGAAACGGGAAAGGCTGGAGCAGGTCCTGATAGGAAAAACAGGGATTGCACAGTGAAGGGTAAGGGACGGCCTAAAAATAATGATATTTATCTAAAAAAACAGAGTTGAGGGGAGATATTTCAGTGTTTGTGTGAGCTCCCAGGGAATGTATTCACTGGGGAAACTGGGGAAATGGGCTGAAAGCAGCCAGAAACGGGACACTCCATGCCCGATGACAACGTGTGACTCCTCAGCGCTTTGATCTCCTCTGCTCTCCTTTGTTTGGGCTGCTCTGCTCCGTGGGGCTTTCAGGCTGAAATCCCTGAAATCATCAGATTTTCCAGCTCCCTCTTTGCAATCTTCCAAAATATTCCTTCCTTGTCCTTCTCCTGCTGCTTGGAGTCAGGAATGGAAGGACTTCATGGACAGGATGATGATGATGATGATGGGCTGGAGGTTTATTTTCCTTTTTCCTTGATTTTCCTTTTTCCTTGATTTTCCTTTTTCCTTTATGTTCCTCTTGTTAAAATCACTCATTTTATCTCTGTTTTCAGCCTTAAAATCGAAACCAGTTTTGGTTTTGAATTCATGTTTTAATTCATGATTCTTTCAGGCTCTGACCGTACCCAAACAGCCCCCTGTGAAAATAGAGGGTTGGTTTCAGCCCCCCAGTTTTATTAATTCTTTTTGCTGTCAAAATTCAGATTTTTCCCTTGAAAAGTTGTTGTTTTGCTTTACCTGTTGTGGGCAATGGAATGTAGGAATTTTCTGCTTTGCCTTTTTCTCCAAATCCCTCAGGCTGGGCTGAATTTCTGGGGTTCTTAGCTGCCACAATTTAAGTTACAAAAGGATTTCTGTGCATTCAATTATGTAAAAATTTAATTTTCCTATTTTGTATAATATTTTCCTATCGATGATCCAATATTTTCCTTGATCAAGGGGAAATTGGATAAATATTCCTCTCATAATTTAAAACCAAGGACAGCCTGGTTAAAATTTTCCATTAAAAGGAGAAACGGACACAGGAAGGATCTTCCTTAATTAAGATTTTCCTTCTGGGTAATGAATGAAGGGGTGAAAGCAAGATTTTGGTGCAGTTATAATTGAAAATATCTGGTCTGGCTTCCCAATTAGATATTGGGGAAAAAACTTGGGAGAAAAACACATTTTTCACCCACAAGAACTTCCTCTTAGGAATTTCCCTAAAATGGAATTTTCTCAGTGCTTAGAATTCCAAGCGTACTTTGATTTTTTTTTCTGTAAATACAATGTGAAAAAATGACATTTTTATCTGTCATTCATTCCATTTTTTCCCCAGGCCTTCCCACTTTTTTCCATATATCTCTTCCCCCCCAGATTTAGAGATAGACCCAAAGCTTTAATTTGAATTAATCCCACCAAATGAATGTGCCAGGAACCCACAAATCCCCAGAATGTGGGAAAAAATCATTTGGGAGCAAGGCAGAGTGGGGAAGTTTTCCTGTTCTTGCTGAAATTCAGATTTATTGGGATCATTTGCAACTCTTATTTATTGTTATTTCTTAAAGTGCTGGGACCGTGTATAAGGAGGTTAAACACATTAAGGTTTTTTAGCAGCATCCTAAAAATTGCGTTAAAAGCAGATTTTTGTCTTGTTTTTGAAACAAAATCAGGTGAATTAAACAAGAATCTTCCTATTATCAACAACAGAGGCCGTTTTGCAGAAGTTAATTTTGAACATTTGAAGTTTCTAGCCCCATGGAGTGACAATTTTTGTGCTTTCTGCACAGAGGGAGAAATGAATGAATAATCCAGAAATTTAAGAATGACATTCCGAGATTACAGCTCTCCCAATCCTTTACCTCCCTTCTGGCAGGAACTTGCTGGATAAAAGTGATTTTTACTTCCAGGAACCTGACAACAGAGTGGTCCAAAGCTTCCCTGCGCCTCACAGACATCCCTGCCGCAAAATCCTCATCCCTCCCACCCCCAGCCCTTCCCGAACCCCACTTTTGGAAGCTGCTTGGCAAAAATCAAATGGTTTTTGGGGGTTTTTTTGGAGCCTGTTGAAGTCAGTGGAAGAGACAATTTAAATCAGCTGAGAATCTGTCCGGGGTGGGGGGATAAATTTAGGGAGAAGCTTCGCTTTCTGCTGCTGTTTTTTGAGACGCTGCTCCACTTCCTCCCGGTTCCTGATGAGGATGGGAAGCGTTGGCCGCGCTTTGGGTTTACAAATATTTGCAGAGTCCCTGGTGCCCTTTTTTCCTCAAACAGCAGCTCTGGCTGGCTTGGGGAGCCCACACCCCGCAGATCCACTGCCTTATCAAAATATTGGCAATGTTTTAATCAGCAGCTGCTGCTGCGAGCTTTCCCTTGAGGGTTCTCCAAGCTGGATCCGTTTGCTGCTCAGGGAGGAGGATGGGAAATGCATCCCGTGGTTTTGCATTGGGGAAAAAAAAAAGGATTTTCCCATTGTTTTAATTTAGGGGAGAAAAAAGGCTTTTCCCATTGTTTTAATTTAGGGAGAAAAAAGGCTTTTCCCATTGTTTTGCTTTGGGAAAAAAAAAAAAAAAAAAAAAAAAAAGGCTTTTCCCACAGTTTTTCTTTAGGAAAAAAGGTTTTTCCTATTTTTAAAGGGGGTAAAGTTGTCTGGAAAATTGATTTTTAAATTTTATTTTGAAGTTATTTTATTTTATTAATTGATTTTATTTAAAATTATTTATTAAAATTATCTATAAAATTATTTATTATAAAAGTTATAAAATTCATAAAATTATTATTTATAACATTATATTATTTATAACATTAATTTATAAATTTTATTTATAAAATTAATTATTAATTTATTAATTAATATAATTTTGTTTTATTAATTGCTTTTATTTTTAAAATAAAAATTAATTTTTATTTTATTAATTGATTATTAATTATTATTAATTATTCTTCATAGAATCCCATAGATTTTCAAGGCTGGTTTGGGTTGGGAGGGAGCTGAAATCCCATCCAGTTCCACGGACAGGGACACCTTCCATGGGCCAGATGAGCTTTAAGCTCTTTTCCATGGGATTCTGGGGTTCTTTTCCAGAGGAAAAGAGAAAATATTATTTTCCATCTCATTAGGAATGCTGAATTCCAGGGAAAAACTTGCTGGCCCCAAGTGGAAAGAGGGGAGAACCTGGATAACCCTGGAAAACCCCCCAGCCTCACCCTCCTGGTTTTTATTTCCATGCCTCTGTAGCCTTTTAAAAAGCACATAACATTTTTAAAAATCACAAAATAATTTTAAAATAAAATTTTTAAAGCAGAAAATAATTTTAAAATAAAATAATTTTATTCTGAACCTTGTGGGAATTCCATCCTTATTGCCCAAAGTCTCCACTCACTCATGAGTGGAAGGAAAGCTCCAAATAGGATCCCCATAAAGATTTGGGGGAAATCTTTGGCACATTCATCCCCCCCATGACATCCTTTAAGCACTGAATATTTACCTGAGCATTGCCCGTAACTGCTCATTCCTGATCCACCTCTGTAAATGACCCCATGTAAAAACTCTAACAAAGCTTTCCATAAGAAAAATAAAAGTAATTATAGGAGAGAGATAAAAATAGCAGCAGCTAATGGGAAAATCTGATTTTCCATTGGCAACATCAGCAGAGCTTCGTTTTTTGATGGGGCCCCAACTCCCTGAAATTAATCTGCCCCCACATCAGTTTGTTTCTGGAGTTTTTTATTTGACTGTAGAAATGGCACAAAGAGTGGTTAAAAGTTGCATTTGAAGCTGAATTTACAGTAGAAAACACAAAGCAGTTGAAGTTGTGTTCAAAAGAATTTGGGATGAAAGACAAAGGTTTTACCAATTTGAGTGTATTTAATCACTGAAGAGTTCCAGGATTTAATAATTGAAAAGGTATAATAGATATATATAAAATATTAAAATATATGTAATATAGATAATGTATAATGTGTGTAATAATTAAAATACTAGTTATAATAATATATGGTAATACATTTCAGTGGAGTTTGTTTCCCTGGTTTTGTGGGGTTTATTTCCTGTTCCTGTGGGGTTTATTTCCTGTTTTTACTGAGTTTATTGCCTATTTCTGTGGAATTTATTTCGCTATCTCTGTGGAGAATATTTCCTGTTTCTCTGGGGTTTATTTCCCTGGTTTTGTGGGGTTTATTTTCCTGTTTCTGTGGGATTTATTTTCCTGTTCCTGTGTAGTTTATTTCCTATTTCTGTGGAGTTTATTTTCATGTTCCTGTGGGGTTTATTTTCCTGGTTTTTTGGGGGTTTATTTCCTATTTCTGTGCAGTTTATTTCCTATTTCGGATGAGTTTATTTCCCTATTTCCATGGAGTTTATTCTCTGTTTCTCTTGGGTTTATTTCCTGTTCCTGTGGACTTTAATTCCTGTTTTTCTGGAGTTTATTTCCCTGTTTTAACAAAGGAAAAGTGACATTTTCTGGCAATAAAACACAGCCCAGCCAGGCTGAAATGCTGAACCAGGGCTGTGCTTTTCAGCCACAGCCTTTCAACAATAATCACTTTTACCTCTGGTACAAATTGCAGACATAAAATGGTTGATATTTCAGATCACAGCAATTAAGGCTATGCTAATTTTTTTATTAGGATCTGTTTACCTCATGAGGCCTCTGAACTGTTGTTGCAGTTCATGTTAAATGATTTAATTATTTTTATCCTCTTTTTTCACTGCATCCCCGCAAACCCAGCGTGGTGTTTGATTCACTTTGGTCTGTCAGGGCTTAAGGAGAAATTCTGCCCTTGGGATAAAACCCTGCTCCACTTTTGTTCATGGAAACAAAGGCAAAAATTGATTTATTAACTTTGAACTTGATTAAATCTGAACCTCAGAGCAGGGGACCTGGCTCAAGAGTCCAAACACTTTCTAGTGTTTTGTAAAAAAACACAGCAAATGCATAAATCTCTCTCAAAAAGACACAATTTCTGTTATATTGCATTTCAATCACTTATTGATATAACATGGGGCATTTTCCCAGAGCAAAAATCTACCAAGATTTTGTTTATTTTTATATGAAAACAACTGTTGCTGGTTTTTCAGTTCCATGACCTCAGTCAATGTCTCAAGGATGGAATATATTGTTGGAATTTGCATCAGCACCAAACTGGTGCAATTCTTTTTTTGCCGTCAGTATCAATGCAGCTTTATTTTCCCACTAAAATATTTTCCTTTATTTTCACCCCCCGCAAAACCTGACCGATGCTTTGCCAGTTAAAATCTCATTTTGAGTCTTTGCCCACCTGTTCCAGGTCAATGCACAAGCTGACCCAGCTGGAGAGGCTCGATCTGGGCAATAATGAGTTCTCTGAGCTGGTAAGAAACGCTCCAGTTTTTAAGGGGAAACCTGGGGGCTTTGGGTGCTCTGTCCATGGGGTGTTAAACTTTTACTGGAGAGGCTTTGTGGGATCATGGCCCTGGGCAAGGGACACATTTCCCTCCAACCCAAACCAGGCTGGCATTCTGCAATTCCAGCAGAGGTCAATTCTGAACCTCATAAGGAATTTCTGCCCCTAACTCATCCCCAGAATCAGAATTAATTTCCCTGAGACCGAAATATTTTGGGAATTTTCCCTGTTCCCAGCACAGGGAGTGAGTGATGCTGTTCCTTGGGAGCCATGGAAGGGCAGGATCAGGGATTACAGTCCTACAAGGGAATAGTTCCTGTGGCTTTAGTTAAAACTGAGATAATCCCACTTCAAACAAAGCCTGAAATGTCACCTGGTGCTACAGAGCTGTAGCAAAGTCTGTACATCTGTTTTACGGAGCAGCTCCCACCCTGTTCCGGGCTGCTCATTTATTCCATGCAGGAGGAAAGAGAGGATTTAACTCCGATTTTTAATTAAAATCTTCAGCGTGGATAAACAGAGAGAAATTTTCGGAAGAGCTGTTTGGAATTTTAATTGTAGGAATTAAATCCTGCCCGAGTTCAGGGCCTCTCTTCTGGGGGTGTTTGAAAGGAATTGGACAATATTCCACATATTTCCATGGCAGCCCAGTGATCCCACGAGTGACAGATCCGGAGAGAGGTGGTCCCATCTTCCTGTTAGGCCCAGAATTCCCAAATTTACTCATTTTTCAGCCAAAATGTAGGAACTGGAATCAAATTCCAGAAGGCAAATGGGCCCAAGAGGCCAAGGCAGAGTGGGAATGTGCAGGAGAATAGAATAGAATAGAATAGAATAGAATAGAATAGAATAGAATAGAATAGAATAGAATAGAATAGAATAGAATAGAATAGAATAGAATAGAATGTGACTTTCTCAAAACTTCCTGTGAGTCTTCCATTCAGACTCAATCCCAGGAAGCTTTTCTGTGATCAGACCCTGGAACAGGCTCCTGGAAAGGGACATTTGGCCAATTCCCTGAATAATGTCCTTTATGGTTTGGTCAGACTGAATTGGTCAGGGAGCTGGACTGGGTGATCAATGTAAAACCCTTCCAGCTGGTTCCCTTCTGTTCCTATTCCTGTTCCTATTCCTCTTCCTATTCCTATTCCCATTCCTGTTCCTGTTTCTGTTCCTGTTCCTATTTTATTCCTGTTGCTATTCTATTCTATTCTATTCTATTCTATTCTATTCTATTCTATTCTATTCTATTCTATTCTATTCTATTCTATTCCTGATGCTATTCTATTCTATTCTGTTCTATTATATTTCATTCTATTCCTATTCCCATTCCTTTTCTGTCCTCTTCCTATTCCTTTTCTGTCCTATTCCCATTCCACTCTATTCCAATTGTAGCAACCTCTGAGGAAAATGAGAATATTCCCCACACAGCCCCAAACCAAAGCATTTCTAAGAGAGACAAACAAGGTTTTAATGGCACTTTGATACCAACCCACCCATGTCTGGATCATGGTGTGCCATAATGTGGAATATCCCATGGTGCTCCACAATAATGGGAAATTCCATCATCCTGAGAAATCACAGTCCAAGGAATTCCCCCCATCAAAGTGTGCTCTGCACAGGCCAGGAGCAGGCCTTGAAGAAAGGTGTCTGCTAATGAGAGGGATTGAAAAGCAAATTAAAGTTGAGAGGGGAAATTATGATTATCCATAATGACCTCAGCCCGTGAACACTCCAGAAGGATAAAGAAGCATTAATCAGCCCAGGAACAAATAGTATCAAATGCCCATTAATCAATTCAGCCTGGAAATGAGAAGTGGTTTTAATCATCGAAGGACAGCAGAATTTCAATGGAATTAACAGAGGCAAAATAAATCATCTTTAAAATGCTCACCACTAGTTTTTAATAGGAGCTCATTAGGTGGAGATGTGGAAAACAAGGGTTGAGTTCTCCTGCTCATCAGCTTTGTTCTCATCTGCTGAGGCACCAGGAGCTTCTCCCACCATTCCCTGGGCACGTGGAAAATCAGATTTATTCTGGGAATGGCAACATTCCAAACCAGACCATGCAGGGTAACTCCAGGTCTCTCCTGGGGTCTGGGGGTCCATTTGCTCCTGCCTATGTTGGAATCATTCCAGGGCAATAGTTCTGCTTCCAAAGCCTGGTTTGGAATGGAATATTTAGTGGAATATTTCATGGAACATTTAATACCAGGTTCTGACAGGCTTTGAAAAAAATCTCTACAACCTGGGAGGGCAAAGGCAAATTCCAGGTGTTGGTTTGCTGTGGGAAATGTTTTATGGGAAAGGAAAACACTGCTGAGGAAACCTGGGAATGTTTGTGGCCTGGATTTGTAATTCTGGGATTTCACAGCTGTGAGGAGTGATTTGGGGAATTGCCTTTTTTAGCTCCTCTCACTGATACCCTGAAAAGAATGAAACAGATGAAAGTTTGATTCTGCAATTCCAGGTTTTATCAGTGCCCATTTTCTCCTGTGCGTTCTGGCTCCTGCCCGTGCCAGCTGCAGATGTTAAATCTCCCCAGGACGTGTCCTTTGGGCTCATTTGTTTTGCAGAAGGCTCTTAAATTTTACAAGTTTTGATAAAGAGCAGCAGTGGTTAAATTACACCGAGGGAATGTTCTCTTCTTGTCCTTGAACACCTGGAAGGCTGAGGTGGGGTATGAAAACCAAAGGGAAGTGAAGGGGAAGCTTTATTTTCTTAAGAAAATGTTGATTTTTATTTAACTAAAGACACATTGCTTTACTTAGCTGCCCATAATAATTTCTTCTTTCCTCAGCCTGAGGTTCTTGAACAAATCCAGAATCTGAAGGAGTTGTGGATGGACAATAATTCCTTGCAAGTGCTACCTGGGGTATGGACATTTATTTTAGGGAATTACTGGGTGATTTGGTGATTCCCCTGTTTGCCTGGCAGGGAGCACCTGCCTGTGCATTTGCTTGGGTGGGTGCAGAGAGGCATTAATTAATTCATTCATTAATTATAAAAGTTTTGGGATGGTTCAACACAGAAGAGCTCCACCTGCCTGGTGGAAGGTGGGAATTGGGAATATCCCTTGGATCTGTGTCCAGATGGAGAAGCACCTCAGCTGCATGCCCAGGAATGCCAAATCCCAGCAGATTTAATGAATTTGGAGCACATTAATTAACCTGGGGGGGTTAATTTTGTTCCTTTGAGGCTGAGCCCACCCCGGCCCTGCCGGATCCGAAGGGTGCTGAGATAACTCCTGATCAGCTGGATTTGTGTGTTTGTCTCTAATTAACGCTCTAATTAACAGCTCTATCTGCTCAAGTAACTCTGTCTCACGTGCTATTAAGTCTATAGGGAAGTTAAAACAGCTCGTGTACCTGGATGTGTCCAAAAACAGGATCGAGACGGTCGACCTGGACATCTCGGGCTGTGAGGGGCTGGAGGATCTCCTCCTCTCCTCCAACATGCTGCAGCAGCTGCCAGATTCCATAGGTGAGGAGAGATCTGGCATTCCTCTCCATTTGATAGATTTTTTTAATATTTTTTAAAAATTTTAAAATTTTATTTTAATTTTGGAATCATGTGATTTTCTAATCATGGAGCGAGGCCTGCCATTAAATCCCAAAGGAGGCAGAAAAGGGTGTCTGGACAGTCCCATTTTGTGAAATCAGGAGCAGAATTCCCTGGTTGGAAGGGATTGGTCCACCTGGTTTGCTGTTTTGAGGAAAAGAAGCCAAGGAGGACAGAATTAATTTCATTTAAATGTAAAAATCAGTCTGAGAGCGATGATGAGATTGCTGTTCATTCACAGTGGGAAACAGAAATAAAAATGAAATAATTCAAATTATGAATTTTCTTTTTATTTTGACTGTTTTACATGCATGGAATTCC
This sequence comes from Ammospiza caudacuta, assembly GCF_027887145.1. Classification (NCBI taxonomy): domain Eukaryota; kingdom Metazoa; phylum Chordata; class Aves; order Passeriformes; family Passerellidae; genus Ammospiza; species Ammospiza caudacuta. Next base: position 47,787,818 of record NC_080599.1, on the reverse strand, counting down.
TGGATTATTTAGGATCACATCCCTCTGTCCACTGGGATATTTCCTTTCTGTCCCGAGCCTTTTTCTCTTTCCCTTTGAACACAGAACTGCAAAATTCCTAAATTTTAAATCAATTTAGTCACATTCCAACATGGATTGCTAATTAATGCTGCTAATAATTGACACTCTCACTGGGTGTCTTCTCCTCCTGTTTTCCATCTTGTTCTTCTACATCTCCCCATCAATCCCAGGATTTTTGTTCCATGGCCCAGATTGGTTTTCAGAGGGCATTTAGCAGGAACAAACTCATTTGGAATGATACTCCCCAAAACTCAGAGCAGAGCTGTTCAGGGTTGCCAACCATTGCTTATGGGATTCCAGGAGATCTCCATGGGAGCTCCTTATCCATCATTTCTTCCTGCAGGATTGTTGAAGAGACTGACAACCCTGAAAGTGGATGACAACCAGCTCACCATCCTGCCCAATGCCATTGGAAAGTGAGTCCAAGTTTCATCTTATTTTAATTAAAATGCCTTTTCCCTTTTGCTCAAGGAGTGTGGGCTTTCAAATAGAAAAGAAGACAAATACACTTTGAATTATGAAATAATTTCCAACCCCCAGGCTGTACCATTTCAATTTGGAGCATCACTTTTAATCCCGGGGATTTTTCAGTGCAAGGGGGAGGAAGGTGAAATATATCCAATTTTCCAAGAGGAAAACCAAAGGTTTGGGTGTGAATCAATCTGGATGAGCAGAGAAGTGAAAGTGGAAGAATTTGGGGGAAATCCATCAGTTGCCATGGCAACAGCCAGGAGCTCACAAGGATCTGGCTGTGGCCTCACAGGGATGGAGAGCTCCTAAAATATGACAGAAACTCTGTGGGAAAGCCAGGAGGATTCCAGGGGCTGGGATCATGGGAGGCTGTCTGCTGTGGGGTCTCACGTGGCTCTGCCTCCTTCTGCTGAGGTTGGTGGCTTCTGAGGGTTCCCTGGGAGGAACAGCAGCCTCTGCTTTCATTTGGCATCAAATCTGAAGGCTGAAAGATCTTTTTAATTAAGAAACCGAAATAAAGTTGAATTAGATACAGAGTGAAGACCCAGTCCTGCAGCTGAGGTTCCTGGGAATCCTCCAGAACGAGGTCTGTGGAAGGTGTGGTCAGAGCTAAAGTTCTTAACAAATCCTCCAAAACATTCGGGGAAAAAACAGAGAATCCTCTGACAAGTCCTAAGGCAGTGGACAGGGAGATGGGAGATTTTAGGAAGAAATAATTGGCTGTTATTTACCCTTATTCTGATTAAAGTACTTGAGAGTAAGAGGTGGAACGTGAGGAGCCAAGGGGGAGAGGAGCTGGGTAGTGCTCACACAACTTTCACTGGAAGGATTTTAATTTGCAGTCTCATTTTAGAAGAAGATTAGGAAATATTTCTTCAGAATATTTTAATGTACGTCTACAACCTGTATATTTAATGTGTATGTTTGTATATCTCACTCTGTCATGTGCAGTACATCCATATATTCCCACTGGAATAAATTCCCAGTCCCCCTCAGTGGTGTCTGGAGACCCAGATCCCAGACCTTCTACCTTAAACCTGTTACTTGGGTTAACAAACACTAAATTCTTGGTTCAATGGCCTTGGTTGCCCTGATCTCTGTCTGAAGTCCTTGGAATCCATGTTCCTCAATATCCCAGAAAATCTGAATGGTGGCATGGGCAATCCAGGTGGTCCTAAAGTGGGTTCCAAAAATCCCATTGTTACAGACTCCTGCCAGGGAAATGATGGGATGGTTTGGGTTGGGATGGCCCTCAAAGCCCATCCAGTGCCACCAGGGACACCTTCCACTGCCACAGGCTGCTCCAGCCTGGCCTGGGACCCTTCCAGGGATCCGGGGCAGCCCCAGCAGATATCCCCCGACTGTTCCCTCTCAGGCTGGTGGAGCCTGGAGCTGGTGAAGCCCCCAGAGGTTTGGGGTTGTTAATTTGGGGATGCAGTCCCTGCAGAGCCTCTAACGAGGGGTTTGCCGTTCCAGCCTGTCCCTGCTGGAGGAATTTGACTGCAGCTGCAACGAGCTGGAGTCGCTGCCCTCCACCATCGGGTACCTGCACAACCTGCGCACCCTGGCCGTGGACGAGAACTTCCTGCCGGAGCTGCCCAGAGAGGTGAGAGCTGCTCCAGAACCCATTCCATCCCTGGGATGTCCCCTGGGAGCCACCATCCCTGCCCTGGGATGTCCCATGGAGCCAGCATCCATCCCATTCCATCCCTGGGATGTCCCCTGGGAGCCACCGTCCCATCCCATCCCATCCCACCCCATGGATCCCATCCCATCCCATCCCATCCCATCCCATCCCATCCCATCCCATCCCATCCCATTCCATTCCATCCCTGGGATGTCCCCTGGGAGCCACCATCCTATCCCATCCCATCCCATCCCATCCCATCCCATCCCATCCCATCCCATCCCATCCCATGGATCCCATCCCATCCCATGGATCCCATCCCATCCCATCCCATCCCATCCCATCCCATCCCACCCCATGGATCCCATCCCATCCCATCCCATGGATCCCATCCCATCCCATCCCATCCCATCCCATGGATCCCATCCCATCCCATCCCATGGATCCCATCCCATCCCATCCCATCCCATCCCATCCCATCCCATCCCATGGATCCCATCCCATCCCATCCCATGGATCCCATCCCATCCCATCCCATGGATCCCATCCCATCCCATCCCATCCCACCCCATGGATCCCATCCCATCCCATCCCATCCCATGGATCCCATCCCATGGATCCCATCCCATCCCATCCCATCCCATCCCATCCCATCCCATCCCATGGATCCCATCCCATCCCATCCCATCCCATCCCATCCCATGGATCCCATCCCATCCCATCCCATCCCACCCCATGGATCCCATCCCATCCCATCCCATCCCATGGATCCCATCCCATGGATCCCATCCCATCCCATCCCATCCCATCCCATCCCATCCCATCCCATCCCATGGATCCCATCCCATCCCATCCCATCCCATGGATCCCATCCCATCCCATCCCATCCCATGGATCCCATCCCATCCCATCCCATCCCATCCATCCCTGGGATGTCCCCTGGGATCCACCATCCCACCCCTGTCCCCACAAATGGATTCCAGCTGCTGGTGGAATTGTCTGGGTGTGAAAGAGGTGCTTGGTGCTCAGACTGAGCAGTAAATCCATGGAAATTTGGGAATATCCCTGTGAGAAACCCCAGGCACTCCCTGAGGTTCCTGCCAGCCAGAAAATGTTGTTTTCTGGTTGAATTTTGGATTTCCTGCCTTTTGTGGCTTTCAGTAAAACCCATTTTAGGCGCCTCCCGACACAAAAAGTGATAATAAACATTCCCAGGTTTGGGGTTCCATCCTTTGGGCTTTTCCATTCCCGCAGATTGGGAGCTGTAAGAACGTGACTGTGATGTCCCTGCGCTCCAACAAACTGGAATTTCTGCCTGATGAGATTGGCCAGATGCAGAAGTTGAGGGTGTTAAATCTGAGTGATAACAGGTACAGTTCACAGCAACTTTTTTAGCCAATTTAAGAATTTTTTTTTAATTTAAACTTTTCCTTTGAGGTCATTATAAAGATACATTTCTCTAAAATATATTTTAAAATTAAAAAATAGAATTCTAGTTTTAAAATAGTATCATTAATTTATTTAAGCTATAAGGAAAGAATCTTGGTTGTTTTTTCTTAATCTTTGTGGTTTGGTCTCAGCTCCTTTGACATCCAAGGGAAAACTTCAAGAAAACTGAATAAGGCCAAAATCTGGATCTTGGTGTGTTTTAATAGCTTCAAACCCATTTCTTTCTTTTATCTCCTGCTGTTTCCATGCAAAAAAAAAAAATAGATATTGTCTATAGGTTTGTAATATTTAATGATTAAAATGCTGATACCCAGGGAACCAGGAAACAAAAATTAGTTATCTTGCATCCACAGAAATCCAAGGAACATTTTTCATTTCCTCCAGCAGAGTTTTTTTTTTTGTCAAACCCCAGATGGATTTGTCCTTATGCACAGGCCTGTGCTTAGATGAGAAACAAAATGCTTCAAATGAGCTGTTCTTGATCCCTGTCCTGTGCTGCCACAGGCACATGGAAAATCTGAATTTCCTTGGGATTTATCCGTGTGGATGTGCCAGGAGTGTGGTGATTTGCAGTGTCAGCACAGCTAGTGCAAGATGTGGGGGGTGAATTCCGTTTTCTCTCCACTTGCCATCCACACTCAGCAAAAATTAGGGAAGGATTTCCCAGCCCAGTTTCATTGCTGAGATTCAGGTTGAACATAAAAATATAAATTACATAAAGCCATGGAGAACCCCCTGGAATATTGTTGACAATGTTTAAAATTCCTTCATTCAGTTCCATTCTGTCCTGCATTGCAATTCCGGGGCACAAATTTGTCCTGTCCCAAATCCAGTGGATTTCCAGGTGGATGTGCCCAGGGCTGGTGCCTCCTCTGCCCTGAGGGGACACGGGGCAGAGGACTGATCCAGGATTTCCTGGGAGCCAGGAATGCGGGGAACCCTCCCTGGCACGTTCAATCACCCTGAGCAGGGTCACTGCTCCCTTTTCCAACCTGGAATCCTGCTGGGAGTCTGAGCTGGGGGAGCAGGAAACTGTTGGGAGGTGTTTGGGGTTTTTCCCATTTTTCCCCCCAGTGATTTTCCTGCTGGTCCCAGGGCCATCCCTGGTGTGCAGGGACTGGCTGGGGTGGGACAGGGGCAGGCAGGGCTCCCCCCTTGCTGGGTCCCAGCAGAATTCCAGCTCCCTGCCCAGCTGGGAGGGGATTGGGGTTTCCACTGGGGGGGGAAGAAGATTGTGGGACCAGCATGTCAGTGGTGTGGAGTGGGACGTGGTGATCCTTGGGGTGGGATGTGGTGTTTGTTCCATGGGGTGGAGTGTAATATTGCATGGGGTGGGATGTGATATTCCATGGGGCAGAATGTGGTGTTTGTTCCATGGGGTGGGATGTGATATTCCATGGGGCAGAATGTGGTGTTTGTTCCATGGGGTGGAATGTGATATTCCATGGGGTGGAATGTGATATTCCATGGGGCAGAATGTGGTGTTTGTTCCATGGGGTGGAATGTGATCTACCATGGGTTGGGATGTAGTGTTTGTTCCATGGGGCAGAATGTGGTGTTTGTTCCATTTGGTAGGATGTGATATTCCATGGGGTGGGATGTGATATTGCATGGGGCAGAATGTGGTGTTTGTTCCATGGGGTGGAATTTAATATTCCATGGGGTGGGATGTGATATTCCATGGGGCAGAATGTGGTGTTTGTTCCACGGGGTGGAATGTGATCTTCCATGGCGTGGGATGTAGTGTTTGTTCCATGGGGCAGAATGTGGTGTTTGTTCCATGGGATGGAATGTGGTGTTTGATGGGATGTGATATTCCATGGGGCAGAATGTGGTGTTTGTTCCATGGGCTGGGATGTGGCAGCCGTGCCCGTCCCACTCCCCCTCAGTGGTGTCTGGTGACCCAGATCCCAGACCTTCTACCCTTAAACCTGACTGAATTGTGTTTAAACCTGGTGGAATCATCTCCTCTACTTTTCTGGAGTGGTTTGGGAAGGGAATTTTCCCAAACGTTTCCTCCTCCGTGGCTCTCAGCTCCAGTTGAGTTTGACCATTGCCCTGCTGAGATGCTGGGGTAATTCTTTTGCCATGGAACTTCCCACCTTAATGAAAACTAGAAAGTTCTGACATTCTGGATTAAGTTCAGACACCTTCTTAATGCTGTATTTTTAGTGATTTTTTTACTTTCTGTGATCTCAGCTTCACTTTCATCACTATTCCAGCAATCCCTGTTGTCCCTTTGGATGAGCCCACACATTCACACCAAAGAGAGCTGGGGCTCCCCTCCTGCTGGAGCATTCCTGTGTTCCCACAGCAGTTCTGGCCCTCTGCTCTTCCCTGGAGCTGGCAGAGGAGGGAGATCCCAGGAGCTCTTTCCCTGGAGCCCTTGGAAGAAGGGACACATTCTGCTCAGGGGAATCTGTGCCTGAGTCCCTCTCTAGTGAATTTTGGATCAGAGACAATGGAAATCCCAGATTCCATTCTGCTCAGGGGAGTCAGTGTCTGAATCCCTCAGTGGTGAATTTGGGATCAGGACCAGATGGAAATTCCATACTCCATTCTGCTTAGGGGAATCAGTGTCTGAGTCCCTCAGTGGTGCATTTTGGATCAGGACCAGATGAAATCCCAGATTCCATTCTGCTCAGGGGAATCAGTGTCTGAGTTCCTCTCTGGTGCATTTTGGATCTCTGCTCTTTGCCACTACAGACCTTCACTCTGTTCCATGTCTTCTCCTCATCCCTGGATGCTGGGACTTGCTGATCTTTGAATTTCAGGATTTCCTCCAAGCTCCCATGTTGGAATTCCACTCAACCCAAGGCAATGCCTCCAGCTTTCCTTCCCCATGCCCACCCTCTAAGTTCTGTCCAAACTTCTCATCTCCACACCTGGGAGTCCTCTCTCCCTTCTCTTCCCATCTCCAAACCTTTCCAAAGGGAACTTTTCCAGGATTCTCTTGGCTCTGCCCAGCAGAGCCAGCAGGGTTTGGATCTGGATCCTGGAGGTGCCCATGGTGAGGTGTTTGTGCAGGAGCAGCTCTGTGGAAGCTCTGGCAGCTCCAGCTCATCCTGAATTTCTCCCTGGGGCGGCTGCTCAGCCTCAGGCACTCTGGGGAGTCTGGAAATCCCAAATTCCTTGCCAGTGACCGGTGTCCCTGTCCATGGGTAGCCACAAACACCTTGTCTCCCATCTGCTTCTCCTCTCTCCTCAGAGTCCTTCCAGGTCTGAGCCCTGTGAGTGAGAGGTAGAATTGTTAGAAAAGTCCCTTTGGGCTACACTTCCCACAGAGCCTCGGTTACTGGTAAGTGACCTTTCTTTTAGTTCCAGATTGTTCTTAAAGAGCTGAGAGAGGCCTCACTTCTGCTCTTCAAAGGACTGAGAAACCCACTTTCTATTCCTAAAGGGGCTGAGAGAAACTCCCCTTTCTATTCTTAAAGGGCTGTGAGAACCCCCATTTCTGGACCTAAAGGGGCTGAAAGAAACCCCCATTTCTGTTCCTATATGGACTGAGAGAACCCCCTCCATTTCTCTTCCTAAAAGGACTGAGAGAAATCCCTCTTTCTGTCCTAAAAGAGCTGAGAGAATCACCCCTTTCTGATCTTAAAGGGCTGAGAGAATCCCCCTTCCTGTTCCTAAAAGAGCTGAGAGAATCCCCCTCTTTCTATTCCTAAAAGGGCTGAGAGAACTTCCCCTTCCATTTCCTAAAACAGCTGAGTGAATTCCCCATTCCCATTCTTACAGAGCTGAGTGAATTCCCCTTTTCTGTCCTAAAAGAGCTGAGAGAATCCCCCCTTTCTGTCTGTGTTCTGGGGTCACTCCCACAGGAGCCAGAAGAGCTCCTCATTCCTCACCATCCATCCCCACAAACTCCATTCCCTGTGTCCTTCCCTCCTCCTGGTCAGGAATTAGGATTTAGTCAGGGTGTTTGCACTTGTGTTGCTACAGATGAAGAATTTTCCTGCGCTGCACAATTTAAAAGGAAAAAAAAAATGTGTTAGAAAAAGAGGTTGGGGCTTGGCTTGGCTGGAAATGCTCAAAGCCCAGCAATGATTTTGGGTGCTCCCCATCTTTGATCTCGAATTTGAGTTTTTTTCTTTCAAGAACTTTAAAATCAGGCCTTGTTTGACGTTTAAAAGTTGTATCCAGGGGTATTGGCACAGCAAATGAAAAATGCAGAGCTCTGTGATTTGGTTGGGAATGGAACTGGAAAATCGGCACGGAATGGTCTTATCCCACATGATCCCAAGGGCTGTGGCCAGTTCTTCTCCCTCTGATTCCAAGCTCTCCACCTGAGATCCCTGGAGAGTCCCAGTGCCCTCCCAGAGACACCTTTCAGTCCAGTCCTGACTTTGGTGCTCAATTCTGAGGTGCCCAGAAACGAGGGAATCACTTCTGTGGGATGGAGGGCCTGGGTCTGGCACAAAAGGGCTTCTCCTTCTGGTTCTTCCAAAATCTCATTTAGGATTTGCTTTTTCCAATGCTCCTTTGGTCACTCCCAAAAGCTGGGAGAGCCTCAGTCCATGGCTGGCCCAGGCCATGTGCTGGGAAAGAGCAGGGCTGGGTGGGAAATGGGGAAGGAATTGTTGGATGTGAGGGTGGGGAGGCCCTGGAATGGAATTCCCAGATTTGCCGTGGCTGCTCCATCCCTGGGAGTGCCCAAGGATGGGTTGGAGCAGCCTGGGATGGTGGAAGGTGTCGATGATGGATGGGATGGCATGGGATGGGATGGGATGGCATGGCATGGCATGGCATGGCATGGCATGGCATGGCATGGCATGGCATGGGATTTGAGGTCTCTCCCAACCCAAACCACCCTGCATTCCGTGATTCTATAAAAACAGCCTATCCAGTAGGAGTCATGGGAAAAAAATTCAAGGAAGATTCCACAAATATCCTGCCATCCATTCCCATTCCCACTCCCAGATCCCTTTTAGGAAACTGTGTTTAAATGTCTCGTTAAAATGCTGATTTATTTTTTTCCCCTGCTCCATTTAATTTTGTCATTTAGGTTCACTATGAATATTTATATTATTTTAATCTTTGGTCTGACATTCCAACAAAAATGAATTTTCCATCATCTTGGAATATTTCTGTTCCAAACCTCCAGTGTCCAATAAAGGGAGCTCTGTGAGTGACTCTGAGGTCCCTCTAAACCTCCCTGGGACCAAGATTTTTTTCTTTTTTTCTGTCTTATATGTGTAATTTTATTACACTATAACCAAAGGAAAATATCAGTTTCTCCTCAGTACCAAAGGATGTGGGGTCAGCAGTTCTACCTTCCAAACAGAACTCTTAATGTGGAATATTAATATGATTAATAATAATAGCAGGAATAGCAACAACAGGAACATGGATAAAATATTGCATTTTTGTAAAATTGATTTTAAAAGCAGTGAAGTTATAGCTATTTCAGTGTGACAAACATGCTGCATGTAAATCTTTAAATAAATTACTTTGGAAACTAAGGATTCACCTTGTCCCAATATTCTCCTTTACAGACTGAAGAATTTGCCCTTCACTTTTACCAAACTCAAGGAACTGGCAGCCTTGTGGCTTTCTGACAACCAGGTAATGCCTTTCAATATCCCCATTTTCCTTAGGAAAGGGGCTGTCAATGAACCCTGTCACTCAATTCAAGATTTAGAAGAATTTTGGAAGGGTTTGCTCCCAGCCCAGCTGTAGATTTCCATATCCAGCCATAAATCCTGTTGGGTGTCACTTTTGACCATGGAAAAATAATTTTGCAGGATTTATTTCACCAGGATCAGCTCCTGCCTCCTTACCAAAGTAGTAAATAAAGGGCAAAAGTAGCAGGGGAGTATTTTTGAAGCAGAAATTCAAGATGTTCGTTCCCAAACTCGCTATTATCCTGTTCCCACCCTGTGCTCCATCTGCTCCTCTTCCCTTGGCTTCCTCTTCCCTTTTCCCACCCATTCTCCCATCCCTGCACATTTTGAGCTCCACTGCAGTCAGGGAGAGTTCAAACAAGTCAAAGCTACACGAGGACTCTGGGTCTTGCTTTGGAGAAAACTCCTTTTTCTGTGCCTTTGAAATCTGAGGGGGCCCTGCTTTGTTCCAGGACTCTGGTTTATGGCAGATATTCTTTGGGATTCTATTTTAAACCGAATTATGCAACAGGAACCCTGAGAAATGCAACGGTTCCAGCAGCAGCTGAGCCCTAAAATAAGTCTGAAATGTACATTTGGTTTTAGAGCCGAGCCAAAAATGTGAAAGCTGAAAGGGTGGGTAATGGAAAATTATGATTAAATTTTTATGTGTTAAATGAGGATTCTTGGGGGTTTTGCATTTAAAATTTTGCATTTTAAAAAATAACATTGCCTGGCTGTGCAGCCCAGGCACAGAACACCCCCAGCCCTTTAAATATACAACATTTTCCAGCATTTTGACTTTCCTGTGGCACTGGAAGGATTGATTCCCACTCTCTGGGCTGTGACAGTCACTCCTGGGCCAGAGTGACTTTGGGTAGAGCAAAGCAGTGATCAAACATCCCCAGCTGCAGTCAAACCCAGCAGGAATTCCCAGGGAATGCTCCTTGGGAATTCTGCTGTGCCCTGCACCAGGTTTACTCCCAGGTGAACTGCCAGCCACCAGGAATTTACTCCTCATCGTTAATTAACTCTTCATTAGGCCTGGCTTAAAGCGCGTCCCAAGGGGTGTTGAGGTGTGCAGTGCCAGGTGTGCTCCCTGATCCTTTCCCCCGGAGCAGCAGGCAGGGTTCCCCATGCCCTCACGGCTGGGAATGCCAGGAATGGCAGGGCAGGCACAGGAGGCTCCACTCTCCTCCTGCCCATGGGGAATTTGTGTTCCTGCGGAGCTGCAGCAGCCTGGGGCTCCCTGGGCAGGGGGAGCTGGGACTGCCCTGCTGCCAGCAGCTCATGCGTGGGTTCCCATTCTGGTGTTGGTGGTGGTGGTGTTGTTATTGTTATTATTACCATTATTATATTGTTGATATTATTATTGTTGTTATTGTTGCTATTACTATTATCATTATCCCGTTATTATTGTTGTTTTGTTGTTGATGATATTTTCACGTTATTATTAATAATAATAATAGAATATTAATGTAATATTACATTATTAAATTTATTATTATTATTATTATTACTATTATTATTATTATTATTATTATTATTATTATTATTGATGTTGTTGTTGTTATTCCGTTTGTTCTGGTTGTTCTGGCTTGTTATTATTGTTATTATTCTTATTATTGATTATATTGTTATTGTTGTTCTTATTATTATTATTACTATTATCAGTATCCCATTATTGTTGTTATTTTGTTGTTACCTCGTTGTTGTTGTTGTTGTTGTTGTTATTACTACTACTACTACTACTACTATTCTGGTTGTTCTGGCTGTTCTTGTTATTATTATTGTTGTTGTTGTTCTGGCTCTTCTGGTTGTCCTTGCTATTATTGTTGTTATCACTGTTATCATTGCCGCTATTATTGTCGCTATTGCTGTTACTGCTCTCCTCACGCCGTGCGCTCCCTCTGCCGCAGTCCAAGGCGCTGATCCCGCTGCAGACGGAGGCGCACCCCGAGACCAAGCAGCGCGTGCTCACCAACTACATGTTCCCGCAGCAGCCCCGCAGCGACGAAGGTAAAACCCCGAGCTCAGGGGGCCTGGGGCGAGCCTGCCCCTCTGACACCCCACGGCCACGGGCACACCCCGGCCTGCCCACGGCATGGATCCGGGCATTCCTGGGCTGCCACGCCGACAGTTCTGACTGACGCTCTCAGATTGACACTTTGACACTGACATTTCTGATTGACACTCTCAGATTGACACTTGCACACTGACATTTCTGACTGACGCTCTCAGATTGACACTTGCACACTGACATTGCTGACTGACACTCTCAGATTGACACTTGCACACTGACATTGCTGACTGACACTCTGAGATTGACACTTGCACACTGACATTTCTGACTGACACTCTCAGATTGACACTTGCACACTGACATTGCTGACTGACACTCTGAGATTGACACTTTCACACTGACATTTCTGACTGACACTCTGAGATTTACACTTTGACACTGACATTTCTGACTGACACTCTGAGATTTACACTTTGACACTGACATTTCTGATTGACACTCTCAGATTGACACTTTCACACTGACATTTCTGATTGACGGTTTCAGATTTACACTTTCACACTGACATTTCTGACTGACACTCTCAGATTTACACTTTCAGTCTGATATTTTCTGATTTATGTTTTCACATTGACATTTTCCCATTTACATTTTCACATTGACATTTTCTGATAGACACTTTCACATTTACGTTTTCAGATTTACAATTTCAGATTGACATTTTCTAATTTACATTTTCAGACTGACATTTTGTGATTCACAATTTGAGACTGACGTTCTCTGATTTACATTTTCACATTGATGTTTTCTGGTTTACATTTTCACGCTGACATTCTCTGATTTACAATTTCAGGCTGACATTTTGTGATTCACAATTTTATACTGACATTCTCTGATTTACATTTTCACATTGACATTTTCTGATTTGCATTTTCACGCTGACATTCTCTGATTTACAGTTTCAGGCTGACTTTCACATTGACATTTTCAGATGTCAAAATTTTCAGATTTACACTTTCAGATTGGTATTTTCTGATTTACAGTTTCAGATTCATACCTTCAGCCTGACATTCCCTGATTTACATTTTCACATTGACATTATTTGATTCACAATTTCAGACTGACGTTTTCTGATTCACAATTTCAGACTGACATTTTCTGATTCACAGTTTCGCATTGACATTTTCTGATTTACGTTTTCAGACTGACATTTTCTGATTTAGAATTTCAGACTGACATTCTCTGATTCGTTGACATTCTCTAATTTACATTTTTCACACTGATGTTTTCTGATTTATGTTTTCAGAGTGACATTTTCTGATTTGCATTTTCACATTGACATTTTCTGATTCGCAGTTTCATACTGATGTTTTCTGAGCCGCTATTTCAGACTGACAATTTCCCGATTTACCCTTTCACCCTGACGTTTCCTGAACCCCTTTTATTTCCAGAGAGGCTTTGCAGGAGCAGTCAGAGCCCAGCTCTGGGTGTGCACACCCCAGGGATTGCTGGCTCCAGGCAGGAGCTGGGAATGCCCATCTCCATGGGGTGGGGGCTCAGAGCTCCCAAACTGGGCTGGATTCAGACTTTGCTCCACTAAATTGCCATTTTCACACTGCCCCTCTTCTCCAGGGCTGCCCCAAGCCCTGGTGCTGCTTTCCACCACTCTGATCCCACTTTTATTCACAACCCTGCAGTGGTTTCTCAGTTTCCAAACAATGACCCGGGCGACGAAGCAGGAAAATCCATTTGGCTCATTCCCAGCTCCCTCTCCCATTCCCTGCAGATTTCCAGTCAGACAGTGACAGCTTTAACCCCACTCTCTGGGAGGAGCAGAGGCAGCAGAGAATGACTGTGGCCTTTGAGTTCGAGGACAAGAAGGAAGAGGAGGAGAATCCAGGGAAAGTCAAGGTGAGTGCTGCTGGATTTATTCTGGGATTCACTTTTTGTGAATGGGCAGGGTTCAATATGCAGCTCCTGAAATGAGCTGGGTTTGGGTTTTAATATCAGATTCCTGCTCTGTCCCAAAGGGAATTGAGACAGAATTACTGTCCAACTTTATTTACAGATTATATGTTATATATTCTATTCTATTCTATTCTATTCTATTCTATTCTATTCTATTCTATTCTATTCTATTAATTTTTACAGAATTACTGTCAACCACTGCTTTTTCAGGAATATTTGAATCCCACAGGGGATCCCATATTCCTCTCCAAGCAAAAGTCAACAAGGGCTTTGCAGCCTCATGGAAGGTGCAGTGGAAAGGGCATAATCTGTGAAAAACAAAGTTCAAAGCATGAATTTCCTCCCCCAGTTTTGTGAAATTAAAGTCACTGCAGAGCTCTTCATCAATCCCTCAATCAGCTGCATTGTCAGGAGGATATTTTCAAAGCTGTCAGCCTTTACCTGCCATGGAAATCGCTCTTTCTTGAATAATATCAAGGAATTATCCCACACTTCAACCCTGCAGATTTCTAACTGTGGTAGAACACCCAGGGTAAAATGTAGGGTCAGAGATAAAATCATCTGAGGAGTTTAAATTCGATTTTACTTCTCAAATTAACAGTTCTCTTGTCAATTGCATTTTAACACCCCATTGAAAACTTGGTGGAAATTCTTCATTATTCTTTCCAATATTTTTCCCAGTTGGGAATTTCTCTCCAGCTCCTGTGCCCAGAGCCAATGGACTCTTCTGCTTTAGTGAAACAGAAAATTAAGCCAAAAGCAGCCTTCACCTCACAATAAATAGATTAAAGTGGAATTTTACCCTGGATGAATTGCAGGTTTATGGGTCACGCATAGAAAACAGCATTTGGGAAAGTTTTCTGTTGTTCCACAACTTTTATCAGAATTTTCCCTGGGGGTGACATGGCTGGAGGTTTCAACATGAACGTTTTTAGCAGTTCCACCAGAGCTTCAAGGGATAAATTTAAATAAATATAAATTCTCAACAGGCTGTAACCACCAACACTGCAGCATTTCATAACAGCAGAAGAAGTTTTCACTTTTCATCAGGAAACTGAACTTTCAGCCAGACAGATGTTAAAATTGATTTGATAATTGGGGTTTTTCAAAAGCTTTTTTCCATCACGGATTTTGAACTCTGAAAATTCTCTCTTCGGGGTCAGGCTGCTTTTGATGTAGCCCTGGAATGGGATTGGCAGGGAGTCCAGATTTCCTCTGGGACGGGGAATGTGGATCCATCAGAGAAAGATCTGCATCCCACTGCTGGTGCTGTCCCCCAGCAGAGCTGCAGGAGTTTGGCTGTGTGATATTAACACTCCCAGGGAGGGGAAACTCCTGCTGCAGTCCCAGTTTGGGGTTGTCTGTGCCATCCCAGCCTCCAGTCCCTCCTCCCTGCTGGAATTCCTGAAGATTTGCTCCGTGCCTTGCCCTCACACCACGGCCTGAGCTCTGGGAGACACCAAGTGCCTCATTGGGCCACCCCTGAACACCATTGCATTCAGCCAGAATTGAAGCAGAGCTTTCAGTGCTGCTTTCCAGACTGCATCTGTCCTTTTCCTGTTGGAATTCTTTATCAAAAGTGACATCCCACTCACAGATTTTAACATTTTCTCTTCTACCCCCTGACGATTATTCTCTCCTGGTTCGGATCTGGATGCCAGCACTTGACACAGTTTTATTTACCGAATCAATCATGCTTTTGCCTCTGAAATATTCCTATGGACAGACCATTTCCAGCTAAACCCAAAACTGTGGTTTTCCTGCTCGTTGGGAATTTAAATCCTGCAGCTCTGGCAGGAGCTATTCAAACCAGCTCACCTACACCACCAGGTAGAAGCTGCTGTGTGATTGTCCTGGTTTAGGGCAAATTTGGGAGTGAACCCCTAAAGGGGTTCCTCTAGAAAAGCAGATTCAATTGGCCTCTCCTCCAACCAGTTCAGGAGAAAATACCTTTTTAAAGAAAAGTGGAAAAAAATATTATTAAACAATAAAACAGTGGAACCTAAACAATATTAAACTCCAGATCCTTTACCACCAGCAGGAATTTGAAGTTTCCCAGCCTCGTCATCCTGAGACGCTCTGGGAAAGCTGGGAGTTCAGATTAGTGGGGTTTTCCAGGAAATCTGTGTGTCTGTCAGTCAGCCAGAGCTCAGTCAGGCCTTGGGCACTCCCTGGAGAGCTCTGGGCCTGTGCTCCCATGCCAGAAGAGCCACAGACACCCGGCTATGTTTGAGCATCATCCATCTCCAGCAGGCAATGGCTCCCAGAGGAGCAGCTCTGCTCTCAGCTGCCATCCATAATTCACATTAATTGAGTAGAGGAGCGTGGCTGAATTAATTCTGCATTTACAGCAGGGCTGTTTGGGAGAGTGTGAGGGGATGTGTCAGCAAAGTGCAGAGCTACCAACACCCTCCCAGGGGGACAGATGGGCTTGCAGGGAACCATTCCTATCCTTATTTTATGGCACTGGGATTGCATTTGATGCTGCCAAAGAGGGAATGAGCAAATTTCAGTCCTGAACCCCTCAAACTCCCCAGACAGATCACCCAATCCTCAAGGGAAGCGCCCTCAGCCCCGAACCACAACCAGGCTTTCCTTTGCGCTCTGCTTCCATCCTGCATTCCTGCCTCCATTCCTAACCCTGCCTCCTCCTTCCCTGGCTGCTCAGGTGGAGATAAACCTCAAGCGTTACCCCACGCCCTATCCCGAGGACCTGAAGAACATGGTGAAGTCAGTGCAGAACCTGGTGAGCAAACCCAGCCTGGGCGTGCGGCCCGAGAGCGCGGCGCCCGCCGCCAGCGCCGACCCCACGGGCAAGGACAAGTACGAGCACAAGTGGCCCCTGACCCCCAAGGAGATCTCCGTGGAGGTACTGGCAAGCACCCTTGCTCCTCTCCAGAATTCCAGATGCTTCTTTTTTTATGGTTTTGGAGCCCCAAAGGATGGTTTGATCCACTGGGAACCTCAGGTCGTTGTCGGGGATGCTCAGCTTGCGCAGGGCCTGGCAGTTGAACAGTTGCTGTTCCAGGGGTTCCACGGGGGAGAAGAAATAAATCCATTTGGGATCCTTACTGACACACAATCAGCACAAACACCCCCTGGCCACAGCAGAATCCCACCCTCCCAGGGGGGCTTTTGGGAAGGCATTCCCATGGTTGGCGGGGATTGTGGTATTTGCTGGGTCCCCAGGATGAAGGAGGAAATGATGACTCTGACTCCATGCTCTTAGAAGGCTAATTTATTATTTTATATAAAAGAATGCTATCCTAAAACTATACTAAAGAATAGAGAAAGGATCCTTACAGAAGGATCTTAACAAGATACTAATAAAAACTCCTGACTCTCTCCTCCGAGTCTGACACAGCCTGACCGTGATTGGGCATTGAGTCAAAACAATTCACACATTGGATAAGCAATCTCCAACCACATTCCAAAGCAGCAAAACACAGGAGAAGCAAATGGCAGAATATTGTTTTCCTTTTTCTCTGAAGCTTCTCAGCTTCCCAGGAGAAGAAATCCTGGTGAAGGGATTTTTCAGAAAATATGATGGTGACATTCCGCCTGTAAAGTTTTATGTTGAGCTGCTGGTTGCACTCAGGTTTAGATTGAGCTGCTGAGTTTCGTCCAGTTTTAGACTGAGTTGCTGTTTTTCCCAATGCTGCTGAACTTTTGGGTTGAGATCTCCCCAGCTGGGAATTTTGCTATGGATTTTTCCCAGCACTCTTCAATTTCAATGATGTGAGGTTGGCACAATGATGTGACGTAACAGGAGGATGGGCCCGGGTACCATTTCCATCCCATCCCATTTAATCTGTTAGAGACTCCTTGGGTCTGTCTGGCCCTGTGTGCCAGGAGGTTCTGCCCTTGGGATTATTGCCAGGAGCAGGAATCCAATTAACCCTGCCCAGAGTTAATGAAGGCAGCAGGAGGGCTCTTTCCTGTGCAGGGAGCAGCCCTGGATGCTGTGAGCTGCAGAATCCAGCTCTCCCTGGAGTGTTTGCCAAGCACAGGAACAAATTCAGCCCCACGATTAGTCCCTAAAAGCTGAATTCCTAAATCCTACAGCCCTTCTGGAGCTTGGTTCTCTCACCCCACCAAAGGAGGGGAATCCCTTCCCATGTGAGATGAAAAGCTTGGAGAGGTCTGCAGGAATGCCAGCATTCCTGGAAGCCTTTGCAAAGCTTTAATGCTGAAAAGAAATAAATGAGGAAAAATATTTTCCTTCTTTTTCGCTCCTTTGTTATCTGACCGTTGTGATAAACTCCTTGTCCTTGAAACATCCTTGTCTGCAGCCAGTCCTGAGGGTAGGAATTGTTCTCCCTCAGATTTCCATGGCTTTGGCACAAATATTACACATTCAGCTGGAGCTGCTCTCTCAGTGCTGACTTTTATTTGCAGTCAAACATTTTCATTCCTTAAAAAAATAATCCCCCAAAGTTTTCTCTTCAAGCTGGATTCAGAAGACTTCAACTCTAGGCACGATTTCAATTAGGACTAAAATATTGAAGTTAAATATTTAATTTCAACTAAAATAGCTAAGTTAAATCACTCATGTTTCCATCTAAATCTGAAATCTTCAATTCCACCACGATTCCTTTTTACTCATTAAATTCTCACTGTGTAAATCTGGTCCTTGAACCAGCTGGTGACTCAGGCCACGAGTCTTGACATTCTGCTCTTGTTGCTGAATATATAGAATTTATTTTGTATAATCTATCATTTGAACTTGAGTATTCTCAACAGCTTTCTGTGGGTTTTCATTATCCCTACGTGTTTCCACCTGGAATTTGATCCATGTGGCCGGGGTAGAGGTTTTAGCTGTTTGGCGTCCAGAAATCAGTGGTTTGTTAATAATTGTTAAAATAATGTTAATTTTTTCAATGAAAACATGAGCATCCCAGAGAGCTGAGGGTCCTGGGAGCTGGCAGAGCCAGGGAATGCATCCATCGCCAGGGAGGAGGAGATGGCAGCGGCACCACAAACGTGGGGTGCAGCTGGGGACACATCCCTGGCGCTGTGTGCGTACAGGGAGCTCCCAGAACCCTGCAGAAAGAGCTGAGCTGCCGCAGCCAGAGCCCGGGGTGACTCCTGAAGTGCCACTGAAAAATGGGAGAGCAGTTCCCGCCCTGCAGAGCTGGGAGCTCCCCCTGTCCCCAGCAGAGATGAGATTTCAGCTCCTGAGTTGTGATGGGGGAACTTTTCCAGATTTCAGTTTCCCTGGGATGGAGTCAAGAGTGTAGCACAGCTATTCCAGCAGCTGAAGGAAAGAAAAGGGGTGATCTTGTCCTTCCCAGACATTAGGGGGGGTTTCAGCTCCAATCAGGGTGGTGCAGACACATTTCCCTCTCCTTGGCTTCCTGCACAGGATAAAGCACGCGGGAAGTGTAGGCAGAGTGTGAATGGATTTGTGAACAATATTGGCCTGATTTCAGTTGTAACCCATTAAATAAAACATAATTAAGCTCCATTTGCTTTGCAGATAATTAGCAGACAAACTCAAGCCTCGAGTTAAAGTGCACTTTGAAATTGCAGGTGTGTTGTGATGTAGCTAAAGGCTGAAGGCAGTTTCTGATCCCAGGTAATTGAATTTCAGGTGCACTGCTCACTTTTCATCCTCAGATAAGCTGGTTTCTGATCTCTTTTGGCTTTTCCTGCAATTAATTTGCACATGTCTCTTCAGAAACTGTTTCTAAATAATGAAAGGGAGCATCTGGAATGAGGAGCTGCATGTCAAATCCACTGTACATCCTTCACCTCCATTCACAATAAGCAAACAATGTCTTGATTAATCATCAATTAAAACAAACCTCCTCATCAATCTAATTCTTTCTGGAAGATGTGAGTTTTGGCCAAAGAGGAGTCTGGGATTATTCAGGGAGTTGTGCTGCCTTTCCATGAGAAACAATGAGGAGTATCAGAATCAGCAAGTCAGGTCTTTACAGTTCCTGTTCCTGATGGGTTTGCATTGAGAATATCCCACATTTCCTCTGCCTCATCCCTTCCCAGAGCCCTGGGCTGCTCCAGGCAGATTCCAGGAGTCTGAGCATTCCAAACATTCTGTCCCTCTGGATTATAATTTAATTTAATGTTTATAATTTAATGTTCTTGTGTCCTCAGCCTGAATATTTGGTGATATTTCTCTTGCCAGTTGTTTTAATGGTTTATACCAGGAATTTTCTCCTCACCACAGTTCTGTGCCCTCTTCCTGCATCCTTCCCCAGTTAATCCTGAGGAATAAATCCTGAGGAATAATCTCCAGGCACCTACTCAACACAACTGCATTTATCTCTTCCCTTTCTCCTTGCAATTTTCTTCCTATAAGTGACCTTTTTGTTCTTCAGCTTGTAAGAAAAAGGTCCTCCTAAAGAGAGTGGAATTAAATGGAATATGATTTGGGGTTTTTACAGCGTATTTCACACATTCATGGCAGATTCACAAATGCCAGAGTGGTTCTTTCAAAAGTGCATTGGTTTTTCTTGAATAGCTGGGCTGGGGGATGAAAAGAAAAGGAAAATCCTATAGAATAGGGAATTTCATGCAGCTGAAGTTCACCATCTTGTCAAAAATGGAACTGCTGGGTCTTCCTCTCTTCCAGCAAGGGGAGGGAAGTTTGAGCTTAAAACTCCTGAAAGTTTCATGGCACAATATTGGGATTCCAGGTCCAAGCTAAAGAAACCAAAGAGCCCCCCAAGAGCCCCCAGCCTGACCCTGAGCTCAGCCCGAAATCACCTCTGGAGGCCCCGGGCAGGGAGGAGAGAGCCCAAGGCTCAGAGGTACAGGCACAGGTGGAGAGACTCACCTTGTGCTCTGCTCTGCACCCACACAGAGCCCAAGGCTCAGAGGTACAGACACACCTGGGCACACCTGGGCTGCTCAGGTGGAGAGATTCACCCTCTGACTGCTCTGCACCTGCACTGCCCCCAAGGCTCAGAGGTACAGGCACACCTGGGCTGCTCAGGTGGAGTGATTCACCCTCTGCTCTGCTCTGCATCCGCACTGCCCCCAAGGCTCAGAGGTACAGACACAGGTGGAGAGATTCACCCTCTGCACTGCTCTGCACCCACACAGAGCCCAAAGCTCAGAGGTACAGGCACAGGTGGAGAGATTCACCCTCTGCACTGCTCTGCACCTGCACTGCCCCCAAGGCTCAGAGGTACAGACACACCTGGGCACACCTGGGCTGCTCAGGTGGAGAGATTCACCCTCTGACTGCTCTGCACCTGCACTGCCCCCAAGGCTCAGAGGTACAGGCACACCTGGGCTGCTCAGGTGGAGAACTTCACCCTCTGACTGCTCTGCACCCGCACTGCCCCCAGCTCCGGGCTCCCACCAGCTGGTCCTGCTGCACTGGGAAAGGGCACTGGGCACCTGTGGAGCACCAGGGGAATCCTCTGCATGGGGAAGGGAGGGCTGGGTCACTCCATGTGGGAATCACCATGGAACTGCCTTAAATATCAGCCCTGAGGGCGTTGATTAAACTGAGGATGGCTCTTTCTGAGAAGGTCCTGCCTCCAGCAGAACATCAGATACAGAGGGTTTGAAATGGCTCTGGTGCAAACAGAACTAAATTCTCCAAGGATAAATCACAT
This sequence comes from Ammospiza caudacuta, assembly GCF_027887145.1. NCBI lineage: Eukaryota > Metazoa > Chordata > Aves > Passeriformes > Passerellidae > Ammospiza > Ammospiza caudacuta. The sequence continues at coordinate 47,767,028 of NC_080599.1, read as the reverse complement.
GGCAAATGCTTCTACAAATTTCTGTCACTAAAAAAGGTATTTGATGGCAGCAAACCCCTGAAAGTTTCCTTCTTGTAAGTGAAAACAAGAAAATGTTTTAAACCTTGTAGCATTAAACATTCTAGCAATGCAAATTTGGTTTGGCTACTCCAGCTTAAATTGTTTCTCTAATTATTACATCTCTCCCTCTGGCCTTCCCTCTCCAAACTCACTGGAGAACCTTCACAACGTGTACAGAGACCCTCCTGTGTCACCCATCCCTGTCCCCCCACCCTCCTCATCTCTGAGCTTTCTGCAGGGATGAGAAAAGCCCCAAAATTCCCATTGGTGCCTTCATTCCCTCCCAGCCACCCTAAGGGCTTAACTGCCCTAATTTAAAATTTCTCTTTCTAAGAACAAGTCCCACTTTCCTCCCCCAGTTTAACTGGGGTTATTTTCAGCACATGTTCTCTTTCAGGGCCTGTGTGAAGGTCAGGTGTGCTGAACCCTCAGGCAGAAGTTTATTAAATCCAAATAATTTTAATTTAGCCACAAACCCCTCAGAGACAAAGCCATTTTAATTAAGTACAGCTCCAGGGACAGCTGAATCTCTGGAAGGACTCACCAGAAATAACTGAGCGAGGAATCCTCCCTCTGAAATACCAATTGTTTACACTCAATTAGTGTTTGTTTCTTTCTGCTGGCAGCATTTTTGGTGACCTTGACTTCATCAAAAATGTTTACAGGGCCTTGATGTATCTTGCAAGTTCCATCTGGTTTGTCCACATTTCCATAACGAGCACATCACCCTAATTTTGAGGAGGATTAATTAGAACTCTCTGCTGACAAATTAGAACCTCCTGCACTGCACTGCCCGTGTGGTGGGTTTGGGGGGTTTGATGATCTCGAGGAGCAGGCTGTGAGCTGTTTGTGTGCTGCAGGTTGAGGTGCTGCTGTTCCCTGTGCTCACTGTGCCTCGTTGTGTCCCTCAGGACGCCTTTGGACACCCTGCCAGCGAGATGAGGATAGGGGAGCTCCGTCCGTCCATGCCCGAGACGCCGCTCTACCCGCCCAAACTCGTCCTGCTGGGTAAAGACAAGAAAGGTACTGATGGATTTGCAGCCTTTGAGATGAAACCTTGTGATGGGGATGTGCCGCCTCTGCTTGTAAACCATAGCCTGTGGGCATTTGTGCACGTATCAGTACAGCCCAATGCAATGCAATAACAGATTTACGTTAAAATGTGATTTTCTGGTGTTCCGTTCCCGAGTGCCGGCCCCTGAAAGCGTTTGCTGTGTTTTGTTTCAGAGTCGACAGATGAGTCTGAAGCAGATAAGATCCATTGTCTGAATAACAGCGTTTCCTCAGGCACTTACTCAGACTATTCCCCTTCCCAGGCTTCCTCAGGGTCCTCCAACGCGCACGTAAAAATGGGCTCCCTGCAGACCACGGCTAAAGAAGCAGTGAATAACTCTTTGTGGGGGAACAGGTGTGACATCTTTCCTGACACAGCTTCTGCCTCCCTTTTGTCCTCTCTGGGCCCACAGAGCGACCCTGTTAGGGCGTTTGGGTTTAAAAATCCACGTTTTTGTCCCTTGTTGGCTGTGCAGAGATGGCCGCCCTCCATATTCCATAATCCCACAGCTGGTGGGTTCAGCTCTGTGCCATCTCCAGGTATTAATGCTCCTGGAGATGGAGCTGCAGCTGTTGGTGTCCTATTATTGCTGTCCCAGCTCCCTCTGCCCTGGACCTCCAAAAAGGTTCTTGGAGAGCCATAAGCTGCACTGGACACATTCCAGGACCAGCCTGTGCCTGCCCTAAACCCCCTCACATTGTTCCCTCCACAGCTCTGCCCCTTAAAGAGCTGGATGGGAACAGGCAAAAAAACCGCCTGTGGTGTCTGGTTAAAAAGTGGGGAAACCTTCTGCTGCAATCATCCGTTATTTTTACAGCAGGATAGTCTGTTCAGCAGGATTTCTGGGAACACAGCATGGAGCCAGCCAGGCCTCTGAGTGACTTCTTAGCTTCTCTGTGTGTGCCCTGACAGAGCCTGTGCTCCGGGGCAGAAACCTGCTGCCACCGTTCCCGTGCCAGTGGCACAGCATCCACGGAGCTCCCAACAGCTTGAGAGTAGCTCAGGCAGTGCTAAAACCACCGAGGGGGCAGGTTTGATTCCCGGACTCAGTGATCCTTGTTGGGGCCCTTCCAGCTGGGAATATTCCGTGCTAAGCATCCCCGGATTCTCCCGGTGCGATCCCAAAGCCGAGCTGCTTTCCAAGGACAATGAGCGCTGGCATGCCGGGACAGAGGACATTTGATCTTGTTCCCCTCTCTTGTCTTTGCAGGCTGGCCCAGTCGTTCCCACAGCCCCTGGAGACCAAGCCATTGCTGAGCCAGCGGGAAGCGGCTCCGGCCGGGACCGTCCCGGCGCGCCCGGAGCGGCGCCCGCTGAGCGACGCCTTCGCCGACAGCTGGAACGACGGCTCCCACTACGACAACACGGGATTCGTGGCCGAGGAGAGCGCGGCAGAGAACGCCGGCACCAACCCCCTGCTCAGCACCAAATCCAGGAGCTCCTCCGCCCACGGGCGCCGGCCGCTGATCCGGCAGGACAGGATCGTGGGCATCCCCCTGGAGCTGGAGCAGCCCGCGCTCAGAAACACACACGACTCTGAAGTGCCTCCTCCCAACCCTTGGCAAAATTGGACCAGAACCCCCAGTCCTTTTGAAGACAGGACAGCTTTTCCTTCCAAACTGGAAAGCACCCCCAACACCAGCCCTTTGCCCGAGCGGAAAGATCACGTCAAGGAGTCTCCCGAAATGACGAGCACTTTCACTCCAGGAATCCCGTGGGAATACCACGACCCCAACGCTAACAGGAGCCTCACAAACGTCTATTCCCACGTGCACTGTCGCCCGGACCCTTCCAAAAACGTCATCTCCATCAGCAAGAGCACGGAGCGGCTCTCCCCCATGATGAGGGATTTAAAAACGAACAAGTTTAAGAAGTCGCAGAGCATCGACGAGATCGACATCGGTGCGTACAAGGTGTACAACATCCCCCTGGAAAACTATGCATCCGGGAACGACACCGTGGGCCCCCACGAGAGGGTGGACAAGCTGCTGGGCCCGGAGCACGGCGTGCTGAGCATGTCCCGCAGCCAGTCCGTGCCCATGCTGGACGACGAGCTGCTGACCTACGGCAGCGTCAAGGTGCAGCCGCAGCACAAGGCGTCGGTCACCAAGAAGGTTTATCAGTTCGACCAAAGCTTCAACCCCCAGGGCGCCGTGGAGCTCCCGGCCGA